>NC_057720.1:60625981-60690615 GCF_004010195.1 Chiloscyllium plagiosum
TTCCGGAGTGCTGAGGTCATGTTGCAGTTGTATAAGATTCTGGTGCGGCCGCATCTGGAGTATTGTGTGCAGTCTTGGTTGCCATACTATAGGAAGGATGTGGAGGTACTGGAACGGGTGCAGAGGAGGTTTACCAGTATGTTTCCTGGTATGGTAGAAAGAACATATGAGGACAGGCTGAGGCACTTGGGGTTGTTTTCATTGGGGAAAAGAAGGTTTAGGGGTGACTTGATAGAGGTGTACAAGATGATTAGGGGTTTAGATAGGGTTGACAGTGAGAATCCTTTTCCACGTATGGAGTCAGCTATTACAATGGGGCATAGCTTTAAATTAAGGGGTGGTAGGTATAGGACAGATGTTAGGGGTAGGTTCTTTACTCAACGAATCGTGAGTTCATGGAATGCACTGCCAGTAGCAGTGGTGGACTCTCCCTCATTATGGGCATTTAAGCGGGCATTGGATAGGCATATGAGGATAGTGGGCTAGTGTAGGTTAGGTGGGCTTGGATCGGCGCAACATCGAGGGCCGAAGGGCCTGTACTGCGCTGTATTCTTCTATGTTCTATGTTCTATGTTCTAAATCAGCTCCCTTAGAGACAGCTTTCAGAGTGAGCAGGATGTCGGATACCTCTATTCTTTTTTCTTCCACCACACTACCGCCTAACTGCGGTAGTGCTTATTTTTTCCCCAGCACCCATGGTGTGTGTGTGTAGGTGTGAGACACAGTGAAAGACACAAAGTGCACGAATCTTTATTCAAATTTCCACCACCAGGAAGGAAGGAATCACCCGAGTAGCCAGTGACAAGCAGTGCGCTTCACATGAAAGGGCAATGTTGTGTGATCAAACAGTGAAGGGGAGGGCAGGGATTAAATCAAAATAGAGTTGGAGGGAGAAATAATGCACTCCACTCCCTGCGGCGCCCACCTCTCCCTGAACAACTCCAGGGTGTTGGTGGACACTGCGTGCTCCTTCTCCAAGGACACCCGGGCCCTAACGTAACCGCGGAAGAGGGGCAGGCAGTCGGCCTTAACGTCCCCTTCCATGGCCCGCTGCCTCGACCTGTTTATGGCCAGTTTGGTCAGGCCCAGGAGCAGACCCACGAGGAGGTCTTCAGACCTGCCCTCCCTCCTCCGTACCGGGTGTCCAAAGATCAAGAGCGTGGGACTGAAGTGCAACCAAAAGCAGAGGAGGAGGTTTTTAAGAAGATACTTCTATTCATTTCTTTTTTTTTGTATGCATCTTTATTCAATTTCCAACACCAGGAAGACAGGAAAACAGCCAAGTGGCCAATGACAAGCAGTGCCCTTCATAGAAAGGGGCAATGCTACATTCCTGTTTTTTTTTTGCAGGTGTGAGACACAGTGAAAGACACAAAGTGCACAAATCTTCATTCAATTTCCACCACCAGGAAGATAGGAAAACACCCAGGTGGCCAGTGACAAACACTGCCCTTCACATCAGAGGGCAGTGCTGTGTCATCAAAACAGTGAAGGGGAGGTAGGGACTAAATCAAAATAGAGTTGGAGGGAAAACACCCGGGTGGCCAGTGACAAACACTGCCCTTTCTCCTGTTTATTTTTTTTTTTTTTTGTGCAGGTGTGAGACACAGTGAAAGACACAAAGTGCACGAATCTTTATTCAATTTCCACCACCAGGGAGATAGGAAAACACCCGGGTGGCCAGTGACAAACTGTGAGGGGAGAGTAGGGACTAAATCAAAATAGAGTTGGAGGGGGAAATAATGCACTCCACTCCCTGCAGTGCCCACCTCTCCCTGAACAACACCAGGGTGTTGGTGGACACCGCGTGCTCCTTCTCCAAGGACACCCGGGCTCTAACGTAACCGCGGAAGAGGGGCAGGCGGTCGGCCCTAACGACCCCCTCCATGGCCCGCTGCCTGGACCTGTTGGTGGCCAGATTGGCCAGGCCCAGGAGCAGACCCACGAGGAGGTCTTCAGACAGGCCCTCCCTCCTCCGTACCGGTTGCCCGAAGATCAGGAGCGTGGGACTGAAATGCAACGAAAAGCAGAGGAGGAGGCTTTTAAGAAGATACTTCTATTCTTTTTTTTTCTTCGGTTATATATATTTTTTCTTTTGGTTTTTTTTTCTTTGTAACCTCCACACTACCGCCTAACTGCGGTGGTGCTTATTTTTTCCCCAGCACCCATGTGTGTGTGTGTGTGTGTGTAGGTGTGAGACACAGTGAAAGACACAAGGTGCACGAATCTTTATTCAATTTCCACCACCAGGAAGATAGGAAAACACCCGAGTGGCCAGAGACAAACACTGCCCCTCACATCGAAGGGCAATGCTGTGTGATCAAAACAGTGAAGGGGAGGTTTGGAACTAAATCAAAATAGACATGGAGGGGGAAATAATGCACTCCACTCCCTGCGGCGCCCACCTCTCCCTGAACAACTTCAGGGTGTTGGTGGACACCGCGTGCTCCTTCTCCAACGACATCCGGGCCCTAACGTAACCGCGGGAGAGGGGCAGGCAGTCGGCCCCAACAACCCCCTCCACGGCCCGCTGCCTCGACCTGTTGATGGCCAGTTTGGCCAGGCCCAGGAGCAGACCCACGAGGAGGTCTTCAGACCTGCCCTCCCTCCTCTGTACCAGGTGCCCAAAGATCAGGAGCGTGGGACTGAAGTGCAACCAAAAGCAGAGGAGGAGGCTTTTAAGAAGATACTTCTATTCTTTTTTTTTTCTTTTATAATTTAACCCCCACACTACCACCTAAGTGTGGTAGTGCTTATTATATTTTTTTTCCCCTTTTTTTCCCCCACACTACCACCTAAGTGTGGTAGTGTGGGGGAAAAAAAGTGGTAGTGCTTATTATATTTTTTTTTTCCCCAGCACCCATGGTGTGTGTGTGTGCAGGTGTGAGACACAGTGAAAGACACAAAGTGCACAAATCTTTATTCAATTTCCACCACCAGGAAGATAGGAAAACACCCGGGTGGCCAGTGACAAACACTGCCCTTCACATCAAAGGGCAGAGCTTTGTGATCAAAACAGTGAAGGGGAGGGTAGGGACTAAATCAAAATAGAATTGGAGGGAGAGATAATGCACTCCACTCCCTGCGGCGCCCACCTCTCCCTGAACAACTTCAGGGTGTTGGTGGACACCGCGTGCTCCTTTCCAAGGACATCCGGGCTCTAACGTAACCGCGGGAGAGGGGCAGGCAGTCGGCCCTAACAACCCCCTCCATGGCCCGCTGCCTCGACCTATTGATGGCCAGTTTGGCCAGGCCCAGGAGCAGACCCACGAGGAGGTCATCAGACCTGCCCTCCCTCCTCTGTACCGGGTGCCCAAAGATCAGGAGCGTGGGACTGAAGTGCAGCCAAAAGCAGAGGAGGAGGTTTTTAAGAAGATACTTCTATTCTTTTCTTTTCTTCTTTTTTTTCTTTTTTTTTAGTGCTGTGTGATCAAAACAGTGAAGGGGAGGGTAGGGACTAAATCTAAATAGAATTGGAGGGAGAAATGATGCACTCCCTGCGGTGCCCACCTCTCCCTGAACAACTCCAGGGTGTTGGTCGACACCGCGTGCTCCTTCTCCAAGGACACCCGGGCTCTAACGTAACCGCGGAAGAGGGGCAGGCAGTCGGCCCTAACGACCTCCTCCACGGCCCGCTGCCTGGACCTGTTGATGGCCAGTTTGGCCAGGCCCAGGAGCAGACCCACGAGGAGGTCTTCAGACCTGCCCTCCCTCCTCCGTACCGGGTGCCCAAAGATCAGGAGCGTGGGACTGAAGTGCAGCCAAAAACAGAGGAGGAGGTTTTTAAGAAGATACTTCTATTTTTTTTTCTTTTTTTTTTACAACTCCAGGGTGTTGGTGGACACCGCGTGCTCCTTCTCCAGGGACACCCGGGCTCTAACGTAACCGGAATCTCCTGTTTATTTTTTTTTCTTTCTACCGCCACACTACCACCTAAGTGCGGTAGTGACTTCTATTTTTTTTTGTTTTTCTTTTTTTTTCTTTGTAAAATAAACAGGAGGGTGACACTCCTGTTTATTTTTTTTCTTTTTCTCTTTTTTTTCTTTTTTTTTATTTTAACCCCCACACTACCACCTAAGTGCGGTAGTGCTTATTTTTTCCCCAGCACCCATGGTGTGTGTGTGCAGGTGTGAGACACAGTGAAAGACACAAAGTGCACGAATCTTTATTCAATTTCCACCACCAGGAAGATAGTGACTTCTATTCTTTTTTTTTTTCTTTTTTACCAGGAAGATAGGAAAACACCCGAGTGGCCAGTGACAAACACTGCCCTTCACATCAAAGGGCAGTGCTGTGTGATCAAAACAGTGAAGGGGAGGGTAGGACTAAATCAAAATAGAATTGGAGGGAGAAATGATGCACTCCACTCCGTGTGCCACTCCTGTTCTTTTTTTTTAAAAGGGCAGTGCTTTGTGATCAAAAACAGTGAACGGGAGGGTAGGGACTAAATCAAAATGGAGTTGGAACGTCCTGGTTATAAATTTTTTTTTCTTTTTTTTTTCCTTTTCTATTTTATTTTAACCCCCACACTACCGCCTAAGTGCGGTAGTGCTTATTTTATCCCCCGCACCCATGGTGTGTGTGCAGGTGGGAGACACAGTGGAAGACACAAAGTGCACGAATCTTTATTCAATCTCCACCACCAGGAAGATAGTGACTTCTATTCTTTTTTTTTCTTTTATCAGGAGCGTGGCGCGTCCTCCTTTTTTTTTTCTTTTAACCCCCACACTACTGCCTAAGTGCGGTAGTGCTTATTTTATCCCCAGCACCCATGGTGTGTGTGTGCAGGTGGGAGACACAGTGGAAGACACAAAGTGCACGAATCTTTATTCAATTTCCACCACCAGGAAGATAGTGACTTCTATTCTTATCTGCCATCCAGGACTTCCTGATTGGACAAGATTAACAGCCCCAATCAGGGAACTTATATTCTGTGGTCCACTTGGCTGATCTCTTACAATCACTGCGCATGTGTATTTATAACTGCACACCAATGAACCTTAATAACCACAGATAACTGTAATAAACAATTTTGAAATGTCAATCAAACAGTGAAATCCCATCCTCACTGTGATAATGATAGGTTGTGGAAGCGGTCAAGCAGTAATAATACTGTAATGATGTCACCTGGAGTCATGTCAACAAAGGTTATTGAAACTACCAGAAATTTATTTTTACCATCACAGAGAGGGGCAGCTATTTTAAAGAGCAGGAGATTTAAATAAACCTTTAAATCAAAAAACAGAAATTGCTAGAAAATCAGTTCTGAAGAAGGGTCACTGAACCCGAAAAATAATTGCATTCTCTCCACAGATGTTGCTAGACCTGCTGAGATTTTTCAGCAATTTCTGTTTTTGCTTCTGATTTCCAGCATCTGCAGTTCTTTCAGTTTTCTTATTTGAACAAACTTGGCAAGATTTCAATCCTGGGCTCTATATGCCAGTTTTAAAATCTTCAAAAGTACAGCATTAGTTTTGTCTGACTTGGTTCACTGATACAGTTATTTTTGGGGAGAGACTGGGGAATGGGTGCACCTTTTAGAGAAGGAGACCAGAGGTTTGCTGTATGCAAAATTGTCCAGAAACTCAGGTTAGTTATTGCAGATTGCAGATATTGCACTACACCTTGGATCTGTGGCCCACAGATGATCTGATTGGTTATAACATTAAATTATGAAAAATGGAAAACTGACAGCCTATGTGTCAGCTGCCATTAAACTGCTCTATAGCATGCTGTCTCTCCTGTCACCAACTATTAAAGACAACAGTCTATGGTTCCTCAGAAGAAGAAGCACTAATTGGTGCTTGACTACCTCTTATTGGGAGAGAAGTTATCTACTACAGTATTCAATTAACTTAGCATTGTTCTCCACACCAAAGAATATTTTACCTGATGTACAGATTCCACATAAATTGTCTGCATCTGGATTTAGTCAGGTATGTATGGGTAAAAGAACCCAAATAGTTTTTGATACCTTTTCTATTGTAGCTTCAGAGAGTGAAAGTAACTTGGTCTGTTTTAATTGTCCACTGATCCATATTCTGCTGGGTTAGTTTATATTAAAATCAGTCTCCTATTCAATGCAAACATTATTGAGCATCAAGTTTGATTCATCCTCTCATTTCCTTGCATTCACAGCAAGGTAGCCCCCTACCTTCACACATGACCTAACTCTGACCCTTCATCATGTTAGTGCGATCCAAATCTTTCCGAATAGAGGGATGTAAACAATTCTGATATTCCATTCTGCAGAATGCATTTGGATAGTGTGTTGTTATAATAACAAAGGACCTTTGTATCTGGTTTAGTAAAGATGAATAAAGGGTTAGAAACAGTACATTCAGTACAAAAAGAAAACAAGCCAAGAGAATGGGCTTTTTGACAATTCATAACCAGTCACATATCCCAAAATAAAGAACCAGTTCATAGACAAAACAATTCCCATTGAACCACAGGAATGCAAGTATACATGGAAAATGAGGAATGTATAAAAGTTCATCTCTGATTTCTCTTTCTCCTCTCCTATTTAACACTAATGCATCTGATAAGAATCTAAGATTGTGGTTGCAAATAGTCGACAACAAATGTCAACCCCTAAGAAAAATAGTAACCAGGAAGTAATCTGCAATTATGGAGCAAAATTTCAGTGCAAGATTGTGACCTAGAGCACCAAGATGTCTTGAAGGGGAGATGTCAATGGCAAATGTAATGATAATGAATGGTTTCTGCAGGAATTTAACACTGGGCATGAACTCAACATCACTAACTCAACATCACTAATTTCCAATTGCAGCAGAAATATATACTTCAGACCATCTGGACCTCCTCACTCAAAGCATTGCCACCTTTTGGATTATATGCTTGTGCAGCAATGTGCTGTATGTCAGAATTACACTTAGTGCTGACTGTTACCCTGACTGCTGTCTGCTTTGGGCTACTAAAAACAAAATATGATAGATTCTGGAAATCAGAAATAAACATAGAACATGCTGGAGAAACTCAGCAGATCTGGCAGCATCTTGAAACGAGAAACAAATTAACATTC
Source organism: Chiloscyllium plagiosum (assembly GCF_004010195.1). Classification (NCBI taxonomy): domain Eukaryota; kingdom Metazoa; phylum Chordata; class Chondrichthyes; order Orectolobiformes; family Hemiscylliidae; genus Chiloscyllium; species Chiloscyllium plagiosum. The sequence continues at coordinate 60,633,027 of NC_057720.1, forward strand.
TGAGTTCAGAATGATCTTCCTCAGAACTTCGGTCAGACTCCACAGTACCTTGTATCTAAAGCAGTGGTATTAATGTAGAAGAGCAGAAGGAATAGTTGAAATCCATCCTATAAGTGACAACTCTAACAGTGGTTCATTTCCCAACTAAAAGAACCCAAGATTGGTTTCAAGAAAATGACATTGAAATTGAAGAATTTCTTTAAAGAAATGCTCCTTTCACAATAGACTCCTTATATGGCCTAACGACCAACCTGTACTTAGGGAAGTCTGCAGCACTCTGCAAAATAAGAATGCAAAATACTGATAGACACCACTCACTGAGAGGATGTATGCAGGAAAAGGAATTGTGAGATCCTTTCAGAAAGCCTTCAGCTTGGTATATGGTCCTTCCTTATTGGCACAGACACCACTAAAATCTTTGGACAGCACAATCAAAAATAAGGAGTCTATCCTGCACCAATATAAAAATTTGAGAGCCTACTTGGTGACCAGAAGATGCTACTGGAGAAAGTTTTCACAAAAAGACCTAAGAAAGAAATGGAAATTGAGCTCAATGAATGACCAACTCATGAAGAGATCAAGAGTGTGACAGCACAATTAAAATCACATAAAATCCTGCAGTAGATGGGATTTGCTACATTTTACAAAAAGGGAGGAGCTGTAATGATTAATAGATTTACACAACTATGTGAAGCAAGCTGAGAGAAAGGGTTGATGTGATTAAGGACCTTCAGGATGTAGTGTTGGTCTCACTCTTCAAAAATAAGAGAGATCTGACTGTTCAAACTACAGTAGAATTGCTCTCCTCTCCATTTCAGACAGAATTTTGACCAGAATGCTTCTAAAAAGATTTGATTTGACAATGTGGTATCTTCATGGTTATCACTACTAGCACATTATGGTATCTGCCACCTTTGCCAGTATGTGGTTCAGTGTAAGATTTCTTTGAGATAGCTTGCTGCCTCCAATCCTTCTTTGTTTTATGTTATTGAGAGCATGTCTAATAATCAGTGGTAAGGGATATACTATTGTAGAGGCTTTATAGAAGAGGCACTGTTCTTAGTTAACATGATGGCTTATTGCATGATAGTAATGAGCACAACTATATTATAATAAGGTGTAATTAAAGGATTCTCAAGAGATCTATGGAATATATCTCCTCCCTACAAAGGCAAGTGTAGAACTCTACGTCTCCATCCAAAGACTATGTATGATATAATCAGATTGAATGAAGCTCATACAACTTTAAAATTAACTCTTTCCAGAACTATTATCTTATACAAAAGACAATAGTGGACCAAAGACTCTTTGAAGGTTAGCATGAAGCCAGGTACAATAAAGCAACTACAGACATATTTTTGGCTGGTATAGATCCAGAAGAAGTATAGAAGACAAAATACAGGCCTATAAACTACCTTAGTAGATCTCACCAAGACATTAAATACACAGTCAGCCAGGGCAAACTTTGAAATAAACTATTCAGATTGGGGTGTGTTCCAAGATTCCTTGCCATTCTCTGCCAACTGTTTAAAGGTCAAAAAGATCAGGTCAACAGATTGGAACCCTCTCAGACAAATTCCTAATCTCCAGTGGTTTTAAGCAAAGATATATTCAGACACTGATATTTTTCTTCAGTTTAATGTTTCGAAAAGAGGACATACATGTTTGTTTCTGAAAAGAACCAGTCGTTGCATACTGTTGTTGGCTATTGACATATACCAAAAACAACAAAAGATCCTATTGTGCAGCTTCTGCTTGTTAATGATTGCAACCATTCTGGTTCTAACAGCTTATAAAAGGCAGAGGTGCTATGCCAACGGCCTCAAGGGAATTACATTGAAGATCCGCATTGACAACAGCAACCTCAATTTAATAGAACAGTTTACTGACATAAATAACATCATAAATTATGTCACTGTTGTTGGAAACATAATTTTTATTTCATACTTTTATAAATTTTGAATTAAGAGCTGGAAATGATTGATGAACTTGGGACAGCTGGGTTAGAAAGAAATGACAGAGTAGGCTATAATGATTTTAACAAGGTCGGCCAGGTAGACCTCATAGAATGAGTTCCCTGACTGGGGCTGTTAATCTGGTCCAATCACAGAGTCCTGCCTGGCAGGTAAGAGCAGGAGTATCAGAGGTTCTGTTCAATCTAAAAGCTGGCTTTGAGGGAGCTGGATCAGTGTCAAGGACTCTCCACATGTAAATAAAGGGTGATTTAGTAATGGGCTACTGGTTTCTGTGAAGTTATTTCATAAGCAGGCTTTGTTTGTTTGTGAGGCCAGGCCTGGAGGCTAATTGTAGGCTGAGCCTTGATTAAGAAGGTCCTAGCAATTTGCAGGAAGAACACTGTGTTTAAATAGACAGCAGAAGTTGGCTATTAACAAGATCAGTGTGTTGGTGTTGTTCCAGCAAATCTGAAAGATTCTATGACAATTAGAGTTATTAAGTCATAGAGAAGTACAGCACAGAAACAGACCATTCGGTCCAACCCATCCATGCTGACCAGATATCTGAACCTAACCTAGTTTAGTCCCATTTGCCAGCACTTGGCCCATATCTCTCTAATCCCTTCCTATTAATATACCCATCCAGATTCCTTTTCAATGCTGTAATTGTACCAGCCTCCACCACTTCCTCTGGCAACTCATTCCACACATGCACTGTCCTTTGTATGAAAAGGTTGCCCCTTAGGTCCCTTTTAAATCCATCCTCTCTCACCCTAAACCTATGCCCTCGAGTTCTGTACTCCCGCACCCCAGGGAAAAGACTTTATCTATTTACCCTCTCCATGCCCCTCATGATTTTATAAACCTCTATGAGATCACCCGACAGTCTCCGCCGCTCCAGGGAAAACAGCCCCAGCCTATTCAGCCTCCCTATAGGTTAAATCCTGGCAACATCCTTTTCTGAACCCTTTCAAGTTGCACAACTTCCTTCCAATAAGAAATAAACCACAATTGTCGAATGGTGGTGACTGAGGCCTCAGGGAGAGTCGATCAGTCCAAAAGGCAGAACCAGAATTAAATTTATATTAGAACTATGTTTTTTATGAGATGGTTCTAGAATGCTGTTGAGATAGCATGAAGATTTGAAAACTCCCTGCCTAATCTAATAAACCAGTTTTCAGAAGCTTAAAGAGAGGAAGGGGCACAAAGAAGTATTGCTTCCTTTGCCTGGGTGAACTGCGAAGGTGAATCAAAGTTCCAGGAAAAAAACAGCCACATTTATGCCTGTGAAACAACGTATCAAGAAAACCATTTAAGTAATCTGGCCAGTTTTGTTATTTTCTTTTCTGTGTTTGTTTGTCAGTCTTTTCTGTGAATAGGATTGAAAGCAAATGTTTTGGGATTAAAGGACAGATGTTAATCAGCTTACCATACTGTTCAATTTTCTCTCCACTAATGTTAATTTGTATTTAATAATAACTAGTCAAGTCTTTTGTTTACGGTACAAAACCAGTGTCTGGAAATTAATTATTCACAAAGTCTGGGATTGCTTATATAAAAGTCTGGTTCGGAACCAGTGGAGTGACTATTTGGGGGTCTTCAACTATTAAATTTTACTGTGTTGTGAATATAGAGGTAGAAAGGATACTATGGGTTGGCTGTCTCCCTCTGTATCATAACACTGTCATCTGTCCAAAGCCAATGGCTCTCAAAACGTTAAAAATTTGACAAAAGCATTCACAATTCATCTCTGCCAAAATTAAGTGTGCTGGGCAGTTATTATCACCATCCTCTCATGTGGGTCAGACTTATGTATTCTGAACAGGCAAAACATAAAAAATGCAACTTCTGGGGTGCACCCATCAACATTGTCATCGATCCATCATGGACATTTGATAAAACCCTAAACAGACACAGTCTATCCAATGTTTTCTCTAGCAATGCTGGAAGGATGTGAGTCATGTATGGAAGTTCTAAAGTGCGAAAAGGAGCATATTATGGTGTTCTAGTAAGTGATATTGAGACGAATCTTGCCAACATTTCAAAAACTAGTTAGAAAGACAACTCCCTGGCTGACATTCGCTGGTAGAAGATTCATGTGCTAGTTGCCTCTGACACCATCAGGAAAGCGAGGGTGGGGAGTCTTATTGCACCCCCAAGCACAAGAAACACTAAATGACCTAAATTAGACAGGATATGACATTTTGATATCCTGATATTGGATTAAGAAGCAGCAAAAAAGTCAAATTTGCAATGTATCAAAAGTTGCAACAGCTGATGGCAGGTTAATACTTAATATATATTTACATTCCATCAATATTCTTTAGCATGAAACAGTTTTCACTAATGCCCTACCTTCAAGATAAACATAGAGAACTGGAGCAACTCAGCTTCTCTGGTAGCATTTGTGGAGAAAGAAACAGAGTTAACGTTTCAAATTGATGTTCTGTGTTTTATTGCTGGGTTTCTCCAACATTCTCTCTGTTCATTTCAGATTTCCAGCATCCAGAATATTTTGCTTTTATACCTTCATGATAAAGTTAATAGGACACAAGAAACTTGTGGCATCTGGTTCATGACCATTTAAAGGTGACATGTTTCAAATGGCTTTGTGCAATTATATGTCTGGTTCATGGTTTTCCTTGATTAATTTAACAGCAGAAACAATAGGAGCAGGAAAATAGACTCTTATATGGAGACTCAACATTGGAAGAGCAATTCAATGATTGGAGATGAGTATGTTCATGTGGAATGGGGTTAGGCGCATGAAGGATTGGAGGAGAGATCCAAGAGAGGGTGGGGTCAGGGGCAATGTAGGAATGAGGTGTGAAGACCCTGATGCCTTGGGTGATGAGAGATGGTGAAGATAATCAGTCAAGGTTTCTTTTATTCAGTTTTCCCTGATTCTGATTTACTCCAGTTTTAGTAGATCTGCTTCATGCCATACTTGTTCAAATGTAGCCTTGATATCAATGCACATCTGAGGTTCAGCTCTTTTATTCATGTTTGAACCAAGGTTGTAATGTGTTTAGGAGTCAAGTGGCCTTGGCAGATTTGAAACGGATTCCAGTGAGCAGCCTATACCTTTGCAAGTGCCATTTGATACCTTCCATCAACAGCACTGAGCATACCTGAGCAATTTTCCACAATGCCGGGTAGGTGCCTGGGTTATAACTATGCTGGAACAGCATGGCTCAACACATACTTTGTTCTGGAGCACCAGTTCTCAGTACTATTACTGGAATATTGTTGGGGGCAACAGCCTTTTGCAGTATTTAGCTGTTTCTTGATATCATATGGGGTGAATTGCATTGGTTGAAGACTGGTGTCGATGCTGCTGGGACCCCAGGAGGAAACCAAGATGGTGAAAATATTAAGGGGCTAAAGGATATTGTCTATCTCAGGATGTTCATTGGCAGAGTCCAAACAGGTCTTTGAATTTACCTCAATTTTTCTATTGCTGCTGTTAAAATTGCTTTTGGAAAATGTCCTTTAGAATGACAAGAAGGGAGGTCCAGCTGAGCATGCAATTTCAGTCATGTCAGCGAGAGTGTGTGTCGAACTGTATACCGATCTCTTGAGTGTCCCTGTGCATGAATCACAAAAGGTTGGTTTGCAGCTGCAGTAGGTAATTAAGAAGACAAATGGAATATTGTCCTTCAATGCTAGAGGCTTGGAATTTAAAAATAGGGAGATTATGCTAGAGCTGTATTAGGGTGCTGTTGAGGCTGCACCTATTGACAGTTTTGGTCTCCTTACTTGAGAAAAGATGTACTGGCACTGGAGGGGGCGCAGGGGAATTCACTAGGTTGAGAAGGTTGGCTTATAAGGAGAGATTGAGTACACTGGGTTTATACTCATTGGAATTTAAAAGAATGAGGGGGGATCTTATAGAAACATATAAAATTATGAAGGGAATAAATAAGATAGATACAGAGAGGTTGTTTCCACTGGCAGGTGAAACTAGAACTAGGGGGAATAGCCTCAAAATAAGGAGTAGTAGATTTAGGACTGAGTTGAGGAGGAACTTCTTCACCTAAAGAATCTGTGAATCTGTGGAATTCCCTGCCCAGTGAAGCAGTTGAGGCTACCTAGTTGAATGTTTTCAAGGCAAAGACAGATAGATTTTTGAAAAGTAAAGGAATTTAGGGTAATGGTGGGTGGGCAGGTAAATGAAGCTGAGTCCACAAAAAGATCAGCCATGATCTTATTGAATGGCAGAGCAGGCTCAATGGGCCAGATGGCCTACTCCTGCTGCTATTCCATATGTTTTTATGTTATATTCTCATGTTCTTCATGAATAAGAATTTTAGGAAAATTGTGGTCATTGATTGCAGAACTACTAGTGGCTCAGCAGGCCTGTCTGTGATCAGCAGATTGTCCCACATAGGTGTAGAATGGGCACAGGTGCAGTTATTGCTGGGGACAACTGAATCTACTTGTCTCCTTGAAACGTTTGCATTAGGACCCTCTGTTCCAATTACCATTAGACAGTTCTTCACACAGCTTGATCTTGGGAAGGCAACTGTTATTCAGCCAGACAACGACACCCACCTAATGCAGTTGATTTTGCAGAAGTATGGTCTCAATACTGGTAATTTTGGCTGTTTCCATTACTTCAATATTTCTGATCTACCAATAGATCTTGAGGATGCTGCAGAAGCAGTGCTAATGAAAGCATGCATTACAGCAGCACAGGACTCACATCTGAGTCCATCTCAACTCACCATGTCTAATCCCTTAGTGAGGTCTACAAGAGTGATGTACAGGTCCTTTTTTTTGCTTTCAACACTTTTCTTGTCTTTGTCCCAATACAAATACCGTGTCTGTGGTGCCTCCCTTTAGCAATCTTAAGCACTGCCAGTATATTTGGCTCTCTGACTAAGCTAGTCTCAACAAAAGATGATGCTTAACACATGAATAAAATGATACCGATGTAATTAAAAATATTTACCAATAGAATTAAATTTTGAAGACCATCCTTTGTGCTCTCAATTCTTAAGTTCATTGTTTTGTTGTGACTCACAGAAGATAAGCAATACACATGTAAGGGATACTGTCATGAAATCATCACCATATTATCGCAAGCAATGATGTAAAGATCTCCATCTTTGGGTCCTTTCACAGCATGACAAGCTGAAGAAAGCATGCTATAGTACACCTGAATTACTTAGCATGAGAACAGATGTGCAACTGCCTGTGATTGTAGTGTACATATGCAAATTGCAGGTGCAATGATAAAACTTCATCAAATTCTTCAATATCACATGACCCATGCTTTATTCACTAACATAAGTATCACATCGCAATAGCAGAAGACCATGTAATGCATTGATTCCTTAGTTGATCAGGAGATCAGGCTGCGAAAAAATGGAGCATTGTCATCTGACATTGGTTTTACCCATGTGAAATTTTTCAAGCTATTAAATGGAATGTATTTTGCATGCACTTGTCTGGCATCTAGAATTTTGATAATAATTGAGAGAGGAAGCACCAACAGAGAGAAATCCAAAATGGTGCACTGTTTTAAATATACATTTGTAATTACATATTATTGACAAAATCAGTGCTACAACTTTAAAACAGATTTCCTTTTGAAATACTGTAAAAGGAAACATGATACATTCCTTCTGGCTCAAAGGTAGAAGACAGAGGGTGGTGGTGGAGGGTTGTTTTTTCAGACTGGAGGCCTGTGACCAGTGGAGTGCCACAAGGATCGGTGCTGGGCCCTCTACTTTTTGTCATTTATATAAATGATTTGGATGCGAGCATAAGAGGTACAGTTAGTAAGTTTGCAGAAGACACCAAAATTGGAGGTGTAGTGGACAGCGAAGAGGGTTACCTCAGATTACAACAGGATCTTGACCAGATGGGCCAATGGGCTGAGGAGTGGCAGATGGAGTTTAATTCAGATAAATGCGAGGTGCTGCGTTTTGGGAAAGCAAATCTTAGCAGGACTTATACACTTAATGGTAAGGTCCTAGGGAGTATTGCTGAACAAAGAGACCTTGGAGTGCAGGTTCATAGCTCCTTGAAAGTGGAGTCACAGGTAAATAGGATAGTGAAGAAGGCATTTGGTATGCTTTCCTTTATTGGTCAGAGTATTGAGTACAGGAGTTGGGAGGTCATGTTGTGGCTGTACAGGACATTGGTTAGGCCAATGTTGGAATATTGCGGCAATTCTGGTATCCTTCCTATCGGAAAGATGTTGTGAAACTTGAAACGGTTCAGAAAAGATTTACAAGGATGTTGCCAGGATTGGAGGATCTGAGCTACAGGGAGAGCTGAACAAGCTGGGGCTGTTTTCCCTGGAGTGTCGGAGGCTGAGGGGTGACCTTATAGAGGTTTACAAAATTATGAGGGCATGGATAGGACAAATAGCCAAAGTCTTTTCCCTGGGGTCAGGGAGTCCAGAACTAGAGGGCATAGGTTTAGGGTGAGAGGGGAAAGATATAAAAGAGACCTAAGGGGCAACCTTTTCATACAGAGGGTGGTATGTGTATGGAATGAGCTGCCAGAGGATGTGGTAGAGGCTGGTATAATTGCAACATTTAAGAGGCATTTGGATATTAAGAGGGTATATGAATAGGAAGGGTTTGGAGGGATATGGGCTGGGTGCTGGCAGGTGGGACTAGATTGGGTTGGGATATCTGGTCGGCATGGACAGGTTGGACCGAAGGGTCTGTTTCCATGCTGTACATCTCTATGACTCTATGACTCTATGACTAAGCACATTTTTTTTTGCATTAAGAAACTTGGGGATCCACAATGCACATCTAAAATAATATTGCAAGGTGCACAAAAGTATGCAAGTTAAATTAACAATCAAATGATCTCAAGTCAGGTTTTAATATCCAGTATGTTGCAGGAGAAACAGGTGACTGGGCATAAAGTGCTCCTCACATTTAAGTACAAAGTAAAATTATTTGAGATTGAAAGATGGAATGATACAAGGGAAGATTAGAATCCAGGAAGGCATAGTTAAGAATAAACAAGATTTGATAATTAAAAAAGGGGACTAATTATAATACTGACATTGTGATGTTGCCATGATGTGGACGTGCCGGTGTTGGATTGAGGTGGACAAAGCTAAAAATCACACAACAACAGGTTATAGTTCAACAGGTTTATTTAGAAGCACTGGCTTTTGGAACGCTGGTCCTACATCAAGTAGCTTTGGAAGAGGACCATAAAACACAAAATTTACAGCAAAAGATTACAGTGTTTTACAACTGAAATGATATATTGGACAAACTTAGATTGCTCTTAGATAAGTCTTTCATCTTTTAGAATGGGTTGCAGGTTTCACTTCATTAATATGTAAATCCCAGAATTTTTTTTAAGATACATTCTTGAGATAACTTAAGGTTTTGTTAAAAGAAAGGTGACATCTCAATCAGACAATGAATTAAAGGTATGAGGTGTAAGCCCTTATCCAGAAATGTCGATTCTCCTGCTCCTCAGATGCTGCCTGACCTGCTGTGCTTTTCCAGCACCACTCTCTTGACTGTGCAGTCCTCACTTTCTCCCTGTATAGTGTAATGGAGTCACCTGTAGTGTGACATAAACCCAAGGTCATAGACGCTACAACAACGGGTGAATAGACACCATGCAAAAATTGCTAGACAGGGGTGTTCCTTCCCGGTTAGGGAACACTTCAGCAGTCAGGGACATTCAGCCTCGGATCTTCTGGTGACCATCTCCAAGTGGACTTCAGGATACACAACAACAAAGAGTGGCCGAGCAGAGGCTGATAGGCAAGTTTAGAACCCATGAAGATGGCCTCAACTGGGACCTTAGGTTAATGTCACACTACAGGTGACCCCACTACACTACACACACACTCACGCAGACTGTCTCTCATATACACACATACACCCCCATGCACACATCCTCTTACACGCGTATACTCCATCACACTCACACACACACTTAACCAAGCATACACACAAACACGCATTCTCTCATGCGCACTCACACGCACACACTGACACTCTCTCATGATGCACACACACATATATGTTTATGGGGTGAATTTGCATTTGCAGAATTATATTTGCAGATACATTCTATTTTGTTTAAAAAGTGCACAATCTGCAGGCAGTCGATCCATGTAATATTTTATAAATTCCTACTTTGGAAATAAAACTGTCTGTCTCAAGATTGGGATACAAACAGACTTTAACCTCACACCTTTAATGCATTGTCTGAACTGAGATGTCACCTTTTTTTAACAAAACTTTAAGTTATCTCAAGAACATGACTTAAAAGAAGTTTTGGGATTTACATATTAATGAACCAAAACCTGCAACCCATTCTGAAAGATGAAAGACTTAACAGCAATCTAGATTTGTTTAGTATATCATTTCAGCTGCAAGACACTGTAATCTTTTGCTGTAAATTCTGTGTCTTATGATCCTCTTCCTAAGTACCTGATGAAGGAGCAGCACTCGAAATGCTAGTGCTTCAAAATAAACCTGCTTGACTATAACCTGGTGTTGTGTGATGTTTAGTATTGTGATGTAGGGAAATCAGGTTTTGGTGCAGCCATTTGGGCGCCGGCGTTTTGGCACGGCCGTTTCGGTGCCAAACCTATTTGGCGCCAGCCCATTTGGCAACAGATGTTTTGGCACTAAGAACATTTCTTTATTTGTAAATCTGTCTGTATGGACAGCTTTAGTGTAACAAAATTACAATATATCTGTTGTATAACCATCTGTTATGTTGAATAACCACGCATGTTTATCGAATGGTGTAGATAAGTTTAATTTCAACATAAATATACTACTTGTACATATGAACATATAATTGCATGCATTTTTTTGTACTAAGTGATTTTGTATTTAGTAGTTGAGCATGCAGCCTCGAAAAGACCAATAGATATATTGCTGTTTGCACTTCCTTTGTATTCCTTTGTATAAATTGAGCTAGTACATATTTGGAAACAGGAAAACTAACTCTCTCCTCGTTTAACTGTTTGCTCAGGCTACAGTTAGTCCTTAGCCTCAGTTGAGTTAACTGCGGGTGCGCTGCCACAAGTGGTTTGTTCTTTTGCCACCTTTTTATATTTTTTAGCTACATTACAGTTTTTAGTGATTAACAGATTTAATGTTTTTATTTTTCAAAAAAAGTTACAGTTTTAAAACTTCTTAAAGTTCTACCTTTGAATGATGATGAATCAATCAACATTTTTTTTCCTAGCGCCAAAACGTCCATCGCCAAATGGGCTGGCGCCAAATCAGCTAGTGCCCAAACAGCCGTGCCAAAATGCCGGCGCCCAAACGGCTGCGCCCAATTGTCCTATTCCGAGGGAAATCTCATTATAATTTGTGGTGTAGCCCTATGTAATAACTCTGCTGTGTTGACTCTGGATTGATCTCCTGGCTTTGTTGTGATTGTGGAGTAAGGGATATGCTAGGTCAATAGTTTGCAGATTATAGCAGTATATCAATTATGTGCTAGAGATGGTCCATAAGCCTCTTGGATGCCTTGCTTTGGGCTGCTAGATTCACTTCACTTAGCATAATGGTGAGACTATAAAGATTAAATCGTCACAGTGCCAGCAGACCCAAGGGTTGCTCTCTCATTAGAGAGAGATGATTGGTGGTGGTTTAACCTATGGGTCACCATGCCTCAGGGGAGAGGTGAGGTTGTGAAAGAAGCACCTTCATGGTAACCTCAGCCGATGAGGGAATTGAACACATGCTGTTGGCATTACTCTGCATCACAAACCAGCTGTCCAGCCAATTCAGCTGGCGATACCATATTTCACAATGGATAGCATTTTCCCTGTGGGTACTCATTTTACATTCAACATGAAGAAGTCCTGAGCTTTCAGTTCAATGGGCACAAGTAGCAGTAATCAGCAGAGGATTTTTTTGTTGCTTGGTTTGTTGGAAGTAATCATTATGAATAACTCCCAGCCCTGCTGTTTCACAATGTGTTCTCAGCTGTTGTCAGCTCATCCAACCAGACAAAAAAAGAAAGATAAGGATGGAGGAATCTGAGGTATTGATGGCAGATATGGTTCATAAATTGCAGGTTATTGATTGACTAATCTGTGGGACAGTTCTCCCAACTTCTGCATCACTGTGTCTCATAAATTTGAATGGTTAGTGGGAGCACATTAGACTTAGAGAAATTGCACTTTTATACAAGTGAACAAATTACAGATTTTTTGTCATTCAATCCCATTGTACAATTCCACAACCATCATTCAGGAAATGATGATTAACTCCATTTGAACTTCTGTGCATTCCAACTCATGACACTTTTGGGGAAGATTCCACAATATGGGAAAAGTGGTGACAGAAATTCTTGGATTCTGCATGGGTTTTTGGACTGTATACGCAGCAACAAGAAACAACAGTACTGAAAGCTGTCACTTTTTCCAAACAGATAGAGGCAAGGCCAGGAATAATGGTTTGAATTCCAGAGTTTGATTTCCACATTTCTCCAGTTCAATTTTGGGCAGTTGTGTAGTGGGGTATTAAAGAATGGCTCCATTGGCTTGTGGATTTCATCAGTTTCCTCCTTTCCCCTCCTCCCACCTTACCCCAGTTCCAACCTGCCAGTTCAGCACCATCCTCATGACCTGTCCTACCTGCCAATCGTCCTTGCCATCTATCTGCTCCACCCTCCTCTCCGACCCATCACCTTCATCCCTACCTCCATTCACCTATTGTACTCTTGGCTACCTTCTCCCCAGCCCCACCCCATCCCATTTATCTCTCCACCCCAGAGGCTCCCTGCCTCATAACTGATGAAGGGCTTTTGCCTGAAACGTTGATTTTCCTGGTCCTCAGATGCTGCCTGACCTGCTGTTATTTTCCAGCGCCACTTTAATCTTGACTCTCTTCCTGGAATACAGCCCACTCCCAGGATTTCTCACTGTAGGTGAAGGTATTGTTACAACTTCCAGACATTATTAAAAATCACACAACAGCAGGTTATAGTCCAACAGGTTTAATTGGAAGCACACTAGCTTTCGGAGCGACTCTCCTTCATCAGATGATTGTGGAGGGCTCGATCGTAACACAGAATTTATTGCAAAAATTTGCAGTGTGATGTGTGATTTTTAACTTTGTACACCCCAGTCCAACACCGGCATCTCCGAATCCAGACATTATAAGATAGTGATGCTTTCAACTGTCTTTCAAGTTAAGATAAAACTGAATACCCTGGAGTGTGCATGATGTGAAAATGTAATGAACTCTGTCCAGCAATGGTCAATGTAATCTGATTTCTACGAGGACAAGGGCACGGATCAACTCTAATTGAATGTCACATTAAAGTGTTAACATCTCTACACAAATAGAAGCAGCTAACTTTACTGCTGTACAAACGTGCAAAGTCTTAGAGTCAAGCTGAAAAGTTTGGGGAAAGAAGACTCACAACCAAACAAACAGAACAGATGGGAATTTTTTGGAGTAACCACCAAGAAAAGGGTAGTGAAGGTGAAACTTTCATTACATGCGTATATTTGAGGGAACAAGAATTTGTGGAGAGTGAAAAATTGTAGAATCACTAGGAAGAATTTTATAATTAAAAGTTCATTTGGTTATCCTGAAATGGTTAAATGAAGGGGACTTTATATAAAAGAACACTGAAAGATTCACCTGATGGAACAGCAAGAAGAGATGAATTTGCTGTCACTAATATCTTATCTATGGATGATGTTAAGCAGATAGGACATTCCTGATATTTAGTATTGATATGATGAGAGAAGGGTGAAGCTTAACAGGCTGAAGCTTTAATGGGCCGGCTGAATCATTGGAAGTGTATGGTTTGCCTAGGCATAGACGATCTGATCTCAAGAGAGGTAAAAAACAACTTAGCTATTCCCAATAAAGGCTAAGCAATAGAATTGTCACCTCAAAACTTATTGCAGTGTTAATTTTGTCAATAGTAACAAATTAATGTTAAATCTAGTGGAAGTGTCAGTGATTCATAAAGTCATTTGTGTGAAAGAGCCTGCAGTGTAACATAACTGCAGTACTCTGGGCTTGGAAGAATCCTAATATCCCAGAGGTCTTTCCTACAGCTTTTGTATTTTCAAGGAAAAAGTGATGGAAGTGCTTACTTTATGGCAAATGAGCATCAGTCACCTGTTTAGTGCAAGCATAAATTGCAGATTAGTTGATATTACTGATTTGCACTGTGGCAGCCTGTTGGATTGGAAATAGTGACCTTTATTATAATAAACAAAGTAATGTTAGATCTATGATTGTCTGCAGATCTTCTTGCAGTAAATGAAACAACTAGAAACAAAAGCCCTTCTTGTGCATTGTCCTCACAGATTTGGATGTACATACTCTGGCTTTATAAATTTGAAGGAGGGCTTGTAAATGATTTTTCTAATCTCAGAACATCCCAAACTGCGTTACAGCTATTAAAGAACTTTAGAAGTATAGCATGTATTGGAAATGTGGCAGGAAAATTGTCCATCATTCAAGTTTTAATTACAACCAAAATGACTTTCATCATCACCCAGATGAAACTGGCGGGAGTGGGGGGTGTTATGGGAGGGTACATAAAGCAGAAGAAAATGGCTAAATGGTTACCACACAAGGTACTTGGAAATGCATTTCCATGATGTATTATGTCTATATGATTTCATTCCGGATAATTCCTTGTAAAGGAAAGTCAATTCTGTGAACAGCTTTGCTACATTTTTGATGCCAAAAGCGAATAACTTAATTTCGGAAAGAATACAATAAACCAGTACATTGAAAGATTGGGCATGTGAAAAACGCAATGAAGATGGAATATGGGCGAACAGAAATAGTTGAGACAAAAACAATTATGTCCATGGTAGAACTTCGACTCATTCAATTTGTTATCCAAACATAGTAATTGGTGTTGTTTGATACAGCAGGTTTACTCTAATGTATGAGACCCACACCCCAGTTATAGAATACTAACAGTTCTAGAAACATGAGTCTTAATGTCTGTATTAAGTATATACACTCTCAGACATATGGTAGCATATTGTGTAGGTTCAAAGAGAAAAAGTGTTAATTTTAATAACATCCAAATAGGTGGGGAAGTGAGAAACCTCAAGGAGCTTATTTAATGTTTAAAAATTCATTCACAGGCCGAGGGCATCGCAAGCTAGTCCACCATTTATTGCCCATCCTGGGTTGCACAGGGCGCTATTAATACTCAACCACATTGTTGTGGTATGGACGAGGAAAGGATGGCAATTTCCTTCTCAAAAGGACATTAGTGAACCAGATGGGCTTTCCCCTGACAATTGGCAATGGATTCATGGTCTTCATTAGACTCTTAATTCCAGATTTTTAAAAATTGAATTCATATTTGACCCCAGGTCTCCAGAACCTTACCTGGGTCGATGGATTAACAGTCCAGCAATAATACAAATAGGCCATTGGTTCCTCAAATCTACACTTTCTGCTGTTGAAAGTTTGGGAAGCTGATAATGCATGGAATGCTGAGATTTATCTTTTTGAATATAATGCTTTGACTCAGAGAGAGGGCAGTGATACTTATGTATTGATTAATTGATAGGACCACTCATTTCTTGAGCCTTTTATTACAGTCATTGAGATCACCGATTGATATTTTCAGTAGATCTAACATCAATAGAACGTTTGAGATTTTCACGATCATTTCCATGAAGAAGTGCTTCTTGACATCACTGTGAAATGCCCAATCTGATTAAAATAATGTTATCCTGGTTGTGATTTACCAGCTAGAGGAAATTGTTTCTGTCTGCCCTAAAAATGCTTCAATCATCTGAAACATTCAATTAGATAACCTCCTAATTTTCAGTGCTCCAGGGAATACAAGCCTCATCCATTCAAACTGTTCTGATAATTTAACCCTTTTAGTCTCGGTAGCTTTTTGGTGAATTTGTGCTGCACAGGCTTCTCAAACTAATTCATCCTCCTTCAAGAGCCAAGTCCAAAACTGAGTCCAATATTCCAGATGGGGTCTAAACTGAGCTTTATAAAACTGGGTCAAAATTTCCATTGTATTTCGCCCCGTTTGAGCTAATCACTACAAACCCATTCACTTTTAAATCTCTTTTTGTATGCATTTAGAATGGTCACTTCTTTGAGTAGCTGCAGGACTATTGGCATCTATGGAAATGTTTTCGACAAAGAAGTAAGAAAACAGGCAGAGCTAAAAACCCATACACTGCCAATGTTTCTGAAGGCTGTTTGAATTTTCAAAGTGCAGCTGTTAACACTGGACAGGTAAACATTTCCATTCCTGTAGCTGCCATTCTGATCCTTGAATTCCTTTTTATGCAGGATACTGTTGCTGATTGCCTTCATGCTCCTATGGAATTACTATTGTGGTTGAGTTACTCACCTTTCTGGCTTTTTCACTGTTGCATTGCACAATGTACCATTCTGCAGAAAGAGCAGGAAATTAATCATGGTCTGCATAGCAAAAATACATCATTTAACATTTAGCCTAGAGTACTCTTTGTTTCTTTTTTCAATTATTCAATAATAGAACATAATGGTTTTTCTATAGGCTGAATGCCCAGACACAAAGTATAGAATATCACAAAGTGCAGGGAAATCTGCAAGTATAATTTCACCAGCAAAGAAGATCAAGTAACATGGAAATGCCAATGTTCTTCCTTCATATGTGAAATAATCTGCAGATGTTGGTGCTTGCAGTGATGTGTCCTGTTAATGTCATGCCAATGTTTATATTTTAACACATTATTGAAATAAAGACTCATGGTTCACCAATTAGTAATTGCAAAAATATGATGGCAGCAGTAAACAAAATATTTGAATTACAACTATAATTAATAGTTTGACCATTTTTTGCAGTGTGATTAAGAGATGTATCCCTTCCTTTGGTTTCATTCTAAAGGTTCTCATAACTCGTCTCTGAGGATCTCTTATTTGTGAGGCCTTACAGTTAAGCCATGGCTAGCTTTATAATTAAGTGAGATGAAAAACATATAGCCAGACAACACTATGTTTAGGTTGGATTTCAACTATTCCACTGATATGTAAAATAGGCAAAAGTGTGTCAACCATCTTTTTCTATTCATTCACAGGATGTGGGCATTGCTGTAGAGGCCAGTGTTTATTGACTAGTCCTAATTGCTGTGGGTCTGGAGTCACATGTATGGCAGCTTCCTTTCCTCAAGGACATTAGTGAACCAGATAGATTTTTCCTGACAATCAACAATCATTTCATGGTCATCAGTAGACATTTAATGCCAGATTTTTATTGAATTCAAATTCCATTTGCCACAGTGGGATTCAAACACAGGCCCCCAGAACATTACCCTGGTCTCTGGATTAACAGTCCAATGAAAATTCCTCGAGGCCATTGCCTCCCCTTAAGGAAAAGTTGCCATAGTCCCACTACCTTATTAGGGAGAGACAACCAGTGCTGGTTTAGCCTGAGGGTCACCATATGTCAGGCAATGTTCAAGGTTGAGAAGGAGAGTCCTTTATGTAAGCTCAGCTGGTGCAAGAATTGAACCCATGCTGTTAGCATCACTCTGCAGTGCAAACCAACCTTCTGGCCAACTGAACTAACTTGACCCTATCTATTTTGTACTCTGCTCAATTTTCCTCCTGATGGGTAAAGGACATGGGAGAAGGTGTTCAGGCACTAAAAATATTCAACTCAAAAGTAAAAACGAGAATCCAAAGGGTTTTTACAAATACATTAAGGACAAAGAGAGAGAATAGGGCCCCTCAAAGATCAGCAAGGCAGCATTTATGAGGAGCCGCAGGAGATGGGGCAGATACTAAACGAGTATTTTGCATCAGTGTTTACTTTGGAAAAGGACATGGAAGACATAGAATGTAGGAAAATAGATGGTGACATTTTGAAAAATGTCCTATTACAGAGGAGGAAGTGCTAGATGTTGTGAAATGTATAAAAGTGGATAAATCCCCAGGACCTGATCAAATGTACCCTAGAACTCTGTGGGAAGATAGAGAAGTGATTGCTGGGCCACCTACTGAGATATTTGTATCATTGATAGTCACAGGTGAGGTGCCGGCAGACAAGAGGTTGGCTAACGTGATGCCATTGTTTAAAAAAGGTGGTAAGGACAAGCCATGGAGCTATAGATCAGTGAGCCTAATATCGTTGGTGGGCAAGTTGTTGGCGGGAATCGTGAGGGACAGAATTTAAATGTATTTGGAAAGGCAAGGACTGATTAGGGATAGTCAACATGGTTTTAAGTGTGGGAAACTCACAAACTTGATTGAGTTTTTTGAAGAAGTAACAAAGATGATTGATGAGGGCAGAGCAGTGGATGTGATCTATATGGACTTTAGTAAGGCGTTCGACAATGTTCCCCATTGGAGACTGGTTAGCAAGGTTAGATCTCATGGAATACAGGGAGAACTAACCATTTGGATACAGAACTGGCTCGAAGGTAGAAGACAGAGGGTGGTGGTGGAGGGTTATTTTTCAGACTGGAGGCCTGTGACCAGTGGGGTGCCACAAGGATAGGTGCTGGGTCCACTACTTTTAGTCATTTATATAAATGATTTGGATATGAACATAGGAGATATAGTTAGTACGTTTCCTGATCATACCAAAATTGGAGGTGTAGTGGACAGCAAAGAAGATTACCTCAGATTACACAGGATCTTGATCAGATGGGCCAATGGGCTAAGGAGTGGCAAATGGAGTTTAATTTAGATAAATGTGAGATGCATTTTGGGAAAGCAAATCTTAGCAGGACTTATACACTTAATGGTAAGATCCTAGGGCGCGTTGCTGAACAGAGACCTTGGAGTGCAGGTTCATAGCTCCTTGAAAGTGGAGTCGCAGGTAGATAGGATAGTGAAGAAGGCGTTTGGTATGCTTTCCTTTATTGGTCAGAATATTGAGTAAAGAAGTTGGGAGGTCCTGTTGCGGCTGTACAGGATGTTGGTTACACTGCTGTTGGAATATTGCCTGCATTTCTGGTCTCCTTCCTATCGGAAAGATGTTGTGAAACTTGAAAGAGTTCAGAACAGATTTACAAGGATGTTGCCAGGGTTGGAGGATTTGAGGTATAGGGAGAGGTTGAATAAGCTATGGCTGTTTTCCCTGGAGCGTTGGAGGTTGAGGGGTGACCATACAAAGGTTTATAAAATCATGAGGGCATGGATAGGATAAATAGACAAAGTCTTTTCCCTGGGGTGGGGGAGTCCAGAACTCAAGGGCATAGGTTTAGGATGAGATGGGAAAGATATAAAAGAGACCTAAGGGGCAATGTTTTCACTCAGAGTGTGGTACATGTATGGAATGAGCCACCAGAGGAAGTGGTGGAGGCTAGTACAATTGCAACATTTAAAAGGCATCTGGATGGGTCTATGAATAGGAAGAATTTGGAGGGATGTGGGCAGGGTGCTGGCAGGTGGGACTACATTGGGTTGGGATATCCTGTTGGCATGGATGGGTTGGACCGAAGGGACTGTTTCCATGCTGTTCATCTCTATGACTCTATAACCCCTGAAGTCTGCAGGATTCCACAACTCGAAAAAGCAGCCTGAACACCTTCTTCCATGTCCTTTGCCCATTCGGACAAACCAGATCGTGTCATCACATTACTGCTTTCAGCACAGCAAAACCATTCTCACCCACTTATGGTCCCCATTATCAGCTTTTCTCCTTACCTGGCATATGATTACCCATCCCTTTGTCGGTCTAACTTCTGTTCTCTCTGTAGGCTCCATTTCCATCTATCATGTACTCTTTTACCCCCCACCCCACCTCCTGTGTTCAGCACATATACAACCTTTCCCTAACTACTTCTGATGAAGGATCACTGGACCAGAAACATTGACTCTGCCTTCTCTCCACAGATGCTGCCGGATCAGCTGAGTTTTTCCAGCAATTTCTGTTTTTGTTTGAGATACATTCTATTTGCTGTGTTTTATGGACTAAACAATATGGGGAGCCACTGAACTGATCCTTCATAAAAACTTGATCCAAAGAGAGTAAAGTTAATTTCTTGCATTCCAAAAGGGTGCTGAATAACTTCGATTTATGAATATAATTCTCATTGAAATTCAGGACTGCTATGAAATATAAGACTTTCTGTACTTGTAAAATAATGTTTGGTGATTGAAAATGTTCTGATTTTTTGCATTCAAGCTCAAAACCTTACCAATAGAAAACCTAGAACTTGACTATTTATTTGTTTACTCAGCATGTGTAGTGACATTTTAGATTAGATTCCCTATAGTGTGGAAACAGGCCCCTTCGGCCTAACTAATCCACACCAACCCTCCAAAGAGTAACCCACCCAGACCCATTTCCCGCTGACTAATGTACCTAAAACTATGGGCAATTTAGCATGACCAATTCACATGACCCGCACATCTTTGGACTGTGGGTGGAAGCTGGAACAAACCCACACAGACACGGGGAGAATGTGCAAATTCCACACAGACAGTCTCCCGAAGCTGGACTTGAACCTGGGACTCTAGTGCTTTGCGGCAGCAGTGCTAACCACTGAGCCACCGTAATTTCTTGACAAGTTGAGTGTAGGAGTTTCATGGTTTGCCAAAGCAGTGAACTGCATAAACAAGGCGATATATACTTAAAATCTTTCCACTGCTTCAACTTTTCTTTAACCTATCTGTAAAGCTAATTATGGGAAGTCAAATGAATACCAATATGTGCACAGACCTGGCAGCATAAAGTGGAAGTTGGCATGATATGCTATATGAGACTGTAACTTCGAAGATCATTTGAAGCCAAAATTTGCAGAAGTAAAAATTCATATAATTAGAGGCAATTGAGGGTCTGTAATTTAGTGTATTGGTTATGTTATTGAGGAGAAAGTGAGGTCTGCAGATGCTGGAGATCAGAGATGGAAATGTGTTGCTGGAAAAGCGCAGCCTCCACTCCCGGCACCTTCCCCTGCAACCGCAGGAGGTGCAAGACTTGCGCCCACACCTCCCCCCTCACCTCCCTCCAAGGCCCCAAAGGAAACTTCCATATCCGCCACAGATTCACCTGTACCTCCACACATATCATCTATTGCATCCTTTGCACCCGATGTGGCCTCCTCTATAATGCGCTGTACATGGAGGTTAGTTCCTTGGTGGTGGGTCCATTTCCTAACCTGCAATCTTCATCCCGACCTCTCCGCCCCCGCCCCCGCCTGTCCTATCACCCTCACCTTGACCTCTTTCCACCTATCACATTTCCGACGCCCCTCCCCCAAGTCCCTCCTCCCTATCTTTTATCTTAGCCTGCTGGACCAACTTTCCTCATTCCTGAAGAAGGGCTTATGCCCGAAACGTCGATTCTCCTGTTCCCTAGATGCTGCCTGGTTATGTTATTGGTCTAGCAATCAAAAAAGCCTAGGCTTATAGTTCAAATTCCACTAAGGCAGTTTGAGATTTTAAATGATATCTTTTAAAAAAAAATTGAGAACTAAATCGTAAACCAGTGGAAGCGATAGTGAATTTGATTGATTGATGTTGACTGATTCACTTCTGCTCTTTAGAGAAGGAAATTGACTTACTTCGTCTGACCATGATGTGACTCCAATGTCACACCAATGTGATTGTCTCTGAACTGCTTTCGAAAGTCAGCCATTTAGTTGGTCCACTGGTTAATTTCTCAAAGTCATGAGGAATGAGAATCAAATATTGGCCTTGTAAGCAGCAACCACAGCCCGAGATGATTCTTTTTAAAGAACCATTGTAAATGTGCTACCAAGATATATCTTATGCAGTTACATTCATACCAATGAATTGAATGAAGGTTCGTTCCAAAAAATTGTTTAAGATGTCAAAAGTCACTAATAGCAAGCATTAAAATGAAAGGAAGATAGCATGATATAAGCTTGAGCGAATGGTGTATTGTTCAGACCACCCTCAGCAGATTTATTGAAGTTTATAAACATCTTTCACACTTGAATTTAAATGTTTCTGTTACTATCATTCACATTCTCATGGGTTGCCACTCCCGACAATGCATTTTTGAAACACTCTTCAATGGGTGCACAGGATGTGTGCTACAATTATCCTTGCAAGACTTGCCAACTCCAACAACACTTCAATACTGACATTGAGAATTTTAAGGTTCTTTATGTTATTCTCACAATTTATTGCACTTTCTGAGTTGCAATATAAATTGAGCTTCCACAAACTCTTAAAGATCCATCTGCAGGCTTTTCTGCCACCCACAAAGCAGGGAGGAGTTCTCATATTGAATATTGTGCATATAAGGAACTAATGCTTAATAGTATCTGATGCCATAGAAATTCAGACATCGTCAATCTCCAAACAATTCAGATTTTGCAAGTGTTGTTGCAATACGTTTCCATGAGAAATTGACATAAATGTTACAATTTGAGGAACTGTGACTTCACAAAGACTGAAATGATTTAAGAAGTAATTAAATAATTATACATACAAGAAATAGTAGTAAGACAAAGTATTTGATTGTTTATAAATGAAGAAAATGACTTTGGGGTTGCTGGTAATGGCATCACATCAATCACGTTCTGAGCTTTAATCAGTATGCTAAATTGATGGGCCACCCATAAGAAAATACTTTAAAACCAAACGGTAAATGTGGTTGCCTTAAAAGTGGCCACTTATTTGATTTTGGAGCAAAAGCTGGTACCTGTTTGACTATGGTTACAATTCAGATTGCCCATCATAGTATTGGAATAAAACTTACTTGATTACAACAAATGAATTGTTCTGCAAAAGATATCCCACAATGATTTTGCACGGTTCTGTTCATTTTAGTCTCTCGTGAACTAGAATTTAAGAGCATTTTTTTAATTATAAAAGCATTAGGGTGAAGTAGACATGCTCCTTGTGAGTTGGAAGCAAGCTGTCTTGTGCCCAAAGCTCTCACACTGTAGCTGTGATTAAACTAAATGCCAACCAAAGCAATGCTTTTAAATGGGCTGCTAGTAAAATACAGAAAAATATGAAAATGCACTCCCCCAATGAAGGACATGCAGCTGAAAGTGACAGAACAGAAGTGCTGAAAGAGGTTGGTAATGTGAGTATCATAGTGGCTGGTGGATGCCCGAGCATTATTCCTCTCCAAGTCTTCATATCATAAAAGTAAAAATTAAACAGTGATCAAATATCAGGATGAAGATGCTTACTTTCAGATCAATCTGAATTAATCATATGAAACTATGGAAATCATAAGCTCCCAACACTAACTCAAAGGTACTTTGAGGTCAACTGATGTCACATGACAAAACCAAGAAATAAGTCTCATCGCATTTTAACTCAGCTGTCTCCTTATTCTATTTTCCTTTGAGTTTGGTGCTGGTTGTGTGGTAGCAGATCCAATAAGAATCTGCGCAAAGCAATCTTAATTCCAATATTTGAAGTGTCTTCTAAAGATAGAATTTGGAGGAATTGGTGTTGGTGGCAAGAGATTCAGGAGACTTAAAAGTTTCACCTCATTTCAATGTCATCTCCCTTGACGAGCTGGTGGGGTCAGTGAGGAGGCACAAATAGATATTATTCCACAGCAATGGGAGGAGGAAAACTCATTGTCAAAAAGTAGACACTCCTGGAGGTTACTGAGGAGATCAGCAGAAGGAACATTGTGCTATGTCCATAGCTTCAGTGCAGAATATGCTTTAATGACTGTACCAGCTCAAAAGAAATGTATACATGCACTAATACCCAACCATTTGCAGCACCTGATACCTCACTTTGCCATTTAATCTACTCTATCACATACATCACTCCTCAAATCTACAAGTTTGTAAATACGCCCAACTTTTTTATGTACTACTGCACACCCCCATCTACCTAATTACCATTGCTATTTACTTATGCAATACTCATGCTTACACAATATCTAGGCAAAGGTGAGGACTGCAGATGTTGGAAACCAAAGTTTAGATCAGACTGGTGCTGGAAAAGCACAGCAGGTCAGGCAGCATCCGAGGAGCAGGAAAATCAACGTTTCGGGCAAAAGCTCTTCATCAGGAATCAGGGTTCCCGATGAAGGGTTTTTGCCCAAAACATAAATTTCCCTGCTCCTCGGATACTGCCTGACCTGCTGTGCTTTCCCAGTACCACTCTGAGCTAAACACTTACACGATATCTGCCTCATCCAAATTGTCATTCCTTAGCAAATTTGTAACAATAAGTTGGTTAATATATGACAGGACAATCAGCCATCAATATGTTTTTCTTCCCCCATTGTAGGTGATAAGAGTGAGAAAACCAGAGGTGGTTCTGTATTGATTATTCAGCTAGCAGTTGCAAAGGAGAAAGCCCTCTCAGGCAGTGCATTCCCAATGCTAACTATTCTCTGTGTAGAAATATTTTACCTCATGTTTTCTTTGGTTCTTTTGCCATTCATTTTAAAACTGTATCCCTTTGGTTTTTATCCCGCTTGCCAATGGAAACAGGTTCCCTCCATCTACTCAATCTAGAACCCTCATTATTTTGAACGCCTTAATCAAGTCTCCTCTCAACCTTATCTAAGAAGTTAAAAATCACACAACACCAGGTTATAGTCCAACAGGTTTAATTGGAAGCTTCCAATTAAATAGGATCACCAGAATTGGGCAAAATGCTTCATTTGTGAACAAACCGATGTTTGTTTCATAACTTAATGTCTCTATTAATAAAGACCCAAGATCCCAGAATGCCCTTTAGCGATCTTCTCAACCAACCCTACCATCTTCACCAATGGCTTGATTACTGGGTAGCAGGTTACCTTTTATGTTGTTTAATGATGAAAGGAAAGCACACGAGCTGATGAATGAGGAGCCATAATTTGTTGATTATAGGACAGATTTGTGGATGTGGGGTGTCAGAAGGGTTATGTACCTTTGAAAGGGTATGTTGGTGGAACTTAACTGAATTAGTGAGGCCAACTCCCAGACAACAATACGAGCAGCTCCTGTAACATTAGTTACTTGATTTTCCTCTTCCTGATCATCCTCCTCCCTCCTAGAGCTATATGCAAATGATATGTGCTCTGCACCTGTGTAAGACCAGGCCTATATTTAGGTACGTGAACATTAGCAGGCTTGACTGTACGTAAGTATAGAGAAGACAGGTTAGAGAGGACAACTTTCTGGAAACTTACAGACCCAGTTTCCAGTTCCATGTGATCATAATCACAATGACATAGCTCCTTTCCCACACGCTATTCTTGGAGTGAAGGTTAGTTAGCTCTTTGCTCCACATCTCTTCTCCCAACAAGTTCTTTGATTGTAGTTTTAACCATTATCTGCTAACAATTAATATTTAACTTTTACTCTAACTCACCCCTCAGGGTTCTGTTGTTGAAGGTGTTAGTCTGTACAAGTATTCTTTCCCTATTTGGAGGATGTATAGGATATGTCTTACCATTGTCTTGGAACATGATTGCCTTGGTCAAATGAAATTGTAATTTCTCATGCCAATTGGTTCCTGGGCTGTACAGCAATGAAAACCAATCAATGAACAATGTATTGAAGTGATAATCTTCCAGTTCTTGAACTATCACAAGATTTTGAAGAGAAAGATTTTAAAAAATTGAAGTGTTCTCACTTGTCTGTCTGTGATGCACTCTGAGCCAAGGATACATTTGAAATAAAGGGGAATGAATAGCAATCTGAACTCAATTGTTCAGATGATAGAATGTAGGAATCCTACTGCAGCAAGGGCAGGAATTCCATTTTCTGTTGATAGTGCCATCAGTTAAGTATTTGCTTCACCTTAAGGCTGCTCTTCTGAAGAGAAGAATGTTTCTGAATCCTCATCAAAAAATAAAAGTGTACTGTCATCAACAAGGCAATGAACCTCTGAGCAAATACATTAAGGACAAAAGGTTAACTAGGGAGCGAATAGGGCCCCTCAAAAATCAGCAAGGCAGCCTTTGTGTGGAGCCACAGGAGATGGGAGAAGATGCTAAATGAATATTTTGCATCAGTGTTTACTGTGGAAAAGGACATGGAAGATATAGAATGTGGGGAAATAGATGGTGTCATTTTGAAAACTGTCCATATTACAGAAGAGGAAGTGTTGGATGTCTTGAAATTCATAAAGGTGGATAATTCCACAGGACCTGTTCAGATGTATAGTAAAACTCTGTGGGAAGCTAGTAAAATGATTGCTGGGCCTTTTGCTGAGATATTTATATCATTGATAGTCACAGGTTGAGGTGCCGGATGACTGGAGGCTGGCTAATGTGGTCCATTATTTAAGAAAGGTGATAAGGACAAGCCAGGGAACTATAGACCAGTGAGCCTGACGTCAGTGGTGGGCAAGTTGTTGGAGGGAATCCTGAGGGACAGGATGTACATGTTTTGGAAAGGTAAGGACTGATTAGGGATAGTCAACATGGCTTTGTGTGTGGAAAATCATATCTCACTCATTTGATTGAGATTTGTGAAGAAGTAACAAAAAGGATTTGATGAGGGCAGAGCGGTTGACGTGATATATATGGACTTCAGTAAGGCATTTGACAAGGTTCCCCATGGGAGACTGGTTAGCAAAGTTAAATCTCACGGAATACAGTGAGAACTAGCCACTTGGATACAGAACTGGCTCAAAGGTAGAAGACAGAGCATGGTGGTGGAGGGTTGTTTTTCAGACTGGAGGCCTGTGACCTATGGAGTGCCACAAGGATCAGTGCTGGGTCCACTACTTTTCATCATTTATATAAATGATTTGAATATGAACATAGGAGGTATAGTTAGTAAGCTTGCAGATGACACCAAAATTGGAGGTATAGTGGACAGCAAAGAAGGTTGCTCAGATTTCAATGGGGTCTTGATCAGATGGGCCAATGGGTTGAGGAGTGGTATATGAAGTTTAATTCAGATAAATGCGAGGTGCTGCATTTTTGGAAAACAAATCTTAGCAGGATTTATGCACTTAATGGTAAGATCCTAGGGAGTGTTGCTGAACAAAGAGACCTTGGAGTGCAGGTTCATAACTTCTTCGAACTAGAGTCACAGGTAGATAGGATAGTGAAGAAAGCATTTTGTATGCTTTCCTTTATTGGTCAGAGCATTGAGTAAAGGAGTTGGGAGGCCATGTTGTGGCTGTACAGGATGTTGGTTAGGCCACTTTTGGAATATTGCGTGCAATTCTGATCTCCTGCCAATTGGAAGGATGTTGTAACTAGATTAAATTGGGATATCTGGTCGGCATGGACGAGTTGGACCAAAGGATCTGTTTCCGTGCTAAACATCTCTATGACTCTATGACTCTGTAAGAAATTCCAGCATGGCATTGTGCTTTGCTGGCTGAATGATAAGTTAGATGATAGCAGAGCGGTCAGAATATGTTGCCTGCCTACCAACCTTGATTTCAGCCAGATATTTAGAGTTGCCAGACATTGAAGCTTAAAGGTTCAGCATTTCTTTTGCTTTGATATCTAATCCTTGTTTCAAAAGATCGTCATCATTCTGCAGGTGATCATTGTCATTAAAAAGGACCTGTTGTTCATTCTAGTTTGTTGCAAACTTTAACAGAGATTTGTGTTCTCTTTCTGAAGAGCTTACTTTTCAAATAACGTCATAGAGTCACAGAGATATACAGCATGGTAGTAGACCCTTTGATTCAACTCGTCCATGCTGACCAGATGTTCTAAATTAATCTAGGCCCATTTGCCAACAGTTGGCCCATATCCCTCTAAACCCTTCCTATTCATATACCCATCCAGATACCTTTTCAATGTTGTAACTGTACCAGCCTCCACAGCTTCCTCTGACAGCTCATTCCATTCACATACCACCCTCTGCATGAAAACATTGCCCCTTAGGTCCTTTTTAAATCTTTCCCCTCTCACCTGAAACCTATGCCCTCTAGTTCTGGAGTCACTCATCCCATTGGAAAACACCTTGTCTATTTACCCTGTCCATGTCCCTCAAGATTTTATAAACCTCTATAAAGTCACTCCTCAGCCTCCGATGCTCCAGGCAAAACATTTTCAGCCTATTCAGCTTCTCCCCATTGCTCAAACACTCCAACCCTGGCAATAGCCTTGTAAATCTTTTCTGAACCCTTTCACGTTTCACCACATCCTTCCTATAGGAGGTAGACCACAGTTGCGTATAATATTCCAAAAGTGGCCTAACCAATGTCCTGTATAGCCACAACATAACCTCCCAACTCCTATACTCAATGCTCTGACCAATAACGGAAAGCATACCAAAAGCCTTCTTCACTATTCTATCTACCTGAAATTGCACTTTAAAGGAACTATGAACCTGCACTCCAAGGTCTCTTTGTACAGCAACACCTGCCAGGACCTTGCCATTAAGTGTATATGTCCTCCCCTGATTTGTCTTTCCAAAGTGCAGCATGTCACTTTAATCTAGAGTAAACTCCATCTGCCACTCCTCAGCCCATTGGCCTATCTGATCAAGATCCCATTGAACTCTGAGGTAACCTTCTTCGCTGTCTAGTGCACCTCCAATTTTGGTGTCATCTGAAAACCTTACTATCTATATCTCCTGTATTCGCATCCAAATCATTTGTATAAATGATGAAAAGCAGCGGACCAGCACCGACCTTTGTGGCACACCTCTGGTTACAATCTTCCAGACTGAAAAGCAACCCTCTACCACCACCCTCTGTCTTTCACCTTCAAGCCAGTTCTGTATCCAAATTGTGAGTTCTCCCTGTATTCCATGTGATCTAACTTTGCTAGCATGAGGAACCTTGTCGCACACCTTGTTGAAGTCCGTATTGAACACATCCACCCCTCTGCTCTCATTAATCCTCTTTGTTACTTCTTCAAAAACATCAATCAAGTTCGTGAGATATGATTTTCCAAGCTCAAAGCCATGTTGACTATCCCTAATCAGTCCTTGCCTTTCCAAATGCATTAGGAGAAAGTGAGGACTGCAGATGCTGGAGATCAGAGCTGAAAAATGTGTTGCTGGAAAAGCGCAGCAGGTCAGGCAGCATCCGAGGAGCAGGAGAATCGATGTTTCGGGCATAAGCCCTTCTTCAGGAATCAGGAATCAACTTATGCCCAAAACATCGATTCTCCTGCTCCTCGGATGCTGCCTGACCTGCTGCACTTTTCCAGCAACATATTTTTCAGCTCTGATCTCCAGCATCTGCAGTCCTCACTTTCTCCTAGTTGATTTTAACCTACTGCGAATCCTCTTGCAAGGATGCTTTCCTTGAAGAAGCTCTCTTCCTCCCTCTACAAGGATTTCAGTGAGTCCCTCTCTCACTGCACCCCCCAAGTCATCTCCTTCCTTTCTAAATACATGTAAATCCTGTCCCTCATGAATCCCTCCAACAACTTGTCCACTACCGATGTCATGTTCACCGATCGATAGTTCCCTGGCTTGTCCTTATCACCTTTCTTAAATCGTAACATCACGTTAGCCAACCTCCAGTCTTCCAGCATCTCACCTGTAACTAGCAATGATACAAATGTATGAACAAGGGGCCCAGCAAACACTTCTCTAGCTTCCCACAGAGTTCTAGGGTACATCTGATCAGGTCCTGGGGATTTATCCACTTTTATGCATTTTTAGGCATCCAGCACCTCCTCCTCTATAATATGGGCATTTTTCAAGATGTCATCATATATTTCCCCACATTCTCTCTCTTTCATGTCCTTTCCACAGTAAACACTGATGCAAAATACTCATTTAGTATCTCCCCATCTACTGTGGATCCACACATTGGCTGCCTTGCTGATCTATTCTCTCCCTAGGTATCCTTTTGTCCTTGATATATTTAAAATCCTTTTGGATTCTCCTTAACCCTAATTGCCAAAGCTTTCTGCCCGCTTTCTGCCCTTCTGATTTCCCTCTTAAATATATTCCTGCTGCTTTTATACTCTTCTAAGGATTCACTCGATCTCACCTATCTATACCTGACATATGCTTTGTTCTTTTTCCTGACCAAAACCTCAATTTCTCTAGTCATCCAGCATTGACTATAGCTACCAGCCTTGCCTTTCACCTTAACAGGAACATACTGTCTCTGGACTCTCTATCTCACTTTTAAAGGCTTCCCATTTTGCAGCCGCCCCTTTACCTGCAAACACCTGCCCCCAATCAACTTTTGAAAGTTCTTGCCTAATACAGCCAAAATTGTCCTTCTTCCAATTTTGGTCACTGGCCCCAAAATGCTCCTCCACTGACACCTCAGTCATTTGCCCTGCCTTACTTTCCATGTGTAGTTCCTGTTTCACACCTTCTCTAGTAGGTACATCCACATGCTGAATCAGAAAATGTTCTTGTACACTTCGCAAATACCTCTCTATCTAAAGCTTAACATTATGGCAGTCCGCGTCTATTTGGCAAGTTAAAATCCCCTATCATAACCACCCTACTATTCTTACAGATAACTGATATCTCCTAACAAATTTGTTTCTCAATTTCCCCCTGACTACTGGGCAGTCTGTAGTACAATCTCAATAAGGTGATCGTTCCTTTCTTATTTCTCAGTTCCACCCAAATAACTTCCCTGGATGTATTCCCAGGAATATCCTCCCTATGTACAGCCGTAAAGTTATCCCTTATCAAAAACGCTACTCCCCCTCCTCTCTTGACCCCCCCCCCTCCCTTTCTATCCTTTCTGTAGCATTTGTATCCTGGAACATTAAGCTGCCAGTCCTCTCCATCCCTGAGCCACGTTTCTGTACTTACTATAATATCCCAGTCCCATGTTTCTAACCATGTCCTGAGTTCATCTGCCTTCTCTGTTAGGCCTCTTGCATTGAAGTAAATGAAGCTTAAGTTTTCAGTCATATTTCATTCTCTGATTTGTTCCTGCCTGTCCTGACTGTTTGACTTGCTCCTTTTCCCAATTGTACCAATCTTAAACTAACCTCTTTCCTCACTATCTCCCTGGGTCCATCCCCCCACTTTACTAGTTTAAACCCTTCCGAGCAGCTCTAGCAAATCTCCCATTTAGTATATTAGTCCCCTTTGAATTCATGTGCAATCCATCCTTCTGTACAAGTCTTTTCTACCCCAGAAGAGATTTCAATGATCCAAAAATGTGAATCCTTCTCCCCTGCACCAGCTCCTCAGCCACGCATTCATCTGCTCTATCCTCCTATTCCAACTCTCACTAGCTCGTAACACCGGGAGTAATCCAAATATTACTACCCTCAAGCATCTCCTTTTTAAATTCCTTGCCTAACTTCCTATAATGTCACCTCAGAATCTCATCCTTTTCCCTTCATATGATGTTACTTCCAATGTGTACAATGACCTCTCCCCTTTGAGAATATTCTGCAATATCTCTGAAATATCCTTGATCCTGGCACCAGGGAAGCAACTGTAAAGTCATTTCACATTGATTGTAGCAGAATGGTTTCCTTAGCTAATCAGTGATCTTCAAGTTTTGAATATTTTCCCCCAATAGGGCAAAATGCTTCACAGCAGCTCCTCAAGAGTTTTTTCACATACCTACAGAAGTGGTCTTTGTGTGGTTTAATATCGACTCCACATTGATGACATGGAAACTCTTCTGAATGATGAATTTGTTCATTGGGATTTGATGGTGGTGGTGAGTTGTATGGATTATGACATTTGTTGCACTAAATTATACTCAACCATCAACGCAAACCTGAGTGTCTCCTCATATTGACCGGTGTTTTGCTGAGATAATTGCTAACTTTGACAAATGACCCCCATCAGCCATCTTATACATTGGCAAAAGTGAGTACTGCAGATGCTGGAGATCAGAGTTAAGATTAGAGTGTGCTGGAAAGGCACAGCAGGTCAGACAGCACCTGAGAAGCAGGAAATCAATGTTTTGGGCAGGAGCCCTTCATCATATTGGTCAGCCACTGAACGGAATCCCAGAAATGTCTCCAGTAGAGTCTTGGACAGATCTGAAATAAAACAATTGAGGGCGGTCATCATTCAAACAGTCAGTGGTAATGTATGGCCGCTGGGTTTGGTAGGGAGAAAATCTTCTTCCTGATACAACAACATGAGCCTCCTGAAACATAATTATGTGGATTTGTCAAAGAAACACAGCCTTGACTTGTCCGGCTTGTGTCACGGATAGTGTTTCTGATGAACTATACCAGTCTGTTGACCCCTCTCTGCTACTTTCCCACTACTTTCTAGCTACAGTTCAGTAAACAATAGGCTGCTGCTGGTTACCTCTCTGATGTCCATCTATAATTCTCTTGATACCAGTCTGCTGCTGCTGCGGCTTCTGCCTATACTGGTCATATTGCTCTTCTCCAAGGTCCAATCTAAGTAATGTAACCAAGTGAAGTATGAAAGACAGCAAATCAGATGTAGCCTCCTGTTACTCTAGTGTTGTAAAGTGAAAAGATAGGTAATATGACTAACCTTGATGAGTTTACCCTCATCCTTGTTAACTCAGGTTTATTACACCGTGAAGAAGGGAAGTACAAATTGACAACTGCAGATCCTGAAACATCACCTGTTCCTTGGTCTTTGAGGGTTGGATGATGTTTCAGGATCTACAATCGTCAATACGTGCTTCCCTTCTTGTCTAGGGCTGGTTCTGATCTTTGTGTTATCTCATGGAGGTGGTCTGTCTGAGTCTGGTCAGTCTGATGATACTCATCATGGGGTACAAGGAGCTGAAGGTGCTGTGCAGCTCAGCTACCAGTGTAAGGTGCTCTCTGGAGATGCTGTTGAAGGAGATGCAAAAAAGCACAGGGAGTTGGGGCACCAGGTCACCCCTTTATCCCTCTTTTCATGCTGTTCTTGAAGATTTTATGACCTAGGTACAATACTACTATCAGCTGGGGACAGGAAGATCCAATGAGGTGATTACTTCCTATGTTTGGAGATCACAGAATATGGTTTTGCACCTTCACCTGTCAAATGCTGGCCTTGACATACCATTCCTGATGAAGGGCTTATGCCTGAAATGTTGACTCTCGTGTTCCTTGGTTGCTGCCTGAGTTTTTCCAGCGCCACACATTTTGATGCTATGCCTCTGGCCTCCTACTGACCTGAATGCTAGCAAGTGTAGCATTCTTCGAACAAAGCAGGTTTACTGGAGGTGGGAATAATGGTTCATTCTGAAACGATGTGATTCTTAGCAGCTGGCCAGATAGTTCCAGGCCTGTCTGACTTCAATAGGAAATTGACTGGCCAAGTCCTGTCTAAATACTATCTGTTCCAGCTTTGCACTTTGCAAATTGCGAAGTCTGGCTAGCTTTAACCTTGGCTTCATCCATGCTTTTCTTCCAGCTCATAGAGTCATAGAGGAGAAAGTGAGGACTACAGATGCTGGAGATCAGAGTCAAAACATGTGGTGCTGGAAAAGCACAGTCGGTCAGGCAGCATCCAAGGAGCAGGAGAGTTGATGTTTTGAATCACGCTTTTTGACTCATAGAGTCATAGAGTCACACAGCATGGCAACAGACCTTTCGCTCCAACCAATCCATGCCTGATATCAATATTTCTGTAGCAATTGTGGAGATCATGGGCCTATTGACCACACGAGCACTTTATTGGTTTAAACTCCCACTCATGCCTAGGCCTGAAAATTGTTCCAGGTCAAGTTCCATATCTCCCAACCCACCCTTGCTTTTCTTTCTTTCAATTCTTCCAAGGCACAAAAACATAAATTTTCTGCTTCAGTCTGCCACATAATGGAATGGAAATATGAGAAGGGCACAGTTAACTTCAAACTCTGTCATAGTGTCCATGATCTACACTTTACATTGGGTTCTCATCAACAGCAGTTCCAGAAATTAAGTAGTTAAAGAAATCCGACTGTAGTATTTGGGTAGTCAGTTCCTAAACAAAATCTTTTCTTACTTTTACATAAGGACCAATAATCAGGGAGATAACTACAATACTGCAGGGGCTACATTCAATTGATTTTGATGCAATTTTCGAAGCCATAGCTGCAAAGCTCGCAATCATTTCAATTGACTTTCAGGAAAATCTCTGGATACATAAGTTTATCCTCCTTTCTTCTCTGTGGAATAGCTCAGAAGCAAACTATGAAAGATGAGCTTTAAGTGCATTAAAAATACTGCACTAAATCCCAGTTCAGAGTTTTAAAAAAAGAATCATATTGATACAGGTAGTGGTGTTCGAGAGATTGACAAACTTCAAAAATTGATTAAATAATTATAACTTGCAATGTCTGCATGTTTTCATTTTGTGAACTAAAGCCACAGGAGAGTGTGGTGGGAAAGACATTCCTCCAGCGAGACAATAATATGTGATGGATAAGCCAGTCAACTCTTGGGAAGGATCAGAATTTATTTAAGTCTTAAAATTTTTATTTTGCTACAAACTGTGGAAATGAAACAATTTTTCCTTCTAGTAAAGTTGGCACAAAACTAGGAAAACAAACAATTGGCATATTCTCCAAAGCTTTGCTATATATTCTTTCCTGCAGAGAAAATGGATTTTTGAATGCAAAGATCAAAAGACAGGAAATACCTGCCATTGAACTTCTCATTTTGTTCAGTTGTTCTCTAAATTAATCTTCCCAGTACATTCACTTCACACCCTCAAAGTGGAAACTTCCATTTTATAACTGTAACCAATGTTGCCAAAGATCCATGACTCATCTGGAAAACTGCTAATAACAGAGTAAAATGTTGTTTTTGTGGGTAGTGAATCAGAATTCAGACTATGTGAGTGAGACATTGTGGCTCATTATTTTACCATCTTGAAGAATTCTAAAAGCCAAAGAGCCACTGTAATTTTTTAAAAATGTTATCCCCTACAGCCCACTGGAAATAAGTTTAAAAAGAAACTCCAGAGCATGCATTTTTAATGAATGATTTTACTATGACTCCTTCTTGATGTTACACCCTTATTGTTGTACACACAACCATTAATCTCACATGATTCATGCAACTCAGTGTTCCTCTTGAAAGAAAAGAATTTGAATAAGGTGTTTAACTCTCCAACTCTTCATTGTCTGATACATCAGTGGAGAGAAAAGAAACATTATCATTGGTTAGACATTGTTAATATGACATGAACCCATGCATCAGGATGCATTTGTATAAGAGAGGGGATTAATAAGTATGCGTATCACCGCTAGTGCATAGTGGTAAGTGTGTACCAACACATCAAGTCTCCTTCAATTGAACCTTTCTTACAAATCCTCTAACATGTGAAATAACAAAGGCATGCATGGGCACTTATGAATACCATTGCCTTCAACTTCCTTCCTCCAAGTCACTCACCATTCTGACTTCAAACTGTAACATTTCTTTTCTGTCACCAAATCAAAATCATGGTCATTCTCACCCAACAACTCAGTAATTATATCTCTGCCACATTGGCTTCAATGGTTCAAGAAGACAGCCCACCACTACCACCTTAAGGCTAATTTTGGAGGAACAATAAATGCTTGGCTTACCAGCAATGCCAACATCTCAAGGACCAATAAGAAATGTCTCAATTAATGTTGGGTTGCCTGAATAAGACTTTATTATGAAAATTCAATGAGTGAGGACTATAGAAGTAAATTTGAACTAACACGAGTGTAAATCACTGACTAAGGCATTGGTAAGAGACTCTGTTACAAGCTCACATGACAGTCTGGTTTGTACTGTGTCTTTATTGAACTGGCTATAAGATGGATATTAAAATGTCATATTTGACGGAACTTTATGGCCACAAATCTGAATGGGCTGTGATATCTTCAGAACTTATATACATGGATTGGACTGTAACATGTTATTATTTTTGATAAATAAATGCAAGCTAAAGTTCAACTTAAGTTTCTTGTCAGGACAAAATGATTGAGATTTCTTAACAAATGTAAATGCTTGCATATTGAATTTCTACAGGACATTTCCCAATTCTGTAGAAGCACAGAATCACCGAATTATTACGGCATAGGAGGCCATTTGGTCCATAGTGCTTGCACCAGCTCTTCAAATGAGCATCATTGCCCAGTGTCAATCTCCTGTTGTTTTCTCATAGTCTTGCACACTATTTCTATTCAAATAATCATCCAATGCCCTCTTGAATGTCTTAATTGGAGTTTTTGCTGGAATTTCAGCAGATTAGATTAGATTAGATTAGATTAGATTAGATTACTTACAGTATGGAAACAGGCCCTTCGGCCCAACAACTCCACACCGCCCCGCCGAAGCACAACCCACCCATACATTTACCCCTTACCTAACACTACGGACAATTTAGCATGGCCAATTCACCTGACCTGCACATCTTTGGACTGTGGGAGGAAACCGGAGCACCCGGAGGAAACCCACGCAGACACGGGGAGAACGTGCAAACTCCACACAGTCAGTCGCCTGAGTCGGGAATTGAACCCGGGTCTCTGGCGCTGTGAGGCAGCAGTGCTAACCACCGTGCCACCGTGCCGCCCACTCATTCATAACCCTAGAGAACATTATACATTTCTCCAAAGCTTACATCGATTCTTTGCAGAAGTTCTGGCTCCAGATCATGAAACCCCTGTGGAAATAATACTCCATGAATTGTAAGTCAAATTTCAGAACTCAAATTGACTCCACAGCAAAACAGTGTAAGATTATCTTTTCCAGAGAATATTATTTCTCTTCAGCCTGGAATCCAGTCAGGTTCTGACTCTGGATTAAGGCTGCATTCTTTCTATTGTTCTAGAGCCAATATGAAGGGAAGATACGCTGTTGCATTATTACTGGACCATTCAGTGTGGTGTATTTGTGCATTTAGAGGGTAGATTGTTGCACATTGTGTGGATTTGTAATCATTCTTTTTATAGCGTTGCACAAAGTCAAAATTAGCTGTATTAATGTTGCTTCTAAAGTAGCAGACAAGGGAATTTCTCAAAAATGCCTTTATTATTAATGTACTAAAATCCCATTGTGTGGCTTTAACTCACAAATCAGATCAGTTCAAGGCTTTCACAAGTTTTACACATCTAATAAAGTGCAGGCTACATTTGTCATGTCCTTCTTGCTGCCTATACTTGTATTTAAATATGTTTGTACTTTGCTGTTTATGCCTGAAGAATTTGGTATAAAATCACAGGATTTGAAAAACTTAACCTGATTGTTTTATTTTAAATGAATTTATCTCTCCACCCTGGAGGCTTCCTACCTCTATTCCTGATGAAGGGCTTTTGCCCAAAACGACGATTTTCCTGCTCCTCGGATGCTGCATGACCTGCTGTGCTTTTCCAGCATCACTCTGATCTGAACCCTTATTTTAAATGGTGCCTGTTTTGGGGAGCAGAGAGGGGATGCTAATGTGTGACACTTGAAACCAGAACCCTAAGTCCTTATTCATCAGGCACTTTCCCAAAATAGTTTTGTATTCTTAACGCTGTCAGAATTTGGGAAGATTTAATTATGAATGTGGAACATTGAATTGTCTGGATTCACATATTCCAACTCATTTTAAAGTGCAGCAAATAAAATCGGAATTGCTAAAAAGGAATTCAAGCAATAATTGCTGATCTGGATAGCAGCGAAGAAAGTCAGGATGACAAGCTTTTCAACAATAGATTAATTAAATACTTGTCTGGTCAATTTGAATTTGCTAGTAATCTCATCAAATCTTTCAACGAAAAGAAATATAAACATTCACAAGCTTTCCCAGACCCTTGCTATTAGATTTAATGATTGTGAAAGAAATTGGGTAGCATGGAAAGGGGAACACTCTTCTCCTTCACAGAGGCAAAGAAATGCTCAATCTGGTCCATTTCAGCAGCTACATATTTGATCTTCATGGTGTTCGTGGAAGAAAAGTCGAAATCACACGGATAGCAACGATCTGACTTTGGCAGGCACGATATTAATGAACTTGGCTCTAACTTACAGGAAATGCCTGAAGCTTTTTAGTCTCTATGGACTCTCTATGAAAGAAATATTTTCACAAATGAAAACTTTAAAAGTATGTATGAGCCCTTTCTCAAATACTCCTTGATATCCTTAAAGTGACATCATCCTTAAATGTACTGCGTGACTGCTTTGACCAAAACACAATCTTAATGATTAGTTAGACAACAGGAAGTGCAATAGGCCTGTGGTTTATGTGAACATTTCAACTGGACAGCACCTCAAACAAAATATGAGTTTTCGACTCACTAACCTTATGTTGAAATTTTAATTATAGAATAGATTAATACAAATTTAAATGAAGACCCCATGTAAGTGGACACCACAGTTTATTGATAAAATAAAGTAGATGCAAGTTGAATAGTTAATATTGACCATTTAGACTAATGTGTATGAGGAAGTGTTGTTGAATTTGTTGTAATTTGGCAAGTGCTACATAAAAGGGTGGTGGCATCAGATTGAATACTAACTTTCAAAAGGGAATTGGATAAATATTGGAAGGAAAAAAATGCTGAAATATTGGTTAAAAAGCAGGGGAATTATACTAAGTGGCTAGGTTTTTCAATGTACTCATGTATGATGAAGACCTGAGTGGCCTCTATTTTGCTGTAAGGTTTTATCTATTATTTTATCAGCCACAGCATTTCAATAGCTTTCAAAATAAACTTATTCCACAAATCTAAATCAGTTTCATTTGAGCTCTTGTCTTGGTTCTAATTTCAAAATTTTAAAAATTATGTTGCAGTACATTGAAGTGATTACTATTTCTAAATCATTCTGTCAATTTACTTCATAACTGTAAAGTATAATTAGTAATTTAGAACCTCCTCTTGTTCAAAGAAAATGTATCCAACTTTATTAAAATTTCCATTTGACTTATATCCCTGACACAATGAATTATTTTTTATTCTAGCCTGTATGCCTTGTAATAGCAAAAAAGTGCCCTTTCTATAATTAGATTATTGAACTGAACAATATTCTTTGCTAGTAATATTGATTCATATCCTGTACCTTTGATAATACAAAGCACAATCGCAGTAATAGTTAAAGTTAAAAGTTAAACATTAGTAAAAATGCTAGGACTGAAGTTTGAAAGTAAAGTTGAAAGGACATGAAATGCTTGCATGATGTTGATAATGAATCATTGCTCCCCCCAGAGGAATAGAAGATAACTCACAAATTATGTACTTTATTCATCAGTGCATTTATCGTAATGCACCACTGCCTTTGTTTTTCATGACCAGCTGAGACGGTCTTGGAAAAAAGAATTAGCTTCTGGGCTCATTCCATCGTATTTTCTGAACTTCTCCATTTTCCAATCCACCAATTTTAATTCATGCAGTTATTCCCTCCCTTATAACCAATTCTGCATAACTCCTGAACAGAGCAAATAATATATATTTCTTCAAAGGCTAACCTTGAGATTTTCTTGAGGACAATTTTTTTATTGTTTTGGGCATCCATATTTTGGTTTTCAGATATTCCTTGTACATTTTCACAAACTTATCTATTAAGAATATGTTTACACAGTAACAGCACTGTTTGTATTTATTTTGACATGTGGGGGTGTTCAGACACGCACAGTCACAGTATTATATGAATTCAGCAATAATCATCAATGCTCCATTAAACATAAAGCCACAGACAGCATTAATTTTTTAGATAACACAATATTTAAATTGACACAGGAAACAAGCATAATACAGCAAAAAAAGGCTTTTTATTTCAGAATAAATGACCCATGCTCCTACACAAGAAGTTGACCA
This sequence comes from Chiloscyllium plagiosum, assembly GCF_004010195.1. NCBI lineage: Eukaryota > Metazoa > Chordata > Chondrichthyes > Orectolobiformes > Hemiscylliidae > Chiloscyllium > Chiloscyllium plagiosum. Next base: position 60,672,445 of record NC_057720.1, read on the forward strand.
TTACCGATCCCTTTGTCTGCCCAACGTTTTTTCTCTCTCCCTTAATTCCATCTCCACCTATCATTTACTCCTCCCTCCTACCCCTACCTCATCTTCAGCATATGTACCAATTGTTTCCTAGCTCCAATCAGTTCTGAAAAAGGGTCACTGAACCTGAAATGTTAACTCTATTTTCCCTCCAGCTGCCAGGCCTCTCCAGCTCCAGCAATTTCTATTTTTGTTCCACACATCCCCACCTGTATAGCAAAACTCATCCTCATCCTCATTATCATTGAGTTAATGATGGTGACTGCCTCAAAGTCACCATCTGCAAATGTTATTACATTCTCTCTGCACTGTCATTCCTTGCACTCATAACGTTCTGCTTGTGCACTTTATGGAGAAGAGGCAAAGAACTAGGGATGGTGCTTCAGACATAGCCAACTTGACAGCCACTGGCAATGTCTGCATACTTGGTCCATAGTAAAGGAGGTCCTGCTGCAGATGGCAGCAATGACCTGCCTTGAAAGCTATAGTGCCATGAGTTACTGGTTCTTAGACATATCGAGAAAACTGATCCATCCCCTCTTCACCTGTATTGAGGGCATTATTTCCTGAGAGCTGTTGATGACCTCTGTAATTTTGAATGATAAAACTGAGAGGAAGGCACATAGTGCTGGTGCTTTGGGTCCTGTTTCCCTTCTTTCAAATCAGAGATATGTTCTATAGCTGAACATGCTGTTCCCTAACTATTGTGAAGATTGGCAGCAAGAAAGATCATATCAAGATGAATAATCTCCAAGATATAGAAAATAACTTTCAATAAGTTACATGTGAAGCAATGCAATATGATTCCTGAATAAGTATTATGAACATAAGCCTTTCACATAGGTAGATCTGTAGCTGTGCAGTTTCAGTGTTTTCACTGCTTTCCAGCCTGGCAGTTTCATTGATCAGTTAACTTCCTACTGTGGTCTCACTTTGTTTACTTTGACAAGTTTCACAGTTTGCGAAGTTCTTGTACTGGTGGATAAAGCCAGAACCCTGAGTTAAATCTACAATTAATTGGCTAATAAATTCATATCCTGACAAGTCCATGTGTATTTTCTGCTCAAAACGAAATATGCTTTGGTTAAACCCAGGAAGGGGCCATGAATCAATTCAGGGTATCAGTGCACATCTGCTCCCAAATCTGCCCCTGATCACATATCCCATCTTTGCACATAAAATTTGTCTTTAACTATGGACTTGTCTTATTGTCCATCTGTTACATGGATACATTTAAACTTGCTATATAATCAGGCTATGCAGTTTGCCTTTTTCTGGATTTACTTTCCATATGTGTTCAAGCTGCTACTCCACACATATTGTTATTTCTATTTCCATTTTTTCTCCCCTTTTGCTTTTTCTCTCTTTATACTCAAAGATACTCCCCTCTTGTTATCATTCCTCCTTTTATTTCTCCCCTGTTTTGTTATACATTCACAAATCCTTGCCCCAAACTCTTCAGCACTTCTTGATCTTCCTATTTTTCCAGGTGTTGTATCAGATAAACCTTCAGATTTCCTCTGTGACACTTTCAGCATCTTCTGGAGTACCCACTGAGGCACATCTGTCTTTTTAAAAACAACCAGTTTAATTTCTCAGTCCTACTCTCTTGCTGACCATTTCACCCAACCTACACACTGGGTGATAATTTTGCCAATTTGCTTCCTGATTGAGTCGCCAATCACCATGCTGATTTCTAAGATGCTTGCCACGAGATCAGATCTCCACAAATGTCTTCAAATGCCCTTCTCCATACCTCCCTCCAAAAGGGTCCACTCACTTGTGAGTAAGGCTCTTGTCATCTATGAACTTATTGTGGGTAATTACATTGACATGAGACTTGAGGCAAAATCTTTCCTTTCTGCAAAATGAAGCCTCTCTGCCTGACTTATTTATGACTTATCCCAGTCAAGCTGTCATAATGGTGAAGTGAATTTTAGCACCATATCGAACTTTATTCTATCCTCCTCACCTCTGGCACCTTCTCCTCCCTTAAGCACCCATTCATTTCTCATTTAAGTTCTAATTCTTATTGCCCACTCCCATACCTTTTTTCACTGGTGATCTTCACTGCTTTCCTTCCATAGTCCCAGCATCAAGCATCTTCTGATTCTCAGTGATATCAGCCTCCATCTTAAAGAACAAAGAACAAAGAAAATTTACAGCCCAGGAACAGCTCCTTCATCCCTCCACGCCTGAGCCGATCCAAATCCACTGTCTAAACCTATCGCCCAATTCCTAAGCACCTGTATCACTCTGCTCCCCACCTACTCATGCATCTGTCCAGACCCACCTTAAATGAATCTACCATGCCTGCCTCTACTACCTCTACTGGCAACGCACTCCAGGCACCTACTACCCTCTGTGTAAAGTACTTTCTGCATGTATCCCCCTTAAACCTTTCACCTTTCACCTTGAACGCGTGACCTCTTGTTATTGAATCCCTCACTCTGGGAAAAAGCTTGTCTCTATCCACCCTGTCTATACCCTTTATGATTTTGTAGACTTCAATCAGTTCCCCCCTCAATCTCCTTTTTCCTAATGCAAAAACTCCTAACCTACTCAATCTTTCTTCATAGCTGTCAACTTCCATATCAGGCAACATCCTCGTACCCTGAAGGTGGCTGCACAGGTGGTTAGCACTGCTGTCTCACAGCGCCAAAGACCTGGGTTCAATTCCTGCCTCAGACAACTATCTGTGTGGAGTTTGCACATTCTCCCCATGTCTGCGTGGGTTTCCTCCGGGTGCTCCGGTTTCCTCCCACAGTTCAAAAATGTGCAGGTTAGGTGAATTGGCCATGCTAAATTGCCCGTAGTGTTAGGTGAAGGGGTAAATGTAGGGGAATGGGTCTGGGTGGGTTGCGTTTCGGAGGATCGGTGTGGACTAGTTGGGCCAAAGAGCCTGTTTCCACACTGTAAGTAATCTAATAAACCTTCTCTGCATCCTCTCCAAAGCGTCCACATCCTTTTGGTAATGTGGCAACCAGAACTGTACACAGTATTCTAAATGCAGCCAAACCAAAGTCTTGTACAATTTTAACATGGCCTGCCAGCTCTTATACTCAATACCCCATCCAATGAAGGCATGCATATCATATGCCTTCTTGACCACTCTATCCACCTGTGCAACCACCTTCAGGGTACAATGTACCTGAACTCCCAAGTCTCTATGTCATCAACCTTTCACAAGGCTCTTTTGTTTACAGTATACAGAGGAACCTCGATTATCCAAACGAGATGGGCGGGCACTATTTCATTTGGATAATTGATTATTCAGTTAATTGATTCAATGCTTTTCCTCTAGGGCTTGGAGTTTTCTGTTAAGTCCGCTCCCTGTTCAAACCCTGTCTAACACCGCCCCCTCCCCATACACCCCCAACCCGTCCAATACTGCCCCTACTCGCGTGCGCCTGTGCACCTTCCCCATCCGCCCCCACCTTCCACTTCTGGGTATAGCTGGACTGGACACCAACAAGACTGCTGCTGCTGCTACTGACTTTTGGGGGGTGAGTCTCCAAATAGCACATGCGTGCATACACACACACACAGACAATGTTTTATTGCAACTTTTTGACAGGTTCCACCTTTGCCCTGTACAGGACAACATTGGAGAGATTATCTGGAGAAGTCAGGGTTTAGGGTACACACCTGTGTAGAACTCCAGGGAAATTGTGGGGGGATAGAAAGAGGGTGAGTGGTCAGTCATTTGGAGATGGTGCCCTGGGCTCCCAGGACTGTTCTAGCAGCATTTCAGTGAGCCAAATTCACTTTTAATCACTGTAAATAAAAGATGAGATCTGTGTTGGAAACACGTCTTTGATGTAATGTTTCTATCGAGACCTCGATCTCCTGTGGAAAATCTGATATTCGGATAATTGATATTCGGATAATCGAGGTTCCTCTGTAGAGAGACTGTGTTGCTGGAAAAGCACAGCAGGTCAGGCAGCATCCGAGGAGCAGGAGAATCAATATTTCGGATCAAAGCCATTCATCAGATTCCTCCATGACAACTCCTGATCCTATGTTTATTCAAGACCCATCTCTGACATCTTTAACTCCATTTCCATTAACCTGCCAACTCCTTAATTTCCATTCCTAGCTCCCACGTTGTCTTTGCTCAGCCTATCTCCTCCAGATCAATCTGCCATCATCGGCCCTCTTCAAAAAACACCTCAGTCCTTGCAAACTACTGCCTGATTTCCAGCTTCCATTTTTTTCCAAAAGATAATCTGTCTTGCACACAGACAAGTCACCAATTCAGACATTCAGACATTAACTCAATCACTGTCGCATCAGTTTCCACATGTATCTATAACTCTAACATATTGTCCAGAGATATTAAGTTTTGCCCTCACATAAATCCAAAAGCCAGAAAAACATTTGTTTGACTTACAGTTTTTTTTCTTCAAAATCCTTGAATGTACTGCCACCTTCCAAATCCATTCCATTCACTCCCAGAATTTTATGTTTGAATCCCGTCAGGTTTAAAAAAAAACTCTAATGAAAGTCACAAATGACATCCCATGTGACTGTGACAAAGTTAAGATATCATTTTTCTCAACCAAACTGCAACTTTTTCCATTGGCTCTCCGCTACTGTCCAACTGATTACAACCTGACTATGCATAATTTTTTACACACAATTTTTATTAACAAATGCAATGAATAATGGCTCCCTGATATGTTCACTACAGCTTTGCACTAACCTGCCTCAAAACATTTGCTCATCTCGTTATTAACAATGAAAATTTGATTCTATTTATCTCATCCTTTTTACAAACTCTCTTTTAATAAGGTCTTCAATGAGCTAATTAGCAAGTTATTTGATGGCATATGGGTTGCCACATTCTCAGCCCTCTTTTTAAAAAAAAATCCAGAGTGCTGAAATACAGACATGCCATCCTAGAAAAGAACATTTATTACTTGCCTGCACCAGAGCTTGTCCCCGTGGGTGATTGAAAACCTAGACTGATGTCAGCCCATAGTGGCTGTGTGGATAGAATGCCAGAACAGTATCACATTGTCGGGATCAGTTGTAATGCCTATATCACAGCGCTTCCATGCCTGTGCCACATTGCCCATACTGTGGTGCCTGTATCAGATTCAGTGTCTATGCCTGATTCAGTGCCTATGTCACAATGCCTCAGCTGTGGTGCCTGTATCAGATTCAATGCCTGTGCCAGATTCAGCACCTGTGCCACAATGCCCAGGCTGTGGTGCCTGTATCAGATTCAGTGCCTGTGCCACAATCCCATGCTGATGTACCTATATCAGATTCAGTGCCTGTATAACAGTACTTCTGCTGACTGTGGTGCAGATTTGCCATAATGGCCAAGAAAGATGAGGAATTTTCAGAGCAGGTACTTCCAGGCTGACAGTTTTTTTCTATTAGAATAGATAGATTACCGACAGTGTGGAAACAGGCCCTTCGGCCCATCTAGTCCACACCGACCCTCTGAAGAGTAACCTACCCAGACCCATTCCCCCTAACTAATGCACCTAACTCTACAGGCAATTTAGCATGGCCAATTCACCTAACCTGCATATCTTTGGACTGTGGGAGGAAACCGGAGCACCTGGAGGAAACCCATGCAGATACGGGGAGAATGTGCAAACTCCACACAGACAGTCGCCCGAGGTTGGAATCGAACCTGGGTCCCTGGCGCTGTGAGGCAGCAGTACTAACGACTGAGCCACCGTGCCGCCATCATGGGCAGCTTCTCTGATATCATTAATCTGAAAACTATAAGTCAAACAACTTTTTTTGAGCTCTTGGGTTTATGTGAGGGCAAAACTTAATATCTCTGTACAATATGCTGGAGTTATAGATAAGTGTGGAAACTGGTATGGCAGTGATTGAGTTAATGTCTTAACATCTGAATTGGTGACTTGCCTGTGTGTGAGACAGATCATTTTTGGCAAGCATCAGAACACTATAGAAGTCACATATGAAAGATGGAGTTGCAGTGATATAGTGTTACAGTGCAAAAGTGAGAGTCAGAACTGAAATACGATCTACGGTAATAGATTGCCTGACTGCACTAGTTCTTCTCATTTTTTTCACTTGAAATTCAGTTTTATTTGATCTTGTCGTCAAAGATTTTCAGTTGACTGTTTAGAGACTTTTTTATTGTATCATTATTTCTGTGATGTTATCATGTAGCAATTTGACACACTTCACACATGATTAGATAATTGTCAACAGGCAGTAATAGAATCTGAGTATTCTGTTATTCATCAGTGATTATATCATGTGGTGTCATTTGAAACCAAACTGCAAGACACTTTTAACCCAATAAAGTTAACTGGAAATCTCCCTCCATTGTACTGCATTTCAGATCATCTATTTTTAATGGGAATTATACAGATATTGTGCCTAGTAAAGTTGCTCGTGTAAAGAATAATATTTCCAATTTAAAGAATTAATATTAAACTAAGCAGTGAGAATATGAATGGAAATTTGTAACCTGCAATGTCAATTCTTTTTTTCAGTCTATAATTAATAACGCAATTTTGTGTTATATGAAGAAAATAGAGTGAAAGCATATTCAATGTCAATAATTTGAATATTTGAGCATCATGGCTGAAGTATCTTTCATCAGTGTCATCAAGTCTTTCACCTCAAAACTATTTAATGAGAATTAACAATCAAATGTTGTGTCACATGTCATAGGAAGGAAAAAGCATTCTCATTCAAAAAATGATGTTGTGAGGGATTGAAGACCACTTTCGTGAATTCACAAATTCTTAAAACTTGTTCAAATGGTCAGAACGTAAGAACATAAGAACTAGGAGCAGGAGTAGGCCCTCTGTCCTTTTGAGCTTGTTCCGCCATTCAATAAGATCATAGCTGATCTTTTTGTGGACTCAGCTCCACTTACCTGCTTTATCACCGTATCCCTTAGTTCCTTTATTGTTCAAACAAAATCCATTTAAACTTTAAATATGTTTACTGAAGTGGTGGCAACTACTTCACTGGCTAGGGAATTCTATAGATTTACAACCTTCTGGGTGAAGAAGTTCCTTCTCAATTCAGTCCTAAATCTGTTCCCCCTAATTTTGAGGCTATGTCCTCTTGTCCTAGTTTCATCTGCCAGTGGAAGCATCCTCTGTACTTCTATATTATCTAGTCCCTTCATAATTTTATATGTTTCTAGAAGATCCCCCCTCATTCTTCTAAATTCCAGTCTACACAATCTCTCCTCATAAGCCAACCCCCTTAACTTTGGAATCAACCTAGTGAACCTCCTCTGCATACCCTCCAGTGCCAGTACATATTTCCTCAAGTAAGGAGACCAAAACTGCACCAAGTGTGGCCTTACCAGCAACCTGTACAGCTGCAACATAACCTCCCTGCTTTTAAACTCAATCCCTTGAGCAATAAAGGACAAAATTCTATTTGCCTTTCTAATTATGGAACGTTGTACCTGCAAACTAACCTTCTGTGATTCATGCACAAGGACACCCAGGTCCCTCCGCATAGCAGCAATCTGCAACTTTTTACCATTCAAGTAATAATCCTTTTTTACTGTTACTCATACCAAAATGGATGACTTCACATTTATTAACATTGTATTCCATCTGCCAGACCTTTGCCCATTCACTCAATGTATCTATGTTCCTCTGCAAAGTCTCACAGTCCTCTGCACACTTTGCTCTGCCACTCATCTTAGTGTCATCTGCAAATTTGACACACTACACATGGTTCCTCCAAATCATCTATATAAGTTGTGAATAATTGCGGTTTCAACACTGAGCTCTAAAGCCCGCCACTAGTTATAGATTGCAACCAGAATAGCACTCATTTATCGCTACTCTTTACTTCCAGTTAGTCAACCAATCCTCTATCCATGATAATACTTTACTCCAAACACCATGCATCTTTATCTTATGCAGCAGCTTCTTGTGCAGCACCTTGTCAAAGGCCTTTTGGAAATCTAGGTGCACCACATCTACTGGATCCCCCTTGTCCACCTTGTTCGTGATGTCTTCGTAGAATTTAAAAGGATTAGTTAAGCATGACCTGCCTTTCATGAACCCATGCCACGTCTGCCCAACAGGACGATTTCTATCTAGATGCCTTGCTATTTCTTCCTTGATAATAGACTCAAGCACCTTCCCACTATAGAAGTTAAGCTAACTGATCTCTAAATCCCCAACTTTTGTCTACCTCCCTTTTTAAATAGTGTTTATTGTTTTCCAAACTGCTGGAACTGCCCCAGAGTCCAGCAAATTTTGGAAAATTACCGCAAGTGCGCTTGTTATTTCTCCCAACATCTCTTTTAGTACCCTTGGATGCATTCTATCAGACCCAGGAGACTTGTCTATCCTTAGCCCCATTAGCTTGTCCAACACTACCTCTTCCATAATAACGATTGTTTTCAGGTTCTCAACTACCTTCGTGTCTTTGTCAATTACTGACATGTTATTAGTGTCCTCCACTGTGAAGACTGACAAAAAATACCTGTTCAATGCCTCAGCCATTTCATCATATCCCATATTTAAATGCTCCTTCTCATCCTCTAAAAGACCAATATTTATTTGAGCCACTCTTTTCATTTTATATATAGAATCTTCTACTATCTGTCTTTAATTCTGTGCTAGTTTTTTCTCATGTTCTATCTTACTTTTCTTTATAGCTCTTTTTGTGGCCTTTATTGACCTTGAAAGTTTTCCCAATCTTCTAGTTTCTCACTGATCTTAGCCACTTTGTATGCTTTATCTTTCCAATTGATAGCCTCCCATACTTCCTTCCCTACCTATGGCATATTGCCCCTTTTCCTGCAGTCCTTCCTTTTCACTGGAATATACTTTTGCTGAGCACTTTGAAAAATTGCTTTGAGAGTCCTCCACTGCTCATCCACTGTCCCACCATAAAATCTTTGCTTCCAGTCTACTTTTGCCAAGTCCTCCCTCATCCTATTCTAGTCTCCCTTGTTTAAGCACAGGATCTGGTATTGGATTTTATCTTCACATTCTCCATCTGTATTCTAAATTCAACCATAGTGTGGTTGCTCTTTCCAAGAGGATCCCTAACTATGAGGTCATGAGTTATTCCTGTCTCATTACACAGGACCAGCTCTAGGATAGCTTGCTCCCTTGTTGGTTCTGTTACATACTGTTCAAGAAACTATCGTGGATACACTCAATGAACTTCTCCTCAAGGCTACCCTAGGCCGGTTCGACTAATCAACATGTAGTTTAAAATCTCCTATGATAATTGCCATACCATTTTTACAAGCATGAGTTATTTCTTTATGTATTGCCCGCCCCAATGTGATCTTATTATTTGGTAGCCTATTGACTACACCTATCAGTACTTTTTCTTCTTAGAATTTCTAATTTCTAATCTTAGCACTGCCCTGATGTCAGCTTTGGATATCAGAGCTACACGATCTCCCTTACCTTCCTATCTGTATCCAAATAGTCTGATACTCCTGGATATTTAATTCCCAGTTGTGACCATCCTGTAACCATATCTCCGTAATGGTTACTAAATCATATTCATTGTCAATGATTTGTGCTTTTAACTCATTGATCTTGTTGGGAATGCCAAGAGCATTCAGGTAAAGTGCCCTTAGCTAGTTTTCTTACCCTCATGATTTCCAACATCTCTAATAATATCTTCTGAGTTATCCTTTCTTTCTATTTATTTCATAGTCTACCTTGCATTTAAACCCTCCTGCACACATGCTAACCTGCTGCTTACCTTTCTTTTGAGCATCATATTTCCTGTTGTTTCCCCTTTCCCTTGCCCCGACTCACTAGTTTAAAGTCTTCATGACCACTCTATTTATCCTTTTCGCTAGAACACTGGTTCCCAATGGTACAGACCTCTCCTGTTCCAAAACTGATGCCAATGCCCCATGAAATGGAACCCCTTTTTCCCACATCACTCACATAGCCACATGTTTACTTCCCTAATTTTCTAATCCCTAAACCAATTTGCACGTGGCTCAGGCAGTAATCTGGAGATTATAACCCTTGAGGAGGTGTTCCTTAATTTTGTTCCTAGTGCTTGATAATCCCCAAACAGTTCCTACTCCCTCACCTTCCCTATGTTGTTTGTCCCAACGTGGACCACAACAACTGGATCCTCCCCCTCCCTCTCCAATATCCTTTCAAGCCGATTGGAAATGTCCAGCACCCTGGCACCGGGCAGTCAACAAACCATGCAGGACTTCTGATCCGCGCACAAAGGATGCTATCTGTCCGCCTAATTCTAGAATCCTCTATCATTATCACTTATCTTTTTTCTCCTCCCTCTTGAATAGCCATCTGCACCATGGTGCCGTGGTCAGCTGCCTCATTCTCCCCGCAGCCCTCTTCCTCATCCACACAGGGAGCAAGCATCTCATACCTGTTGGAAAAGGTCAAGAGCTGAGACTCCTCCGCTGCTGAACACAGAACCCCCCGACCTGCCTCACTTACAATCACAACCTGTTGTCCCTGATCACTAACTGAATTTGAATTACTTAATCTACCATGTGTGACTGCCTCCTGAAACAAAGCAACCAGGTAACTCTCCCCCTCCCGGATGTGCCACAGTGTTTGAATCTCAGATTCCAGATCATCAACTCTGAGCTGGAGTTCCTCCAGCAACCAACACTTGCTGCAGATCTGGTCAATGCAGTTCACAATTGGGTCAGCCAGCTCCCATATCATCCAGTGACAGCACATCAGGGTCCAGCCATCTCTACTTGGTTAATTACTTCATTAACTTATATAAATTTATGAATTAGTTATTTCTAATACTTCTTTGCTATGCTCTTTTTCAAACTTATTGCAGATTTCCTATCAGCCAGTCACATCACAGCTTCCCTGTGACATCACTCCAGTGTTTTTCACAGCAACAGTGAGTTTTATACTGATTCAATGTTACTGCTGCTGCTGCTTCACCTTCCAATTGCTCCCTGCAGACGAGGCCATGCTCCCTGAGCTCATTGTGTTTTATACTGATTCTGTGTTACTGCTGCTCCTCCACCTTCTGACCGTTCCCCATAGACTAGGCTGTGCTCCCCAAGCTCAGTGAGTTTTATACTCACTCCATGTTACTGCTGCTGCTTCTCCGCCTTCCAACTGCTCCCCACAGACTAGGCCGTACTCCCCGAGCTCATTGAGTTTTGTACTCATTCAATGCTGCTGCTGCTGCTCCACCTACCGACGACTTCTCACAGACTTGGTTGCGATCATTGAGAATGTTAGTCCTTAAGTTGGTCAGTTAGACCCTGTTTAAGTGGAGTAGGAATTCTAATACTGATAGTCTACCAAACATTTGGGAATGACAAGGTTTTGGATTGAGAAAGGAGTGGAAATGGAAACTACGGGCGGCACGGTGGCACAGTGGTTAGCACTGCTGCCTCACAGCGCCAGAGACCCGGGTTCAATTCCCGCCTCAGGCGACTGACTGTGTGGAGTTTGCACGTTCTCCCCGTGTCTGCGTGGGTTTCCTCCGGGTGCTCCGGTTTCCTCCCACAGTCCAAAGATGTGCAGGTCAGGTGAATTGGCCATGCTAAATTGCCCGTAGTGTTAGGTAAGGGGTTGCGCTTCGGCGGGTCGGTGTGGACTTGTTGGGCCGAAGGGCCTGTTTCCACACTGTAAGTAATCTAATCTAAAAGATTGGTTTGGGATAGCTGGTCAGCAGCATGGACGATTTGGACCGAAGGGTTGTTTCCGTGCTGTACATCTCTATGACTCTCTGATTCTAAGAGATGATAAAGGCCAAATTAATGGCTATATAATGCTAGCAGCAAGAGACGAAACGGGTACGCTTCACATATTTCAGATGTTGATGTTCGCTATCCAAAATTAGTCAAGGGAAGAATACTATTGTTACAATGAGTAGTATGCAGTAAATACATGCAGTAGCGTAAGTTGCCAGGGTGGATATTACTGTGACTGAGTGGTACCATCTTAACTCCAAGTTTAATGTTCTCAGAAATTCAAAATAGTGAATGAGTTTGTGTGCTGAAAATCTGGATACTTACCAAAACAAGGGAAAGGTAAATGCATTTTCTCAGTTCTAATATCCAAATGGAGTGCACTTTGGAGTATTTTGTTCCTTGCTGCATAAGCACTGTAACTCATCGCACCAATTGTCTTACATCCTTTAGTGCATGCTGAAGTTTTGAAATATCACACTTTAGTTCTTTTCGATCTACTAATATTAACATCCGTTCCACAAACTCCAGCAGATTCATGACAGGATGTGGTAATGTTACAGTCAATAAACATAAAGCATTCCTCTTATAGAAGAAGACACCTCATAATGTCAATGAATGGCAGGCTATAGGGGAAGGGAAGTGCGCACATCTGTACAACAAATCATGATGAAAAGTGCTATCAATCATTGCAATCAACTTTGGTTTTGGCAACTGAGTTTAGAGATTTGAGAATCAATAAGCCTTTTGTTGGTTTGTTAGAAAATATATTTGGCAGAAATGTTTCTAAATATGCTTCCTGGAATCAACGGTTTTAGTTACAAGGTTACATTGGAAAGACTGAGGCTGTTATTTTTGGAACAGAGATTGAGGGAGATTTGGCAGAGACTTGTAAGGTTTTTACAGGCTTATATAAGGCAGACAAGGAAAACTCTCCCCAATAACTGATAGTATAGGGCTAAGGAACACACGTTGAATATTTTTGGTAAGAGATACAGGAGAACCTTTTTTACATAGTAAGTGGTAATGTTGCAGAACTCAATACCTGCAGGGGCAATGGAAATGTGCACAATCAATGATTTCAAATGAAACTGGATGGTCAATTGAGGGTGACCAACCTGCAAGATCAAGGAGTTGAACAGGGGGATAATGGGACTGACTAGATTATTCCACTGAAAATCAGCAAGAACTTAATGGATCCTGTAAAATGGAGAAGTGCATTGCATAAATGTTCAATTACTGTCTCAAAGCTACATGTCCAATTGTTCATTCCAGGATTCAAATTCTCTGGAGGGAAATTTCCATCCTAAATGGCTCATGATAGTTTGGAACCTATATATTAGATCCCAAATGTTTCGATGAAGTGTTGGTTTAGGGGCGAGAAATGTTGGCTGACTTGTGATATGCTCAGTGAGAAAGCAAATGAGGGTTGAAATTACAATTTTTTTGATAATTTATTCTCTTGTTGAGTAATTAGATCTGCTGAAACAAAGTATCATAATTATTGTGTGACCATGAGTTTCAGCAAGGATTTCACTTAGCTAATACACAGATTGGTGATGTGACGCTACTTTTGAGTGACTTAGATGTCAGAACATTTGCTGTCTAAGAAGAAATCCAAAATTTGTTTGGATCTCTGTAATCAGCAGCATTATCCACTGCACAAGTTTCATATTTTTCATTAGTCTTATTAATGATTTCATCATCATTTTCAGGTCAGCAAACCTGTTGAATGACAAAATCACAGCAAAATATAGGAATAGTAGTTGTCTTAAGAAGGACAAAATAAGTCTGCAAAGATAGGTTAAGTGAGTGGAATAAACTGAAAGAACGAGATTGGTCATTTTGGCAGGAAGAATTGAAGAGCTGAATATTAGATACAAGGAGAGAAACGAGAATCTGGTGATACAAAGAGATCAGGGTGTCCTTCACACAAAGTTATTATGCAGTTAAGCTACCAATCACGAAAACAATTGGAAAGTTGGCATTTATTGCAAGAGGCACAAAGTATAAAAGTAAATAACTCTTGCTACAATTATAGGCAGGCCTGAGACTGCATCTGGAATGATGTATACAACTTTCATCTCCTTAAAAATGACTATATTTGCATTAAAGGCAATATAGAGAAAGTCTACCAGGCTCATTCCTGGGAAGAAATTGTTGTTTTTAATGGGGAGATATTAAGCAGATTGGGCCTGTTACATATTGTATGTACGACATATTTGATTAGCCTCAAAACAATGTCAAGATGACACTGGTTTTGAAATGTGCAGGAACTTAATTTACAGAGTTTTATGCAAGGTTGTAAACTGTTAAAGTCTTAACACTGATTTCTGTTGTTCTTCAATAGTAACAGCCAGAAGATTTTATACAATGGCCCAAAAATTGCAATTGGAGCAGATTGAACCAACAATAATCCTCTATACGATTACCTGCTTACCAGTCAGCAACTTTTCCATCAGGAATTGTAAGGCTGGCCTGTTCCAAATGCATCTGTTGGAGGAAACCCATGGGAAATACACTCAACATAGGAGCAGTTCACAGTCCAAAACATACCCCCTTTATATGGCACTTGCAGTTAAATTGCTTAAAAGGTTCCAATGGCACTTTGACAATGACTGAGGAAAGAGTAAGTGATAAGATAAGTGATAAAATAGAGAGATTAGATTAGATTAGATTACTTACAGTGTGGAAACAGGCCCTTCGGCCCAACAAGTCCACACCGCCCCGCCGAAGCGCAACCCACCCATACCCCTACATGTACCCCTTACCTCACACTGTGGACAATTTAGCATAGCCAATTCACCTGACCTGCACATCTTTGGACTGTGGGAGGAAACCGGAGCACCCGGAGGAAACCCACACAGACACGGGGAGAACGTGCAAACTCTACACAGTCAGTCGCCTGAGCGGGAATTTAACCCGGGTCCCTGGCGCTGTGAGGCAGCAGTGCTAACCACTGTGCCACCGTGCCGCCCAGTTAGCCTTCGTAAAACTATGCTGACTCTGACGGAGTGTGGTGTAAATTTGCAAATGTCCTGAACAATGGATTCTAACAATTTGCCTTAAATTACTATAGTTTATCGTTAAACTTTACTCTCTAATGTATACGATTATTATAAGTTCTTCCCTTCAGCGGATCATTAATCATTGGAATTCACTGCACCAGAGAAAAAGTCAGGTTCATTGAATGTATTTGAGGTTGAGTTTGACAGATTTTTGATCTATAAGTGTAACAGGACTGGCAGGAAACTGGAATTAAAGAATAATCAGAACAGCTATGAATGATCTCATTGAATGGCACAATATGCATCAATGGCTGAGTGGCCAATTTGTAATCTTATTTCTTTGATCTTATGTTCAGCCTTTTTAGCTTCCAATCAGTCCTTTATATACTGCAAAGTATGAAGGCACATAGAATAGAAAACATTCAGATAAATTTTTTTCATGGAGCTTCTTATTGATCTCCTCCATTGCAGGATTGACAATTCTGCAAAAAATGGCCATGGGATTAGGGGGTGTTCCTGATCACACAGCAGCCATGCCTGTTTCTTGCCTCATTACCAAATTAGTACTGCAACATTGCACTGACCAAGTGTGCAGATCCCGACATAATGTGAACTCATATGACAGAAGCAGTGCCCATGATTTGCATGTTTATAGTTGATGCAATAATGGGGCTTAATTTTGGGACTCTGAATGCCACACCACTTAGGTATAATCATTAATCCCAATATTCTCAAGAATCCAGTGACTCTGAAATAAAATATTACCTTCATAATCCTCTGTCTGGGACTACTGCTGAAGAACAACAATCTAACTGCCCAAGCGGACAATTATGATTTATCTTTAAGAAGGTTGTACAGCAATTTGAAATGACAAACATTCCCTGAACCTTTCTGGACTGAAACCTTTAGTATTAAAGTTGTGGTTATTCCCTGTGCAATAGTCAAATAGTGTGTTTTCCAGAACTAACTGCAGCAACTACTGAGTTCATTTGAAGCCTGAATTACAGTTCAGATGTAGTGAATTCATCAAGACTGGTGCATCTTTCAGGATTGATGATGCTGGAAAGATCTGCATCGTCTCTCATGTGGATCGATTAACTTTGCTTTTCATATAGCTTCCTGTTCCTCCAACATTTGATGCATGCCTGACATTCACTACTTTCCATTCTTAATACTATCTGCATAAGGATTGCAATTGTTGTAATGAAAAGCCCACCACCACCTCTTCACTGAACTTTATGATACATGCATTATTGCCTTGGCAATCTGCGGCAGATTACAATGTGGCACTTTTAACATGGAGATCCAGTGGACGTAGGATCCTGATCTTAATTTTCAGTTCCAACATTGTAAATAATTGCTTCTGCAATTTCTAACCTATCAATACAATGTTTTTTGTCCTCACTTTGAGCATTTCTTTTGATTTCTGTTACTGCCAGCATGAGAAATATTGAATATAATGCAGTGTCCTTGTCAAGCATCATGACACTATAGCAAACACAGAGAATTATCTCTTGCAATTATCTCTATTTAATTTCTCCTACCATCAGGAAGAGCGTAAAATCAAAATGCCAAATTATGAATTTTATAACAACTTATTACAATAATTATAAGACTAACAATTTGAATCGTATGGTGTAGAAATCGGTCTTTACTGCAATTGTTTAAGGCATAAAATGGGCACAAAAAGAGCAAGTTTCATAGCACATCATCCTGCATTTGAAGGATTCTGAAAAAAGTGTTTGAATCAAAATTGGGTCAGAACTTTGTTCAGAAATTTACAGCAGCCCAAGAAAGCAATAAGCCTTGCGTATGTTAATGAGGTGCTTAACTATAATTGAACCTGCTCCACTGAGATTTTCAGTACATGCATGCGGCGTAGCCAGTGGCTGCCTCTACAAAGATAAATGAATTCTAAAGTTTTGTTGAGGAGCAGAAATATTTTTCCCAGCTCCATTGTGTAGATAACAGCTATTGCTGGCCATGAGCAAATCAAATCTCAAGAGTACCTCAGGGCTGCTTCCAGTGATCCAGTCCTTCTTCAACTACATGTTTCATCAGTCAAGCTGTCTGTGGAGTAGCAGTGATATTGACAATTTGCTCTTTCTATTTGGATGATTTCAAAGGACAAAATATTCATGATTCTCAAGCCTTAATTTGATTCTGCAGGGATTATTCTCTTCGCCCATTGATCCATTAAATATGATCAAATGGAATTTCGAAGACATTTTCATTTGTTCACACCTTGTTAACATTTAAATCACGAATCTCACAGACAGCATTTTGAAAAATATACAAACTATTAGGTGTTTCTTAATTTGGTGTTCCTGAGCAGATAATTATGGTCCTTCAATTATAATTTGGCAATGAAGTATGTTATTCTACAAACAGTTCATTTAATAGCACTATGTAATAATTTAGCTTTCAAGGTTTGAAATAACATTATAACTTGCAAACTGCAGGATTTTTAGAATGTAAAGACAGAATACTCTATACAACTGTTATGCTTGATTTATTATGAAGTCTAATTAGTAGAATACTGTGACAGCAAAAAAATATTTATTGGATAAAGTGAAATATTTGAACCTTATCCCCTTTCTTCATTGTCACACAGCAATACTGCTGTACATGTACTTCAAATAGTTGGTTATGTTTGAGAGTTTGGGACGTTAACTTTAAGTTTAGGTTTTGACTCACCATAAGGTGGTCATGAGGTTCAAGCAGGTTCTGAGGCAACCTCTGAATTAAATGTACTTGCTAACTAATACAATCTCCCATACTTCTAAGCAAAGCATTTTAAAGAGTTTTGTAATATTCTTACTGCACTGACAGATGTAAAGAAATTCCTAGCTCAGTCTCATTTGTGTTCCTGACGTATACAATATTCTGATACTGAATGTTCTTTACATGTCTACATTTTTTTCTAATTTTATGGAGAGACAGATAGAAGCGATGAGGAATTTGCAACAGCAACAATATGTGATGGATGGCAGTTATAGGAAGGGGGTAATGTCTCAGATACAGTCACATGGGTTAACTCCAGGAAGGGTAAGAGAGGTAGGCAGCTAGCGCAGGAGTCTTGTGAATATACCCATTTCAAACAGGTATGCTGTTTTGGAAAATGTAGGGGGTGATGGATTCTCAGGGGAACGTAGCACAAACAGCCAAGTTTTTGGCTCTAATGCAACGAGGGGTACGTCGGCTTCCAAGAGATCAATTGTGTTAGGGGATTCTGGAGTCAGAGGTACACACACGCGTTTTTGTAGCCAGCAGAGAAAAAGCAGAATTGTGTGTTGTTTCCCTAATGCCAGGATCAAGGATGTCTCAGAGAGGGTGCAGAATGTTCTCACAGGGGAGAAGGGCCAGCAGGAGGTCATTGTCCACATTGGAACCAATGACATTGGAAGGGAAAAGATTGAGATTCTGAAGGGAGATTACAGAGAGTTAGGCAGAAATTTAAAAAGGAGGTCCTCAAGG
>NC_057720.1:60693107-60758506 GCF_004010195.1 Chiloscyllium plagiosum
TTTTTGTCATTTACATAAATGATTTGGATGCGAGCATAAGAGGTACAGTTAGTAAGTTTGCAGATTACACCAAAATTGGAGGTGTAGTGAACAGCGAAGAGGGTTACCTCAGATTACAACAGAATCTTGACCAGATGGGCTAATGAGCTGAGAAGTGACAGATGGAGTTCAATTCAGATAAATGTGAGCTGCTGCATTTTTGGAAAGCAAATCTTAGCAGGACTTATATACTTAATGTTAAGGTCCTAAGAAGTGTTGCTGAACAAAGAGACCTTTTAGTGCAGGTTCATAGGTCCTTGAACGTAGAGTCACAGGTATATAGGATTGTGAAGAATGCTTTCCTTTATTGGTCAGAGTATTGACTACAGGAGTTGGGAGGTCATGTTGCAGCTGTACAGGACATTGGTTTGGCCACGGTTGGAATATTGCATGCAAATCTGGTCTTCTTCCTATCGTAAAGATGTTGTGAAACTTGAAAGGGTTCAGAAAAGATTTACAAGGATGTTGTGAGGTTGGAGGATTTGAGCTACAGGGAGAGGCTGAACAGGCTGCGGCTGTTTTCCCTGGAGCGTCGGAGGCTGAGGGATGACCTTATAGAGGTTTACAAAATCATGAGGGGCAGGGATGGGATAATAGACAAAGTCTTTTCCCTGGGGTCGGGGAGTCCAGAACTAGAGGGCATAGTTTTAGGGTGAGAGGGGAAAGATATAAAAGAGACCTAAGGGGCAACTTTTTCACGCAGAGGGTGGTACGTGTATGGAATGAGCTGCCAGAGGATGTGGTGGAGGCTGGTACAATTGCAACATTTAAGAGGCATTTGGATGGGTATATGACTAGGAAGGGTTTGGAGGGATATGGGCCGGGTGCTGGCAGGTGGGACTAGATTGGGTTGGGATATCTGGTCGGCATGGACGGGTTGGACCGAAGGGTCCATTTCCATGCTGTACATCTCTATGACTCTATGACTCTAAATGTTTGCTTCCTTCATTTTGAGGGTGAACGTTGGGGTGGTGAGGAAGAATCAATGAAATTTGAAGTGATTAGCTGGCAGAATATCCAGCAGCTAGACCCAGACAGGAAGCAAGCACAGACAAAATGTTCCAATCTTTCAGAGTTTTGAATTTGGTAATGCATGACAGACTAGCACCAGTTACATAACTTGAACACTAAACAAATGTGTATATATTACCTGGGGGAAGAATATTAATGTATTGCATCAATTATCTGCAATTTTCTGCAAGCTGTATTTTCTTATAGATTTAATATATTTTCTTTGTTACAGAGCTAAGAAATAGTCATATGTAAGGTCACGACAGCTTGCTGAAAAATAAGCAGTAGATAGGTAATTTGTTGTTAAGCATTAGGATAACAACTTTTCAGGATGACAACTTGTGGAATGCTGCAGGGATAAGTGCTGGAGCCATTATTTTCGATAAATGTTAATGACTTAGATGAGGAAAGTGAATGTATTATGACCAAAATTGTTGGAAAGGTAAGTGGTCAGGGTAACATTAGGAGTCTGCAGAGGGATACAGAAAGTTTAAGGGAAGAGGCAAAAACTTGGCAGATGGCAGATAAGAGGGAAATATGAGGTTATGCACTTGGTAGGAAAAATAAAGGAGCAGAATATTATTCAAATGGAATAGGCTATAGAACAGAAGAATTTGGGAGTCCTCATCCATGAATTCCAAAAAGTTAGCATTCAAGCTTTGTGGGTAATTGGGGAGGCAAATAAAATGTTGTTTATTTCAAAGGGAGTGGAGAATTAATGTAGGCGGCTTTGCTAAAACGTTAAGATGCTAGTCAGACCGCAGTTGGAATACTGTTAACAATTTTAGGCCCTTTACCTAAGGAACGATATAGTGGAATTGGAGGCAGTTCAGAGAAGGTTCAGTAGGCTAATATCTTGTAGAGTATGGAGAGACTGTTTATGAGAAGAGGTTGAGTAGCTCAGGCCTGTACTCACCGGAATTTAGAAGATTGAGAGGAGACCATATTGAAACATACAAGCTTCTTGGTGGACTTTACAGAGTTGTTTGCCCTTGTTGGAAAGACTAGGGTGAGTGGGCATAATCTCAGAATTACACATTTAAGACAGAAATACACACTTAAGACAGAAATGAAAGTGAATCTGTGGAATTCTTTATTGCAGAGTGCTACTGAGGCTGGGTTGTTGAATGTGTTTGAGGCTGAGATAGACAGATTTTTAATCAATAACAGAATCCATGGAAAAGTCTGGAAGGTGGAGTTGACGATTATCAGATCAAACACAATCTCATTGAATTGCAGAGCCAACTCAATAGGCTGAATGGCAAATATTTGTCCCTATTTGATATGGTCTTATCACAATTTTCTTCTCTCTAAGTTAGTAAAATTTGTCAAATTGGGCAGATCCTAGTTTACAAAATATAGTCAAGGCTGTGCATGCTTAATCTCATGGACGTGCCACGTAGAAATTGCAGGATGCTTTCATGTCCTGAATATTCTTAACGTGCAGAAAATTTCAACATCTAGGTAGTTCAGCCTCTGGGATTCAGAGCTTGAGCAGCAATGGTGCAACTGTAATAGATCTGTGAGGCTGGCCACCAAACGTTTGGTGCATTTCTGGATGTAGGCACTCCATAGTTTAAGATGGTTCAGGAAGGGTGAGAATAGCTGATCACTAAAACACACAAGGAGGCAAGTAGTTCAGTAGTCCCTTCAGTGCATCTTACTCTTTAACCAATATTTAGTTATCAATACTGGTCAAAAATATCTTTTCTCTGGGAAATCAAAGCCAAGACCAATAGCATGTGTGAGCAGCTACAGAAATAGAGATGACCCAGTAAATTGGTGCAGGAAAAAGGGCTTTAAAATCCTACATCTTTAGATTTTTGTAAACATTTCTGGGACAGCTGGAACTTTTGGAAGCTGGTTGATTTGCTGTTCAAGGGAGATTTGTTCAATGCCATGACAAGGACGTCTCCTCTCTTTGGGGAGGCTTTAACCGATCTCAGTCAGGAGTTGGGAACTTGAGTATATATTTAAAAGGGAGAAAAGGAAAACTCGAAATGGAATGCAGAAAATTAGTGAGCAATAATACAAATCAGAGGAAACAAAGGCTTAGAAATTTGACAATGGTATTGTCAATCTGCTTACTGGTATATATTTCAATGCAAGGAGTCCATTGAATAAAGCAGATTAGTTGAGAACACACACTTAGATTCTAACTATGATATCAAATTTAAAATAGGACAAGAATGACAGATCAGCATTTCTCGTAAGAAAATTTTCAAACAGGTTAGAGGGGGAAGAAAATGAAGGGAATTCAATTTTTGGAATTTTCTTCCTCAAAAGATGTGGAACCAGCATTTTTGAATATTTTTCCAGGCAGAGGTAAGTAGATTATTGACAAGCAAGGATATGAAAGGTGGTTGAGGATAGGTGTGAATATATAGTGAACAGATCAGCAATGACCTTACTGAATAGTGGAGCAGGCTGATAAGGCCAAGTGACCTACTGATGCTTCTAATTTGCATGGTTATACATCAGAATTAGGACCTGAGGGAAGAAAATTCTAATGGAGTTATGCTGAATCATGTCTCTTTAGAGAGTGTAAACAGATAGCAAATGTTTGTACTATGAGTTCTTAAATTGTGACCCCCTAGTTACTGACATACAAACTACTGAAAACAGAAAATCCTTCTTTACCCTGTCAGAAATGTTCATAATTTTGAACACCTCAATAACATAATCTCTTCTGTGATTCTGCCAATTACTTTTTATTGTGTCGACAAATGAGTCTGACAAAAGATCCATACAGTGTAAATAACTTTTTTGTGTTTTAATGGTAAAATTGTAAAAAACATTTCTGTGTAGCTTCCCTTCAGTACAATACTTTGTCCAGCTTCACTTAGAAGTGGTTTAGAGAACAGTTACAATTTTTAAGATTGGCATATCATGGTGACCAAGATTGAAAAGCTGCATTACAGATTGACAAATTTTCTGTCTACATCTATTATAGATTGAATCCAATTTTTGTCATTCTCTTCATGAATAATTAAACATAACTAAAGTGACAAAATGAAGAAATATGCAGCTGAGACAAACAGTTATGATTTTTATTTGTGGAATAAACAAGGCAGGAGAGAGGTTTGCACATCTGACAATTTGATACCATATTTGGTTTTAGATTATTGTGTGTATTTTTGGCATAGTCCAACTTGTGTCGACTTTTTTGGAGGTTTTCTTCTTCAAGGCCTTGTGAGCTTTTGTACTGTATCTTACCAAACACACTGTATAAATTAGCTACCTCCACCCTATGGCATCTCTCACATTCCTGGGACATTTTGCTTCTGTACAATTGGAAATCCTTCAAACTGGACTTTATGAAAAACCTCATAACCTATAGACACATCAGTGTTGCAAGTAGAAGCCAAACATCAGCACAAATACACAGGAATTAAATTCAGAGAGTGGCTTAGAATGAGGGATTCAATAATGCTTTGCTGCTTTCAATGCCATTTCCTGCCGTTGTCTGATGCAGTCATGAGATTGATTACCCAATACAATAGTGTTAGGACTTGACCATTCTTACAATGATGTGTTCTCATTGAGGAGAGAAATGGATAATTCAAGCCTTTGTATACCAGGAGGCTTGGCATTGCTTCCATGTCAATACCAAAAAGCAGGAGAGATGCTTTGAAGCATTGTGAACTAATCACGTAGTTAGAAATGTTTTTCCATGGAAAATAACTGGATTTTCACTAATCATACTGTGCATGAAATACACCATGGGGTATTAACTCTGAGATACCTTGATCACCAGGAAAATGTTTGATGCGGGTTGTGATGTATTTGATATGAATCACTATATAGTAAAAGTGAAAGATCTTTACTGCAGTTGGAAGTAGGGTCAGGGTTGATCAGCCTGACTCAGCACTAGCCAACAATCAATGCTGCATGGACCAGCCATGTTGGGGATTCTAAGTGTTCCAGAAAAATGGTAGTGACCTTGGATGAAGGGGTCTCAGTCAAGAAGGAGTATTAGGAATGGTCAACTGACTGACAGAAACCAAACGTTATGTTTGCAGATCCCTGACTGATGTTACATAATTTCCTAACTTCCTGTCTGGCCATTTCGGACTGACTGCTAAACACTCCCCAGACTATACTGGGGCAGATCCCATGAACATAGCTATCCCAAGCTTAATTGTATTGAAACCCCTGCACTGTGTGCAAACTGTGCCCCGACTGTATCAGGGACCCTAAGTGTGAGCCTTCCTCCTTGACTGGATTGAGGATTTAGCCCCACTGGCTCTGTTATGGCCACATGGTTCAATGAACAGGTAGTCTGTTTGTTGTGCAGGTTGGTAGCACATGCTGTAGTCAGCAGATTGACATTTCAGCATGCCACCTACAAAATGATTCACCTCTCCCCCACCCCCACCACTGGACATTTTCTTACTCACAAGTGTGATAAGCAGCCTGTCCATGTATCTCCAGAAAGGAACACCTCAGAAGGGCAATATGACAGCTTTTGGGTCCAACTAAAGCACCAATGCACTAGCAGGCAACGAGAGAATGCAGGTAGGTACTCATTCTGTCTGTGCTAAGAGATCAAGGAAGCAGCCCTGAGATGTGACCTGATCCAATCTGTGATTGTCTGTTGATGCCTGTCCATGTGCTCAAAATTTCCCAGCTGCAGCTTTTTAATGCCTGTTGCCAGTGTGCTCTCAATGCAAGTCTGCTGTTCTTGAGCAGCCTGCCAATATATCAGAAGAGTGCCACGATGGTCATGATGGGTTGGTAGATGCCAGATATCAATGTCCATAAATGAGGGGTGCATGTGGTTGGTGCCTGGGCATTATGCTGCAGTTTAATCATAGACAACATGGAAGTTGTAGGGAGCAAGTCATAAGTTGAAGCCACAAGGTAGTCCTCTGGTTTCAATGTCGTGTTTTCCTAACATCAAGCTTGTTTAGTAAGATAAAAGGATTAATATTAATAATGTGAGTTGGGCTGTTAACAAGGTGTTTAACAAGCAATGATCATCATCAACTGGCAACTCACCACTGCTTAGCAAACATTTCACCACGCTGCCTGAGAGTAGCACAGATGATGGCATAAGTTGTTTGTGATGTCGAGATGGGCCTGGCTAGATTTCTGAACCAATTCTGCCATGCCTTTCCAAATAGCCCACCTCCATCAGACCCTTATATGTTTCTGGCTAATGTTTTTGTTGGTCTGGAAAACTTAAAATTTATGCTTTAATAGCATTATCTAACTTTTCACAATCTGGATCCAAATATCTCGATTCTTGTTCATTATTTTCACTGTCTGATCAATTTTGATTTCTCTGTCTATTTTCAAATTGTTCTAATAAGGCTGCATACATTCTCTAACATAACATTTTTCCACAGCTGTTTACAATATCGGAAAATGAACTGCTCTTTTAACTGGCCACTAGGAGCCATACAAGAGCAAGCTCTTATAACATTCCCTCTGCCTTCTCAGCAGTTCTCAAGGGCAGAAATAACGGGCTAGATGTTATGTGACCCTGTGGTATGTTTTTGGCAGGAGGGCATGTAAGTAAATTGGGTTCCCTGCAACCCAAATTTCCACCCACCTTGAGCTCTCCAATATGGGACACCAAAATTAGCAGACCACTAGTGTATCATTCACCATTTTTAAATAAATAAATGTGTCAATTGAGTCATAGAGTCATAGAGACGTACAGCATGGAAACAGACCATTTGGTCCAACCTGTCCATACTGACCAGATATGCCAACCCAATCTAGTCCCACTGCCAGAACCCAGCCCATATCTCTCCAAACTCTTCCTATTCATATACCCATCCAAATGCCTCTTAAATGTTGCAATTGTACCAGCCTCCACCACTTCCTCTGGCAGCTCATTCCATACACATACCACCCTCTGTGTCTCTTTTTTATCTTTCCCCTCTCACCCTAAACCTATGCCCTCTAGTTCTGGATTCCCTGACCCCAGGGAAAAGGCTTTACCTAGTTACCCTATCCATGCCCCTCATAATTTTGCAAGCCTCTATAAGGTCACCCCTCATCCTCCGACACTTTAGGGACAACAGCCCCAGCCTGTTCAGCCTCTCCCTATAGCTCAGATCCTCTAACCCTGGCAACATCCTTGTAAATCTTTTCTGAACCCTTTCAAGTTTCACAACATCTTTCCGATAGGAAGGAGACCAGAATTGCATGCAATATTCCAACAGTGGCCTAACCAATGTCCTGTACAGCCGCAACATGACCTCCCAACTCCTGTACTCAATACTTTCACCAATAAAGGAAAGCCTACCAAACGCCTTCTTTACTATTCTATCTACCTGCGGCTCCTCTTTCAAGGACCTATGAACCTGCACTCCAAGGTCTCTTTGTTCAGCAACACTACCTAGGACCTTACCATAAAGTGTATAAGTCCTGCTAAGAGTTGCTTTCCCAAAATGCAGCACCTCGCAATTATCTGAATTAAACTCCATCTGCCACTTCTCAGCCCGTTGTAATCTGAGGTAACCCTCTTTGCTGTCCACTACACCTCCAATTTTGGTGTAATCTGCAAACTTACTAACTATACCTCTTATACTCGCATCCAAATCATTTATGTAAATGACAAAAAGTAGAGGACCCAGCACCGATCCTTGTGGCACTCCACTGGTCACAGGCCTCCAGTCCAAAAAACAACCCTCCACCACCACCCTCTATCTTCTACCTTTGAGCCATTCTGTATCCAAATGGCTAGTTCTCCCTGTATTCCATGAGATCTCACCTTGCTAATCAGTCTCCCATGGGGAACCTTGTCGAACGCGTTACTGAAGTCCATATAAATCACATCTACTGCTCTGCCCTCGTCAATCCTCTTTGTTACTTCTTCAACTGGAAACTTGATAAATGCTCAATTAACTTCAATATTACCCATTCACACCATAGTATGACCAGTATAGGCTGGTAGGTGGAAATAGAGAGCCCACTTTTTTTTTGTTCAAAAAGCTTTTAAAAGGGCAGAAAAGAATTGGTATAGTATCCTCAGAGGATTGTCTTTGTGCGTGGGAGCACCCCTCTGCCCCATACAGTGCCCTTTGCTTCCTCCCACCTCATATTTAATACCCTGACCTCCTCTTGCCCAATGTGTACCTAGCTCTTGACACCGCTGACACTGTTGGAGCTGCTTGATGATCATAGTCGAAAGGTGTTGTGCTGGAAAAGCACAGTAGGACAGATAGCATCAGAAAAACAGGACAATTGACATTTTGGGCACAAACCCTTCATTGCAGATGTGAAGGGACAAGGGGGCTGAGAGACAAATAGAGGGGTGGGGGTGGGGCTGGAAGGAAGTGAGATGGAAAGGCGATAGGTGGATGCAGGTGGGGGGGTAATTGCAATAGGTCGTTAGGGAGGCTGGAGCAGCTAGGTGGGCAGATTGGCTGGCCTTTCTCCCACAGTTGGCCAGAAGTCCCAATATGCACAAAATTAGCCCACCCATGGTGCATAATCGCTAAGGGCCAGCTTCTTACCAAACTGTCAGCTGACTACTAACACAGTCTTCTTCCATCTTAGTCAAAAGTGAGATATTTATGTTATTTAGAACATGTTTAAGTATGTTTAATGCAATGATTCAGGATCAAAAGCAACTTTTTATACAGTGCAGTCCAAAGAATTGCACCAAGATTTATAATTCTCTGTCAAGGTTGGGTGAAGAAAGAGCATTGTCTTCGATTTGCCCCTTCAACCATTGCAATAAACAGGTTGGATTCCAGTTTTGTCTCATCAAATGATATCACCTCTGATAATGTAACATGAATGTTAATCCAATATTTTAGATCAAGTCCTTGAGCAAGATTCAAAACCCAACCATCTGATGTTGACAATGTACATGAACAAAGAAAATTGAATCACTCTTTCTACAGCTTTCACTGCTTTCTCATTCTGTAATTTTTCTGTGTCTCAGTTTGTTTAGCAATCACTTTCTCTCTCTCTCTCTTTCTCTGGTTTTCTGAATTGAAAGGAGATCAAATACTTATGTTCCTTTGAGGGACCCCAAATATTCCTACTGCTTTTGATGCTCATATATTCACCATATGTGAACCAGAAGTATGCTCTATTTTGTGAATGGGCGTCCATGCCAGGCAAGGGTAATTAATTGTGTACGTTAGAAATTGGGTGGGGTTGGGAGGGAGTGGTCAGAATTCCAAGAACATGTCTGTAAATAGAAATGATCTGCACTTCATCATGAGAATCAACCAACTACTGATGTTTGAAAACGGCACCTTGTACTTATTTACTGTCAGCTTTCACAGCTTCCTTGTGTTTCACAAAATCATTTTCACGAAATAACCTTATGGCTGGGGAGGAGAGTGGGGGTGGAGTGGAGAAAAGAGATAAATTTGAAAGGTATTTTCACACCCTGTAAAAAGCAACTGAGGTCATCAGGTCTTTTTTACACCTAATCAAATTAGAGGTTTGCTCTGCAACAGTCGGTAATGTTATCAATGTTTGGAGTTTGCAGATTACAGTTGTCTGCTCAGCTAACCTAAGAAAGCCTGAGATTCAGCAGTTGTGCAGCTGTTGAAACTTAAGAAGCTCCTTCTCAACCACATGGTGAATTAACTGAAGACTTTTCAGCTGAAGCTTCTCATCCCCTTTATATAAAATCCAGTGCAGTTTTTGGTCAGATTGCTGGAATGCTTTAAACTGGTTTGCATGAAAAAGCCAATGATTGATGTAATTCATTTTATTTTGATAGGCAAAGGAATCTTTGTGGGGGTATTACTGTTTCAGTTATTTTAGTTAGTGAGTTCGACGAGAAATGAGGATGGATGAGGGGCTTTTCTCTTCATTACTTTACTTTTGTAATACTGTCAAAATAAAACAGTTTCCTCTTACATTTTCCAGTAAAATTATAAATGTTTTCTCCTAAAGTACTTTGCTTTGTAGATTTAGCGTTATGTATATTAAACTGCTGGGTTGCCAATACATTTGACAGTTAGGCAGCTCATTATTTGTTAGGGCAACATCAAAAGGATCATTGATCATTCACAAAAGGAGAAAAATAAAACAAGTAGAAAACAGTGAGTTAAGTACCAAAATGAATTAATCCAGACCTGAACCATAGCTGATGTTTCTGCATTAATCCAGGTTTTCACGTAGCATACACATTTCATTGTATCACTTGATCAATTAGCCTTATTGGTTGCATGTTTGGAATCGATAATTCCAATAAACAATGTCTTTTTCTAATCGATTTTCTATTATTCTGTAAACCTGTACGTGCACAAGCCAGGCAAACTACCTTGTGCTTAATAAAGCAAACTTGCTATTCGGAGCCCCAGAGCACACTGCTACTGATTTGCACACATACAATATAAATATAAAGCTGACGATGAGTGTGACTTAGAATGTAAAGGTCATCCAAGCTTTTTGTGAGGATTTCAGGGAGATTTCTTTTTCCCTGTTTTACTGAACTGAAAGGATGCAATTACTAAACTGGACTAGCAAATATTTCTGTCAACACAGATTACCCTATTCTTTCAATTGAAAAAAAACACATTTAAAATAAATTATCTTTACAAAATAAAATACAAAATGTTAAATTAGAACATTTTAAATGGCCTGCCATAATTGAGCTATGCTGAATATGATTTAATTTATTTAATTGCACAAATTGACCAATGTTTTATTGATATTACTGCTCTAGGCATGATTGGACTGAATAATGTTAGAACAGACCTGACGGCCTCTTTCCCAATCTTGACCATAATTGCTACACTGCATGGGAAAGAAAGCTAAAAGTTCCATGTTTTATTAATGTAATGAAAAACAAACACAAACATTTAAAAAGTGGATTCACCAATTATGTATGGAGCGGATGTAATATAGTTTATTAGATTGGACTTTCATAGATCAATAAACATCTTTATCCAGTGGTAACTATTATATATATAAATATATTGCAGATATTTCCCTCCAAGAACTCTTGGCTTGATTAGTTAAACAGATTAAGGTTAGCAAGTTAGTCAGAATGAATTACTACTTCAAGGCCAACATCCAAACAGGTACCAACTGTTCAGGGATGTTAAGCTGTTTCTCTGCACAGATGATCTCCAGATCAGTTTTTGCTATGATGTTTCTCAGTGTCTCAATTTCCCGGATCACACTGCTGTCCGTTTGGTCCAGGATGCATCCCTGTCGACCAACATTATCTTTAATGATAATAACACCATCATCCTTCAAGCCGTATTTGCATCTGATTAGGAATTCCATCAGATCCTTATCAGTTAAATGTCCTGTATTGGGAGAAAGGTTGTGCTTAAAATCTGACGGTTTTTATTTATTTTTGCAATATTTACTGTTTTCCTCTATCTTGCTTGACCTGTACCTTATATTATCCCCCTCACAGGAAGTCAAAAAAGGCTCATCCCTGATCACTGCAAATGCTATTCGATAATACATCACCTTAAAGTGCACAAAGGCGGCAAGAGTGACACTGTTTTTCCCTCCAAGTTAAGAGTAGTTGGACTTCCTTAGTGTTTTCCAAATTGGTATGGATAGGCTTGATGACCATAATGCTTTTAAATAATTCAAATTTATAAAACAAAATCTTCTTTGATTTATTATTCATTCTGTATCCTGTTATATGCTCTATCCAATTTTTATTTACTTCATTGTTCAATGTTCAACAAATTTCTGCAAAGAAATATGTATCTTACACAAGACAGTTCACAAACCATAAATAGATGGGAAATCTAGTGATCATTTTGAACTGGTAGGGAAATGTAGTAACAGCTCACCTGTCACCCATTGAATCCAGATAACATCATATTTTTTGATGGGGGGTGTGAAGTCCTGTAAGGCAACACAGAAATAATCCTTCACTTTTGTCACATCTTTTCCTATGTAGGAAAGAGCTTCAAATAAAAAGTTATCCATCATGTCCACCACATCAACACAGGAGAAAACTGGCAGCAGGACATATCTCGTGACTCTGCCAATTCCACAGCCACAATCCAAGGCATATTTGGTATCAGCTTTTCCTGGACCCTATAAAAGGTAAAGATACATGATTATTTATATTGCCGATTATTATTAGACAGGCGTATATTCACTAATATTACCATTAAAACATTTTTAGTGTTGCAGTCAAGTCAGGGAAAATGATCCAACTCTGAGAACACTAATTGCATTGTGAAAGAAGTTACAAAAATTGAAAATTAAGTTCAGAAGGAAAGTCATGCCAAACATTCATTATTGTGGAGTGCAATGTAATAGAACTGATGATGTGCAATTACATTTTATAAAAGTGAACTAAAGTTTGTTTCCAGGGCTCCTGGGCATAAAGCGTATGATTTGCAGTTGCGCTAGTTTGTGTGGGAAGAAGGTACACTTCAAATGTTACAAAAGCATCTCTTGCTAATGTTTAATGCCAACCCATATATACTTTCAATCATAAGCCACAGTTAATTTTTATGGTGTAATATAATTAAATCCATTTACTGGTGAAAATTGCACAAAAGAGAAACAATTAAATGGTCAATGTAATTAGACAGTGAGAAAGCATGTTCCCTACACATTTGAATGGCTATGAACAAATGCTAAAGTGAAACCTTAAAGGCTTAACATATGCAAGAAAAAAATGGTACCTTCGATCACATATCTGCATGTGATTCCACCGTCTTCAGCCTGCTGTTATGATAATATTTACTAAACTTATTAATTTACCAAAATCTTCAATTGACTCATGAGGTGTGATTTCAACTCACTTGAAACTTATCTGCTTACAGAGAATCAAAATTAGATTCTATGTTCTTTTTTTAGTTGGTTATAAAAACATTATTTAATTTGAAAAATAAGACCAAAGTAAACGGCAAAGTAAGCCACTAACTCTATGTTGATGATGAAGGCTGCTTCACATGATTTTAGAAGTACAAAGATTGTCAATTAACCACATTACTCTTTTGGCCTTAAGAGTGATGATCCAGCAGGGCAATGTTCACTATTATTCCCCGGGAAAAGTGCAGCAGGTTTCCATTAGGTGGAAGACAGGAGCATATTAATTTTTGAATTTGAAATTACACAGTTAGTGCCATTATTAAATAAGAACAAAGAACAGGATATTTTTAAATAATAGAAAATAACGTGTCTTAAAATGTGATAACAATGTATTGTTACAGTTTGGAATGGTTGAAATTTTGAGTCGAAGCTGTCATTTAAAGAAGCCACACCCAGCCGCTTTCTCTTTGAAACATTGATTGACCTGCTGTTCACTTGCAGAAGTTGGATATTGTTTAATGCTTATTTTAAACTTTTCTTTTTACTTTATGCTGTCATTCTGTTTTACATCTTGTTCATTAACCTCATTGGTTATAACTATGATAGTCTTACAATTAGAATCCCTACAGTGTGGAAACAGGCTCTTTGGCCCAACAAGTTCACACCAACCCTCCGAACAGCAACCTACCCAATCTCATTCCCCATTACTCTACATTTACCCCTGACTAATGCATCTAACCTACACATCCCTTAACATCATGGGCAATTTAGCATGGGCAATTCACCTAACCTGCACATCTTTGAATTGTGGGAGGAAACCGGAGCACCCAGAGGAAACCCACGCAGACACAGGGTGAATGTGCAAACTCCACATAGATAGTCGCCCAAAGCTGGAATTGAATCCGGGTCCCTGGTGCTGTGAGGCAGCAATGCTAACCACTGAGCCACTGTGCCGCCCCTAGTTTTATCAGAAGTCAAGAAGGCAGGAGAGAGAGTATGTTTTATTCTTTTCACTTGTGTTGGGAGGGATGGGGTTCAAGGCCAGTGGTGCATGAAGTGGAGGAGATGTGCTGGAGGGCATTGTCAACCACATGGGAAGGGAAATTGTGATCGTGGAAGAAGGAGGCCATCTGGGACTTTCAGAGGTGGAATTGGTCATCCTGGGAACAGATGCAGTGGAGGGAGAAGAATTGGGAATAAGGGATGTCATTTTTACAGGAGGGAAACCCAATATAATAAGGTCAGAACCCCTCTGGTCCTCACCTTCCACCCCACCAACCTCCGCTTACATCACATCATCTTCTGCCACCGCCAAACGGACCCCACCACTAGATATATATTTCCCTCCCCATCCCTCTCAGCTCTTTGGAAAGATCATTCCCTCTGTGACTCCCTCATTAGGTCCACACACCCCACCAGCCCACACGCCACTCCCAGCACCTTTCCCTGCCACTGCAGCAAGTGCAAAACCTGCATCTACACCACTCCCCTCAGCTCCATCCAAGGCCCCAAGGGATCCTTCTACATCCATCAGAAATTTACCAATTTACCAAATTTACATCTACCAATGTCATCTACTGCATCTGTTGCACCTGGTGTGGTCTCCTCTACATCAGGGAGACAGGACGCCTTCTTGCAGATCATTTTATAGAACATCTCTGGGACACCCACACCCACCACCCCGCCGCACCATGGCTGATCACTTCAACTCCCCCTCCTACTCCATCAAGAATATGCAGGTCCTGGGCCTCCTTCACTGCCAAGCTGTTACTACTCAACACCAGGAGGAAGAATGCCTCATATTCCACCTTGGGCCCCTGCAACCACACGGGATAAATGTGGATTTCAACAGCTTCCTCATTTCCCCTCCTCCTACATTACCCCAGTCCCAAGCCTCCAACCTGGTACCACCCTCCGTACCTGTCCATCACTCCCCCTTCTGACCTATCACCTTCTCCCTCACCTTCATCCACCTATCACTTTCCCAGCTACCTTCTCCTAGACCCCACCCCCTGCCCATTTATCTCTCAGCCCCGAACCACAAACCTCATTCCTGATGAAGGGCTTATGCCCGAAATGTTGATTCTTCTGCTCCTCGGATGCTGCCTGACCTGCTGTGTTTTTCCAGCAATACACTCTCGACTCTGATCTCCAGCATTTGTAATCCTCACTTCCTCCTTGATGGTGGTGGGAAGTTATTCAGCATGGGAGCATTACAGTTAAGGCTGATCTTGCCTTCACCTAACAGGTAGCCATACATAGAAATGGGTTTGATAACAGCAATGAGGAATGAAAACTGACTGATTTTGGATCTCCAAAAACTAATGAGTCCAGATTAAGATTGAACCTGGGACATGTGGCATGATTTTAAACCTCTGTGACCTATAATTCATCTTTGGCTTATCTCACATACCTATGTTTGGTTTTAGTCTTGGTATTACTAAGTATTTATTTGAGTGTCTGTGAACACTTCAGTTTAACAATGCTCTTTGGTATTAATTATTAACCATTTCTGTTAACTATCTGTAGCTTTTGGACTTACTCCTACAAGCTTCCTTAGAAACACACTGGAGGCCTCCACATCTATGCTGTTGAGTTCCAAAAAGTCTCCCATCATACCCTCCTCTGTTGCTGGAACCTCTTCATAGAACCGTCTAGCTCTGGAGTAGAACTGCATTTCGCCATTAATCACTTCACTTGTCAAAGCGAACAGCTTCACTGAAAGAAAATACAAAAATATAAATGATGTTTATATGAAACTAACAAAGCTGTTTACCAAGTTTGTCATTTAATATGCTCATGTTCTCTCATTCATTGATTCATATGTCAGCCTCAATCATAGAATCACTAAAAGAACAACTTTTAACATGTCAAAATGCTTGTCCAAATGATTTGCTATTACATTTTACAAGAGACGTTGCCAGACAAAAGCTTGAGTTACTGCTATATTTTTGAGGATGGCGCATTAAATTTTCACCATCCTGAAGTTGCTATGCCTGGTAATATATGTCAAGCATTTTAAAAAGTGAAAGATTATTCTAAACTACTCATCACATGTTATCAATAAAACAGACTTTTTGGCTTGCAGAAAATGTGATAATATTATATTTCTCAGTGAAAATGGCTGGGGAGGTTGGTTATTAGTTAAATGAGTTGGAGTTTTAGACAAGCAGATATATGATGTATTTTCAAATAATTGAAAGCATTACTGTCCCCTTAGTTTGAATCAAGGCTAAATGCTGGGTGTTTAATAGTTAAGGACCAAAGACATTCAAAGTTTAGTACTTGGCAAGTTGTTTGGCAGTGATTTATCATCCCGCACCTCCATCTCCACATGTCTGTTTTTGTAAGGACGGTGTTTTCCTGAGCTCGTTTTTCGAGCTTTTGTTTTTTTCTCTATGTGTGAGCAGGCAGAATCTGCCATCAAAGCAGAATTAGACCATCAATCCATGATGCAACACCATGTGAAGTCATCCAGCTGGAGTTAGCCAAGGATGTTGCTGTTCCGAAGAAGATTTTTTTCACAATATGAAACAAATAAAAACTCAGCTTTTTATACATATGTTATAATGTGATGTCTTGCTTCTCAATCATTTCAGGCAGAATAGAAAGGCTTTAAGTTGACCCAAAGAGCGAGAGGCCACATGATGTTGATATTGATTCTGATGTACCGAAAGCTGGTTGAATGCAGGCACAATATATCAATGCTCCAATAAACTCTGTTAGGATGTGGGTTGCACCCATAATTTTGCACAAGGCAATCAAGTTGCTATTCTTGACTATGTTGTCAGGATAAAGGAACTAAATGGAGAACAGATGTTCTTTTGCATCTTGTAAAAACTAACTCCAAGCAGAATTTGCAGAGGTCTTGGAAACAACCCCTGTCTACCATCTCCTTCAGTGAATGGTTCATTGCTTGACCCAGAAAGACAAAAACATGGATTTAACATGTATAAAATGGAGTGTGAGAATAATGAAACAAACAGACACAATTGTTAACATTGTTGCTGCCTGGACCTTATTTCAAACAATTATAAATTGTAAGTCTAGTAAAAATTTTTGTACACTGCTAATATTTGGCAGATTTCAGAAATGATTTTGAAGTAAAAGTTTTTTGTATTAGCAATGCTTTTTTTTCAAATGCTTCAAAAGTGTTATTATTACAATAATGGGGGGACACAAATTCTGTCACTATACTGGAATGTATAAACTTGAAAGTCTGTTTCCTAAATACAGCCTACTAAAACTCCTTTACAAATATTCTCATTCATTGCCAAAATTCCATGAAGGAAGCTCAAAGCCCCTGGTCACATTTAATGGGCACTCTGTAATTTGGATGTTTCCACAATCTTTGGAATAGTTCATTTTGCTTCTCCCAGGTTTTCAAACTAGAATTTGCAGGAAATAAGAGTTTTGTAGAAGGGATTATGAGGATCATAGATTTATGTATCATTGTAATTAGCTTTATATAAAGTTACATAGAGCCTACAGCAAGGAAACAGGCCATTTAATCTAGTCATCAATGCAAATGTTTATGCTCCATATATGTCTCCTTGTTCTGATTCATCTAACTCTATCTGCTTATCCTTCTATTCCTTTCCCTCTGATTACTTACTTAGTTTCCCTTTGAATTCAAAAACACTAATCCTCATGATAGGGATTTCACATTCTTGCTAATCTTTAGGTAAAGAGGTTTCTCCTGAACTTGCTATTGGACTGACTGGTGACTACTTATATTGCTGACATCTAATTTTTGATCTTCTTCTTTATGTAAATGCAGTGGGTTGATTTTTTTCAA
The DNA here is from genome assembly GCF_004010195.1 of Chiloscyllium plagiosum. Taxonomy (NCBI): domain Eukaryota; kingdom Metazoa; phylum Chordata; class Chondrichthyes; order Orectolobiformes; family Hemiscylliidae; genus Chiloscyllium; species Chiloscyllium plagiosum. Next base: position 60,710,680 of record NC_057720.1, read on the forward strand.
AACTTAGCTGTGTCAATTTTGGAGAGTTTCATGGAGGGGTTCTCTTCGTGAGCCCTTATGAGCGACCTCATACAAATTTGAAGTGGTTCCCTTATTAAGTACACACAATATAACCAGGATATTGCTCTCATGCTATCTTGCATTCAGCAGCAAAGCTATGGGTGCAGTGATATATTTAAACCTCAACTGCTCACCTGTTCAAACACTTAGAGTCATAGAAATGGACAGCACGGAAACAGACTCATCAGTCTAACTCGTCCATGCTGACCAGATATCCCAACCTAATCTAGTACCATTTGCCAGCACTTGGCCAATATCCCTCTAAACTCTTCCTATTCATATGCCCATCCAAATGCCTTTACAATGTTGCAATTGTACCAGCCTCCACCACTTCCTCTGCCTGCTCATTCCATACATGCACCACCCATTGCATGAAAAAGTTTACCTTTAGTCTCTTTTATATCCTTCCTCTCTCACCCTAAACCTATGCCCTCTAGTTCTGGATTCCCCCACCACAGGGAAAAGACGTTGTCTATTTATCCTATCCATTACACCCCCCAAGATTTTATAAACCTATATGAGGTCACTCTTCAGCCTCCGGCGCTTCAAGGAAAACAGCCCCAGCCTATTTAGCCTCTCCCTATAGCACTTCAAGCCAAGAATTCACTTTCACAGTTTGAATGTGTGAAGAATTCCAAAGTTGATGGCTGACAGAGGAAAATTGGCATCTAGTTCTCAGACAGGGACGCAGAGATCCTGTTGGTTAAGGTGGTGGGGAGGACAGCTGTTAACTTTTCCCTGGACTGACAGATACTATCACAGCACCAGATCCCGATCACAAATTGGGAGTTGATGTGGTGTCCATGGTCAGAGAAATGCCCAGCAGTACAAGAAGAATGCAAGTTCAACGGTAAGATCAAGGATAAGTGCCACCAAATTCTCTTGGTTAAGTCATACTCACCATAACTCTGCATTGCACTCATCTCCCGCTAAGGCTCAAGATCTACCACTGTCACAATTGCATATAGCATCTCCACTCAACACCTCTAATTCACTCATATATGGCAAACTGCTAATCCTTCCTGCCCTCTATGCTTCCTACTCGCCAAATTGATACGCCTTGCCATCTTTTCTGCACTTGCATCAACATTAACACTTGTGGCAGCCTCTTTCACCTGACTCAAACTCTTTCTTTGTCTTATTGCAGGCGGAAATGGCCCATAATCAGTTTCCTCATTTCCCCTTCCCCCACCTTGTCTCAGTCAAATCCCTTGAACTCAGCACCGCCTTCCTAACCTGCAATCATCTTCCTGACCTCTCCGCCCCCACCCCACTCCGGCCTATCACCCTCACCTTGACCTCCCTCCACCTATCGCATTTCCAAAGCCCCTCCCCCAAGTCCCTCCTCCCTACCTTTTATCTTAGCCTGCTGGACACATTTTCCTCATTCCTGAAGAAGGGCTTACGCCTGAAACGTCGATTCTCCTGTTCCTTGGATGCTGCCTGACCTGCTGCGCTTTTCCAGCAACACATTTTCAGCAAGGGAGATATTTGCCAGTTTTATGGCACTCAGAGGACAGCCACATGTACCTCCTCAGATCCAGCCATGAGAGGACGGCATGGTCTAGATCATTCATAACTTCATCCAAAATACACAAACAAACACAGGCACAGCAGGGATGTTTGTCAGAGACACTCAGGAAACTGGATCAAATAGTGGAAGAGTCCACTAACTCAATTGGTATCATGTTGGTTCAGTCATGTATGCATCTGGATGTCTCTGAGGATGGGGCAGAGGCTGTCATGAGAGCCAAGTCGAGCTGAATGCTCACTGGTTGCCAAAAATATACTCAGATCTGCACTTCATCACTCTAGCCATTGATGCTCAGCACCAACAGCAAGGCAACAGGGATACAAAGGACATTAACCTTACAGCTAGTACCTCTTCCTCTGAAGGAGAGAGAATGGTGTTAGCAGGCAACTATTTGGAGGAGCAATCACAGATAAAAGTCTAGAGTTTGAACCAGGGCTTGCAGAAGCATGTGACCATCAGAAAAGATAAATAAAGGTTATTTCTACTAATCAATGAATTATCAGTAAGATGATGTAAATGAAAGATTGGCCCAATAAACATAAAGAGGTATATTGGGGAAAATAAATTTGTTAAGAGAGTTATTCAATAAAAATATGTGCAATCAGAAGTAGGGATTGAAGCTGGTTTGAGTATGGCATTGAGAGAGTTAGAAAAATTCTTTAAGAGGAAAATATTAAAGATCACTTACATAAAGAATTAAATGTAGTGTAAAGCTTCACATCATTTTGATGAATTGGAATGACACTAGAAATCACATATCAAGTTCAAAGTCCTTTAAAAAGACTTTTTAAAACCTCCACCTACTTTTCTCATCAGCCTAGTGATTGACAGATGCAGAAGTTTAGACTCATCCATGTCAGTGCAGGCATGCAGCTGGAGTTTAATGGTAAAATGACACCATGTGATCTTCCTATTGTTAGGACAATGACACAGTTGTCTGGACCGAAGTGCTCTTTCTAGATAAAGTGAGATAATTAATATTTTAAAAAGTCAGTACCTTGCAAAATAATTTTTTTTGAGACTGGTTGCATAATGATTCTACATGACCTTCTATTACAGTACAAATTCGAAAAAAACCCCTGTGAGACGCATCATCCTTTCACCCCAACCATCCATTCACTTCCTGTCATACACATTCTCCATTTTATTCCTACCATTCTGATCATTGCTTCTCTTGTTCGAAATGTGCCAACTTACAAACTTTCATCACCTTCCTTTTCTCTACAGATTGTATTGCGCCCAACATTTAACCCTCCATCTCTTATTTTAATAAAACTTTGCAAATCCTTATCTTAATTTATGCTTTTTCCTAAAACCTACAGATTCTCAACCCAAGCTAGTGGGCTGCTATTATTTCTTGTTACACCTGATCTTCTCTTCTCTTTTTCAAACTTGGTGAGCTATGTAATTGAATCTTTGTTGCTTATCTCAGTTTGTTAAAATGTTAACAAATGTTGTAAGGTGATGGAAAATGTTTTAGTTCAGCAGAGACTGCTATGAATATTTACAGAAACTGCAATCTGTTCCTTTCCCCATATATATTTCTATAACATATTGCATATGCACAGATAATAATTGAAAAAGTGCAGTTAGTGCGCTGTGGTGAAGGTAACAAGTTAAATAATAAACATTTTAATCACCAAGCATCGAATTTGCTCAGTGTTTTAATGTTCAACAATACCTCATGCTTTAACAACAGTGCAATGTGACATTTTGATAAATGATGCATTCCATTGCATATTTGGATCCTCCATGTTATTTTCTTTTATGGCAGCCTGAATTTGTTCTGTCATATTGAAAGTGATTTGGATAAACTATACAATTAATTATTATAAAAACAATGCAGTAAATGCATCATGTAACATAACAATGTAAATAGGTTTAGTATTTAGTTTTCACAGTAAAAACAAACTGCACAATTCATTATAGAAAATATCTGATAAATTATACATCAGCATTTTAATCCCATACAATCAACAATGATAGAAAATGACCTATCAATATAATGCTGATTCATGCTGTATCATTGGACTGCAGTTCATTCTTATGAATTAATATTATACGTTACTTGTTGTGATTGCACGTGTGGTTGACCAATCCTAATTTGGTCAAACTGGTAGAAGTACTTAACATAAATAACAGTACAGTAAGGCAGTCAATAATTGATTGAGGGGTTCAGATGAAGTTGCTATATGTTTTGTCCTGTGCTATGCTGTTGGTAGCACTATTGCTGCTGAGATACTAGGTTCAAGTCCCACTCCAGCACTTAAATATCAATGTTGACACTCCAGTGTAACTCTGAGGGTGTGCTGCACTATTGCAGATGCAATCTTTTGGATGAAATGTTAAACCAAGACTCCATTTGCTTGTTTGAATGATTGTAAAAGATCACATTGTATTATTTTCAAGAATGGAGGATTTATCCTCAGTCTCATGTCAATATTTATTTTTCAACCAATGTCACGAAATACATTATCTGTCCACTATCAAATTATTTGGGGTGTGCAAATTAGTTGCCTCATTTCTTGCATTGCAAGTGTGTCTATTTGCACTTTGGAAGTGCTTCCTTAGTGATAACTGTTTTGAGATGTTCAATGATTGTGAAAGGCATTTTTATTTATTTGTTGTTTGTTTACTCAAGTGTGACAGAATAATCAGTGAGAAATCCCAACCATGTCCGATGTACAGTTACCTTCACACACAAAACATTCTGCTTCCAGGTTTCTCCCTCCTTCTCTTTTTTTTTGGAGACATGGCCAGCTAAATGATTTATGAAGAGAGTCAGGCTTTTCATTAGATTTACAACATACAATATTTCAATGGCACACAGCCCAAGAGGTACTCCATTTCCAGCCCTTTGGTGCACTATGGCTGAAAGGACCCAGTGAGTGACCTTTTCCTTCTGTGTCTCTGCTGCATGTGCTCCAAACTTTAGTGTGTCTCTCAACATGTAATCCCAGACCTTAGAATGTGCCAGTCTGCATTTTTTAGTCAAGGACAACTCCATAAATGGAAGACCAGCAAGTTTGGGGCAGACCAAACAGCATCTTTCATTGAGTTGATGGTTCTTCAGACACAGTTTATGATTATCTTGGTTTGCATCCTTGGGGACAACCATAGAACACAAACTCCCGCATCACAGATCTGAAAATGTAATGAAGCAGCCCAGAATGAAAGATGTTGTATAGGGAGTGTTATATCTATTGTATTCTTTTGCAATTTCTAGTTTGAAATATTTTTGCTATTGGGATGTCTACCTGACACAGGATAGACTGGATAAGTATTCAGGTAATTATAATTGTGTCAAGTGGAATATGCTGAATGGAAACGTTAAATTTTCTTATAAATATTGTTATATCAAGTTGCAATTATTGTAATGTACTTTTTTAATGTTATTAAGCAATGTACATTATTGAAATTTAGCTCCTATTAATCAGAAGAAAAAGTAAACTGCTCTAATACTGTTGTTTATTTGCTTCATATAAACCCGTGCGAGTTTTACCGTATTTAATCATATGATGACCAACATATATAGCCTTTCCCAAGTAGTTTTTCAGAGTTGGCGATAATATGCCTTAAAATGCCCGATATCTTCAGCAATTTAGAAAACAATCCAAATCGAAGTATTATTCTAAATGCATTGAATTTTATTAGATGGGGTGGTTGTGATTCAGGATATTGGCCAATATTTATCATTCAATCAAACCACAAAACTCCTTATCGGTGTTCAGTAACACGTTGCTGTCTATGGGAGCTTATTGTGCGCAAAATTGCCCAGTTTCCTGCATTAAGTTAATACACGTTTAGACTTCACAAAAGTATTTCATTAGCCGCAAAGTATTTTGAGCTGGCTAGTGATTGTGAAAGGTATCACAACGATACAAATCTTTAATCATTCGGCTAAATTTGCTGAAACGCTGCGGTACAATCGGCTGGTCTTTGAGTCAATGATTGAATGTAAAACTTGTTCTTAATACTCTTAAATAATCTGAAATATATGTAGCCTCCTTTTAATAAATGTTGCGTTTTACAATCACATTGAGTTCCATCTTATGTTTACTGCGATATTTTCACTCACTCTGCTGCTCCTATGTCGGTCTGGTAGCCGTCACTTCAACTTACCCAAAGGCAACTGCTCCAAGAGAAAGAGGTAACTCGAAAAGAAGTCACTCCTAATGGTTTTATGGAGGAAGAAAGACATGCTGTGGCGGCACATATCATCGTCAGTTCTGTCCCACCGCGACTTAAAAGCGTAGTGGGCTTTTTTCCATTCCACCTTTTCTTCCATTATACTTCAACGTTTGGAAGATCGCTGAGTTTTCTCTATTTCTCCGGGTAATTTTCGGCCAGTCGGATCACACGGTGTAACTTTCCGGTATCTTTGCTCCAAACAACTTGGCGCTGGCCCTTGGACTGATCAGGCTCCGTTGACCCGGGCAGGTGCTGAAGACGCGTCTTCGTATGAACTCCAACCTTACTATCCAACCAGCTCTGCCTACATTGATCTCATATAAGCACATTCTGGAAATCCTAAATCCTGGTGCAAAACAAAACGTTTAGATAGCAAAATTTTGCTGAATGTCAATTTTTACTGAGGTTTGTCCAAAGTTCAAACACTTCCTGAGATTACGCTGGAAAATTGTGGCTCTGTGACATGACAGGGAACGCAAGTGCCCAGTCAGTGATTTGTGTTATGCATGCCAGTGACGCGTTGTGAAAGGAGATGGGACTTCTCTGCGACGGGAGAAATTCACTTTCCCTTCGAACAGTGAAGGAATTAGCATTTAAAAAAAAACCATGAACTAGGTCGTTCAGTGAGCTTGAGGGGAAATGCATTAGAACATTTCACAGAGGAAATGTAGGTTAGAGAAATGTGAAGAGAGACAAATTCGTAAAGCAAATCGACAAAAAACGTGGCAGATGGGATTATAAAGGATGTTCAACCCACGCATTTTGATCATTTAATATAACAACTCTCTCATCATCACATTCAGTTCAATAGATTATTCGAAACTTTTTTCATTCTTTTGAACAAAGAAATCGTGTGAGAAAAGGTGTGCGACAGCCATGGCTAAATGAATTATGGAGACTGCTACATATGAACACCTTGCATGTAAAAAAAACTTGCATTTTATAGTACCTTTCATGACTACATGATGTCCCAAAGCACTTTACAGTCAATGAAATATTATATGCAGTCACTGCTGTCAAATAGAACATGTGGAAGTCATTTTGCACATCACATGCCCTCACAAACAGCAAATTGATGATCAAATGATCTATTTTGGTGATATTGATTAAGGGAGATATAGTGTCCAGACGCCAGTGGTCATTTCCTTGATCATTTCAGAAAATAAAATAGTGCCATGGGACAGTTTGCATCTTACTGAGAGGACAGGCAGTGACTTTGGTTTAATGTCTCATCTTAAAGTACCAATAAGTACAGAGTGCTCTGTGATGCGTTGGAATGCCAGCTTTAAATTTTGTGCTTGAGTCCTGGAATTGGACTTTAACCCCCAGCCTTTCAGATTTTACTAAAATGTCCCAAGGCACTTCCTAAAAGTGCATTCAAATAAATAGTCACTGAGCCAAAGTAAGGTCTATTAAGAATTATGGTTAAAGGTTAATCAAAAAAGATGTTTTAAAAAGGATGTTAAGAGAAATGAGATAGAAGGAAGAGTAGAGATTTAAGGGATTGAATTCCAGAGTTTAGGGCCTTGAATTTTCAAGAAATGCTAACTAACAGGAGAACATAAATATTGGAGTTGAGCAAGAGAGCAGAATTGGAAGGAAAAAGAATCCTAGATGGCTATAGTACTGGTGTATATTGCAGAAGTAAAAATTGAAGAGGCCCTATCGGGATTTGAACATGAGGATAATAATTTAAAATTTGAGGTAAGGGGCAACCAGGAATTCATACAAGCTAGTGATGGATGAGTACAGGACATGACAGAGACAACAAAATTTTGGTTGAGCTGAAGTTTTTGGAGACCACTGGAATAGTTGTACCTCGAGTTGACAAAAGACATGGATGTGGGCTTGGGGAGTGATGTCAGTCACATTTAATATTTCCTTCTATAGGTGGGCATTCTTTTCTCTCTTTGCACTTGAACGTCTTGTTATGTTTCGAGTACATGCAAGTTATTTTTGTTGCTGCTGACTCCTTTGATCGCAGTCACATTGACCTGGAGTTATAGTTGTTGGCCGATTGGGGGTGCTGTAGATGGAGTGAACGCTGTTGCAGGCCGAGCTCCGCCCGCCGGCGCAGGCCCCGCCCCCTGCCGTACCGCTGTGGATTGTGGGGTGGCTGCACTTGTCCCTGGTAACCCGGGGAGATGGTGTGAGGGCGGCTCAAGTGCTGGGTAAAGTAAGCAAACAAAGAAACTGCTTTTGCAGACTGAGCTGGAGCGGCCTATAAAGATGCAACCGGAGGATGCTCGCTATCTAAAGAGGTGGGTACTGCAGCAGGGGCAGGGTGTTGCTGTTTGCTTTGTAGGAAGGACCGGGATGGGCCCAGGAACCTGCAGTGGCTGCGATTGCATTTTGTCACCCCTCGCGGCACCTACATCATTCTACAGTTAAAACCCACTTCCCCAGCTCCTGTCTCGGCTGTGGGTTTGGCAGACATGTATAATTGTGCAGAGGATGCAAAGTGCACAATCCTGTCTCCCTTGATGATGCTGACACCGCCATGGGGATCATTTCAAGGTGGCTCCCATATAGATTGTATTATTGTATTCTGGATGAGTCAGCCCGGATCATGAATGCTGCTATCCTCTTTTATAATAGAGGGCATTATTCGCAGCTAAACTGAGTCTTCCTTTGTTGATACGGGGGTCAAAGGATTTCTTTCTCTACCACGCCCTCGGTTGACGAGGTCACTCATGTCAACTCTGGTTGCGATGATTGGGACACTCACCAGATGAGCTCGTTGAATCGTAAGAGTCAACGTTGGATGCCATCGGGCTGTTTATCAGCTGGTAGTTGACAAATTTTTAGATGTCTATAATTCTGTACTGACAGGTGATGTCTTGTCAATTTACACTAAATTTGGCGTTATTTGTTGACGGGGAGAGGAGGATAATGGAGAACTACGTATTTTGAATTGCTCCAGGTTAGGGAGTACTTTCTCTATAAGATACTCTTTGTTTGAGTGGATTAAAAACATCCAACCTGTTATGCCGATTAAATCTAAAACAAATTTTAAAAATGCATATGCTCGAACAACAATGGATAAATAAGAGATTAAGCATAACATATACAATTCAACATGAGTAACAGCAAATGATTGGTTCACCTTTTGTCAGGCAAAATAGGATCAAATATTCTAACGCTTGTGACAAATATGTTAGAAATAGGTATTATCTATTTAGCCTTCAAGCCAGTTCTCTTATTCAGTAATACCATGGTTGTAACCTAACTCAATTTCGTGACTTTTTCCCCTTATCCTGAATACCTTTGGTGAACTAATATGTCACATTTCTAAATTAGCAATTTATCTAGCATTAGTTGCCATGTATAGCAAATTTCTATGACCTTTTGCAAAAGGACACATTTCCTAATTTTGCTTCTGAAAAGTTTGACTTATTTGGACTAAACCTTAAGTTTTAGACTTCCTAACTAATGGAAAGAAGTTCTCCAAATTGCATCTTATCTATTCCCTTAATATCTTGATTATTGTAATACTCCTTCTAAAATCCAAGCAATCCATTCTTAGTTTGTGTAACAAAAACAAAAATTCATGGTGAAACTCAGCAGGTCTGGCAGCAGCTGTGGAGAGAAATCAGAGTAAATGTTTCAAGTCCAGTGATCCTAGATCATCAGTATCTGCAGGTTTTATTTTACTAGTTTGTGTATTCTTTCCTGTTGACTCTGATATCGTTCTGAGAAATCTGTGGTATGCTCCTCAATGTTCAATACATTCATCCTGAGTTGTAGAATGGCTGAAATTGGGATAGGGATGGTGATGAAAATAAGTAACCATGTTGGCAACGGTTGCTTCAGTCTTTGACTTTTGTCAAGGAGAGTGATGGAATTGAATGTGAAAGTACAGAGTTTTTGGTAAAGACAATGAATTTAGATTTTCCAAATTCTAATTAGAGGATATTTCAGTTTATCCAGCACTGGTTGTTGGAAAAGCAGTCTGACAATTTATAGACAATGAAATGGTTGAGAGTGAGATGGTTGTAGTTAAAGGTGGCATCAGACTAAAATGAATAGAAGAGGCATCACGATAGATGATTGAAAGTTTGGTCAAAGTAGATTTTGAAAAATCGTTACAAAATGTTTAGGGTTTCATTTGTCCAAGCATCGAAATAGTCAAAATTGTCCTGGGACCCCACGTGCTATTTTTGTAATTTGTTTACATTCTCTGAACTGCAAACCAAAGTTCTACAAATTCGGTCCTCTAAGTGTACGTGTGCCTCAGTCAGAAATCAGGTTCTGAAATTAATCCTCCATTAAACTAAATTTCACTGTTGTTTTGAACAAATTACGATGTTGGCTCGCCAAACTAATTGATTACACACTGTGCAAGAAAATCTAGTGAAGACCTCGACATCATTAAAAAGGATTACTCGTGTTTATGCATCACTCTCTCTATCTGGAATTTTGTGAACAAGTTTTTTTGTGGAACTCTAGTGTTTTGGGTAATCCCATCCTTGGAATTTAACGTCTTAGACAACTGGTGTGTGTATCTGGAGCAGGTGGAAGCAAGCATTAGGAAGCGTGGACATCTGGTTTGGTCAGTTTGTGTAAATATGTATATTCAGGTAGAAAGGTCTTATTCAGTTCCTTTAGTTTAAAAAAAAAACTAATCCACTATCTTTTGTCTCTTCACCTCTTTAAATTTAGTTATGTAACGGTCACTGAACTTTGAACATAATTACTTGTATGTGAGGTACTTTATAATGTTGTGATGTGATAAAGTGCTATATAAATCCAATGTATGTTAACATGATGTAACAGTTTTACTGAGCGAGCACTTATTTCAGACTCAATGGTGACACATGAAACCAAGTTAAAAGATTCTGGGATGAGGACTTCAGAAATTTGAGTCCATAACCTTGGTTGACCCTTTGGTGCAGATATGGGGAAATATTACATTGTCAAAACTGTCATCTTTCAATTAGATTTTAGATTAAGCTCCTTTTGGAACTTCCTCCAAAATTATTTCTCTCCCTTCACCTGTAAAAGTTCAGGTATTCATTTAAGCATTGTCTAACTTCTTCTTTAATATTGCTGAAAAGAGAGACATGTTGGCAAAGTTTTTTTGCCTTGCAGTCATCAGAAAGAATGCATGAATGCCAAATTTCAGTCTATCCGAACAGTTTTATGCTGCAAGAGAAAAGAATACTGATTGATTGGCATACCATCTGAGATTGACTGAGGTGTTGTCATTGAGAATGTTATGGGGAACTATAGGTTCCGAAAGATCAGGGTGATTTTAAAAAAATGCACAAGGCCATGTTGTTTGCAGAGAACTGGTTGCTCCTTGTTTCTTGCTTCTTGGAAGTATAAGTGAGCTACATTACAAGATTCCTGAAGAAGGGCTCATGCCCGAAACGTTGATTCTCCTGCTCCTTGGATGCTGCCTGACCTGCTGCGCTTTTCCAGCAACACATTTTCAGCTACATTACAAGTTTGACTACATATCAAAATTAATTGCTGGGGTACCTTATAATGCACTCAAGATTTTTCAGCAAGTGCTGTCAATCATGAAATCACATCGAACAGACATCCTCGTTTTGGATTTTGCAATTTGGACCTAATCAATGCAGTCTGTACTCTGCCTATAATAAACAGTTGAAGGAATACAGTGTTAATCACTGATCTGTGCAGTGTATTTAACTGCCCATGCACCAGCATTAACATTCGTATGTGGTTGTGTAGCATAGTGAATATCCTTTTTGGATGTTGGATAAAAATACCACTCACATAGCCATTATAGTCTTCCTTTCCATGTCTTGGAATTTGTTCACTGTCTACCCACCCACCTGTAATGAAACAATTGGTATGTTTTAAGATGCGATAAGCGTGCAAATTGTTGTTGCTGATTATGCCTGATAGCTTTCAGGATTGTCACATATTTACTTAAAATGAGTGTTCATTTCAATTAGCAATTATAATGCAGTTCATTCTGCAGACTAAGTATTACTTCATTACTCTCGCCAGGTTTCTAATGGATTTTAATTGTATGAATTCTATACATAATGTTCTATTCCTAGCAGTTTTAGAGGTTCAGATCTATTACAAAACAACGTCTAATTTCTCCTGTTCTCTTTAGTTGTACTAGTGCTGGACAGATGTTCAAGGTATTTGCCATTTGCAAAGTGAGACTCTTTAAGCTAATTTTCAACTTGTCAAAATCAGTTACTTGAACTTTCAACATTGAGACATAATCCTCAGAAATCAAATGAAAGACTCCTTTGGGAATAAATAAGAAGCTAAAATGTGAGGTACAGGAAGGCTGCAACAGATCACAAAGGGACAGGTGTAACAGATGGAAAATAAATGGATAATTGAATGGAATGTACTGGTCCTGACCTTGCTGCATGAAATATATTTTCTTCAGTGCTTCTTGTAACAGACAGAGCAATGTGGCATTGACGTATAGCATGTTGTTCAATTAGTGGGGCAAACCCGACATTGCCCATTACGTTATCTTTAACAGAGTTCCTAATCTCTGGTTATGAGGAGAACATGGTCACCTAGAGGGTTTTGGATAAGACAGTGTGAGAAGTGTGTGAAAAATGGTTATGGTCACTGAAGGAGTTAGCATCGCAGTTGTTTTTAGTACAATATTAACGCTTGCATTCTGTAAGTGTGTGACCATGGTTCAATGGTTTTGTTGCTTGGCTAGTAATCCAGTGACTCAGTGAATGTTCTGGGGATCCAGCCTTGAAACCTACATGGCAAATGGTGGAATTTGAATCCAATAAAGAAAAGTTTGGAATTAAAAGTCTAAGACCATTGTCGATTACTGCAAAAACCCATTTACTTCACTAGTATCATTTAGGAAAGGAAATGGCTGTACTTACCTTGTTTGGCCTACACGTGACTCCAGATCCACACCCATCCAGACAGTTAGCAGCCCTCTGAAATGGCCGAGCAAGCTAATCAATTATATGAACCGTGAGAAATGAATGAAACTGGATGAACCACATGGCATCAACTGGGATACCAGAAATGCTAACTGTAAACATGCTGGACAAATGTGATGCTACAAAACAGGCTTTACTTGTGTGCCAAGCATCATAAGTAGCAAGTGATAGACAGCTAAATAATTTCACAACTAGCAAATCATATCTAAGCTCTGATTCACATTGTTGTGAATAGTTCACTTAAACAATGCATCGGAGGATGGAGAAGCTTTGGAAAGGGTTCAGAGGAGATTTACTAGGATGTTACCTGGTATGGAGGGAGGTCAGTCATCTCAGCTCCAGACCATCATTACAGGACTTCATCATGGGTGTGTCCTATGTTGAGTCATCTTCAGCTGCTTCATCAATGGTCTTCCTTCCATTATAAGGTTGACAATGGGGATATTTTCTAATGATTGTACAACGTTCAGCATCTGTGACTTCTCAGATACTGAAGTAGCCTGTGCACAAATGCAGTTAGACCTGGACCATATCCAGATTTGGGCCAACAGGTGGCAAGTGACATTTGTGCCATGCAAGTGCATCTCCACAAAAGAATCTAATAATCTTGCCAATCACTGAAGCCTTCACTATCAATATTGTAGGCATTACTGTTAACCAGGAACCGAACTGGACTAACTATTTAAATATTATGACTAGGAATCTTTCAGCAAGTGACTCTCCAAAGCTTTTCTTCCATTTACACGTGTTATGGACTAGGCTAGACCACTCAAACATTCTTAAGCAGGCAGCCCAGACCATAACTTCGCAATTGGTTTCGGTAAGTGTACAGTGAAAATTACACGCAGTAAGTTAACGAGGTTGAATGCCAGGTTTTAAAACAGACAAAAATGTATTCACAAAATTACACTTTGAAACACAAAGAACAGAATTAAGAACCCCTACAGAACTCAGTCGAACCAAACTAGACTTAATTATGCTGTTCCGAATATATACAACAGTCCAAATAAGCAAACCCTCTTAAAACACAGTTTAAAAAAAAAAGTTGAAGTTAGAAGGGCAGAAGAGGAAAGAGAGAGCCTGTTCATACAGTCCACTGCTGAACTCCCAACTAGTTCTGGACTGAACTGCTCAGCTAGAGAGCTGACCACTCCCCTTCCATTGTACAGGTCATGTCGAAAACATGACCACTTCGTCCTGAAGTCTCATCGATTTACATAAAAACAACAAACCTCTCAAAATGCATAACATCTCTGTACCAAACTAGTCCAATTGGCCTGTTCTTGACCCCTCTGAAAAAAATCACGAACATGATATTCTTGAGAAAAGGAACAACTTTTAGGAAAAAAGGGACCAGCTTTGTGACACAAGGCACAAGTCAAAATTGTGATGGGAATACTCTCTACTTGCCTGAATGAGTATGGTTTCAACAACATTGAAGAGCCAAAGTCGGTTTGTTCTCTCTGTACTACTCTTTCGCTCAAACAAACTTGCATGTTTTGAGCTGTGCTTGCTGTTTGACTTCGTGTTGGCAGGCAGAATGCAAAGAATCAAATTACCTGCTGCTTCCTGTGGGTACCAACAAACCCTCAAAATAATGTTGAGAACATACTGTCATGAATATCCATATGATTAGGGCAAAGGACTTGAATTTCTTTTGTTTGTTGTATGGTGTTTGCCTAATGAGCCGACTGCTTATTGTCCTTTTTGAATTAGTTTATGACCATGAGGTAAGGAGTCCTCTGAAACTAATGAAGGGTTAGTTATTAGAAATGAAGGATGAGTCACATATACTTTTCTATGTATCTGTATTCCAAGGTGGGCTAATGGAAACCTGCAAGGTTGCTCAAAAACATCTTAGACTCATAAGACAATGGGTGTGAACAAGAAAGCCATGTCCTATATATTTCAACAAGGGAAGCGAGATGTTAGTATCACTGGCTTTGCAAGTGAACCATTGAAAACACCATTATGTTGTCCATATGTAATAGTTAAAAAGAATGGAAAGGTAAATTATCCAAGTGACCACCTGGATTACTGGAGAAAGAATTCGTTGTCTCAGGTCAATATGGTCTGTGCGTTAGCTTTCTGTATTTTGTGTGCAAGTACTTCCAGATCCCTTTGTGTTGCAGCTTTCTGCAGGTTTTCTCTATTTAAATAATACTGTTCTTTTCTCTATTCCAAACTGAACAACTCCACATTTACTCATGTTAAATTTCATTTGCCAAATCTTTCCTCATATATTTAACCTTTTGTTATCTTTCTGTAAGCTGTTTGTATCCCTCACGCAACCTGCCTTTTGACCAAAGATGAGTATATGAATAAGGGATGTGGGCCAGGTGGGGCTAGATTGGGTTGGGATATCTGGTCGGCATGGATGGGTTGGACCAAAGGGTCTGTTTCTATGCTGTACATCTCTATGACTCTATGACACTGATCCTTGTGAAACCCCATTGATCAAAGGTTGCCAACCTGAAAAAGAACTCTTTATCCCCACTTGTTGTTTCCTGCCTATTAACCAATTCTCTACTCATACCAATATACTATCTCCAACACTGTGGGCTCTTATGACTTAATCTTTTGTGTAGTACCTTGTCAGACACCTTTTGGAAGTTAAAATACATTGATTCCCCTCTAGCAATTCTGATTGCGACTTCTGAAAAATTTGAATAAATTAGTCAGATGTAATTTTCCTTTCATAAAGCTGTACTGATTGTGCTTGATTATGATTTTCCAATATTCTGCTATGAATTGATTCCAAAGGTTTTTCAATAATAGGCGTTATGCTTATTGGTCTAGAGTTAGGCCATTTTCTGCCTCCCTGTTTTTGAATAATTGTCACATTGACAAATTTCCAGTCCTTCAGTATTTCTTCAGACTCGCATGATATTTGGAAAATTAAAATCAATGCATGAACTACCTCTTGCTACTTCTTTGAGCATCTATTTTTTATTCATTCAAGGGATGAGGGTGTTACTGGCTGGACCAGCATTAATTGTTCATTCCTAATTGCCCAGAGGGCAGTTCAGAGTCATACAGTCATAGAGATTTACAGCACGAAAACAGACCTTTTGGTCCAACCCATCAATGCTGACCAGTTATCCCAACCCAATCTAGTCCCACCTGCCAGCAACCAGCCCATATTCCTCCAAACCCTTCCTATTCATATACCCATCCAAATGCCTTCTAAATGTTGCAATTGTACCAGCCTCCACCACTTCCTCTGGCATACATATACCACCCTCTGCGTGAAAAAGTTGCCCATTAGGTCTCTTTTATATCTTCCCCTTCTCACCCTAAACCTATGCCCTCTAGTTTTGGACTCTCCCAACTCAGGGGAATCACATTACTGTGGGTCTGGAGTCACATGTAGACCAAACCAGGTGCGGATGGCAGTTTCCTTCCCGAAAGGACATTAGTGAATCAGGTGGATTATTCTGACAAGTGACAATGGTTTCATATTCATCATTAGACTCTTAATTCTAGATTTATTGAATTCAAATATCACTATCTGCTATGATCTGTGAATTAACACTCCAGTGATAATACCGCTAGATCATTGTCTTCCCTTATATCCTAGGATGTAAGCCATCAGGACCAAGGACATATCTACCTTCAGCCCCATTAGTGTGTGTCTTTCTACTCCTCAAAAGATGATGCTGCTTAATTCTTCCCGTTAGTGTTCTTTAGTACTAATACAATGCTCAAAGAATTTTCCACCATAAAGACTGATGCAAAATATCTGTTTAACTCCTCTGCCATTTCTTTGTTTGCCACAACCGTCTGATAGATTGATTTTCTAAGTTCATTTTGACATTTGTCCTTTTTTTTTAATGCTGAAAGAAGCTTTTTTTGTCAGTTTTTATATTCCTCAGTAGTTTGCCCTTTACGTTTATTTTCTGTCTTCATAATTGTTTTAGTCCTGTTTTGCTGGATTCTGAATTTGTACCAGTTCCTGAGGCTGTCACTGATTTTTATATCCTTTATATGCTTTTTCTTTCAACTTAATACTCTCCTTAGCTTTCTTGGTTAGCCATGGTTGGTCTATCCCTATCCTAGAATATTTCCTTCTTACTGCGATATATTTTGGCTGAGAATAAATTTTTGCTGACCAAATTTCACTAACCGTTTCAAGGTAGCAATTGCTGCCAGTGATTTGCAAGTCATAGAATGTACAACATGGAAACAGATCCTTCGGTCCAACTCATCCATGCTGACCAGGTATCTCATCCTAATCTAGTCCCATTTGCCAGCACCGGGCCCATATCCCTCTGAACCCTTTCTATTTACAGACCCATCCAGATGTCTTTTCAATGTTGTAATTGTACCAACCTCCACCACATCCTCTGGCAGCTCATTCCATACATGCACTACCTTCTGTGTGAAAAGGTTGCCCTTAGGTCTCTTTTATATCTTTCCCCACTCACCCTAAACCAATGCCCTCTAGTTCTGGACTCCCCGACCCCAGAGAAATGACTTTGTCTATTTATTCTATCCATGCCCCTCATGATTTTATAAACCTCTATAAGGTCACCCCTCAGCCTATGACACTCCAAGGAAAACAACCCCAGCCTGTTCAGCCTCTCCCTATAGCTCAAACCCTCGAATCCTGGCAACATCCTTGTAAATCTTTTCTGAACCTTTCAAGTTTCACAACATCTTTCCAATAGGAAGGAGACCAGAATTGCACGCAATATTCCAACAGTGGCCTAACCTATGTCTTGTACAGCCGGAACATGACCTCCCAACTCCTGCACTCAATACTCTGAGCAATAAACGAAAGCATACCAAACGCTGCCTTCACTAACTTATCTACTTGTGACTCTAGTTTCAAGGAGCTATGAATCTGCACTCCAAGGTCTCTGTTCAGCAACACTTCCTAGGACCTTACCATTAAGTGTATAAGATTTGCTTTACCAAAATGCAGTACCATGCATTTATCTAAATTAAACTCCATCTGCCATTCCTCAGCCCATTGTAACCTGAGGTAATATTCTTCACTGTCCACGACACTTCAAATTTTGATGTCATCTGCAAACTTACTATATCTCCTATGTTCATATCCAAATCATTTATATAAATGACAAAAAATTGATACTCATTCGAAAAATAAACTACAAAGCATAAGAGGTACAGTTAGTAAGTTTGCAGATGACACCAAAATTGGAGGTGTAGTGGTCAGCGAAGAGGGTTACCTCAGATTACAACAGCATCTTGACCTGATGGGCCATTGGGCTGAGAAGTGGCAGATAGAGTTTAATTCAGATAAATGTGAGGTGCTGCATTTTTGTGGCTGTACAGGACATTGGTTAGGCCACTGTTGAAATATTGCGTGCAGTTCTGGTCTCCTTCCTATCGGAAGGATGTTGTGAAACTTGAAAGGGTTCAGAAAAGATTTACAAGGATGTTGCCAGGGTTGGAAGATTTGAGCTATAGGGAGAGGCTGAACAGGCTGGGGCTGTTTTCCCTGGAGTGTCAGAGGATGAGGGGTGACCTTAGAGGTTTACAAAGTTATGAGGGGAATGGATAGGATAAATAGACAAAGTCTTTTCCCTGGGGTCGGGGAGTCCAGAACGAGAGGGCATAGGTTTAGGGTGAGAGGAGAAAGATATAAAAGAGACCTAAGGGGCAACTTTTTCACGCAGAGATGGTACACATATGGAATGAGCTGCCAGAGGAAGTGGTGGAGGCTGGTACAATTGTAACATTTAAAAGGCATTTGGATGGGTATATGAATAGGAAGGGTTTGGAGAGGTATGGGCCAGATGCTGGCAGGTGGGACTAGATTGGGTTGGGATATCTGGTTGGCATGGATGAGTTGGACCGAAGGGCCTGTTTCCATGCTGTACATCTCTATGACTCTACGACTTTATTTGCCTCATCAAGTCTGCTCCTCCATTTAATCATGGCTAATATATTTCTCAACCTCCTCCTCCAGCCTTATTCCCATAACCTTAGTAATAAAGAACCTATCTATCTCTAAAATACATTCAATGGCTTGGCGTTTAGAGCTTTCCATACAATGAATTCCACAGATTCGCAATCCTCTGGCTGAAGAAATTCCTCCTCCTCCTCATTTCTAAAGGGTCTTGCCTTCACTCTGAGGCTGTGCCCTTGGGTTCTTGTCTTCTCTTCGATTCAAAACATCTTCTCCATGTGCACCCTATCCAGGCTGCTTACGTATTCTATTAGTTTCAATGAGATCCCTTCTCAAACTTCTAAACTCCATCATTTATATAAATAATTTGGATATGATCATAGGAGGTATAGTTAGTAAGTTTGCAGATGACTCCAAAATTGGAGGTGTAATGGACAGCAAAAAAGGTTACCTCAGAGTACAATGGGATCTTGATCAGATGGGCCAACGGGTTGAGAAGTGGCAGGTGGATAACTGTGAGGAACTGCATTTTGAAAAGGCAAATCAGTGCAGGACTTGTACACTTAATGGTAAGGTACAGGGGAGTGTTGCTGAACAAAGAGACCTCTGAGTGCAGGTTCATTGTTCCTTGAAAGCAGAGTTGCAGGTAGTTAGGATAGTGAAAAGGGCATTTGATATGCTTCCCTTCTTAGTGTTCAGTGCATTGAGTATAGGGGTTGCGAGATCATGTCACAGCTGTATTGGTGTGGCCACTTTTGGAATATTGCGTGCAATTCTTGTCTCCCTCCCATCAGAAGAATATTGTGAAACTTGTAATGGTTCAGCAAAGATGTAAAAGGATGTCGCCATGGTCTGAGGGTTTGAACTATAGGGAGATGCTGAGTAGGCTAGAGCTGTTTTCCCTGGAGCAGAGGCTGCGTGGTGACTTTATAGAGATTTATAAAATCATGAGGGGCATGGATAGGATAAATAGACAATGTCTTTTCCCTGGTTTGGGGAAGTCCAGAGCTAGAAGGCATAAGTTTAGGGTGAGGGGGACAGATTTAAGGGGCAACTTTTTCACACATAGGATGGTGCAATTACAAAACTTAAAAGGCATCTGGATGGATATATGAATGGGGAGAGTTGAGAGAATTATGGGCTAAGTGCTGGCAAATGGGACTAGATTAGTTTTGGATATCTGGTCGGCAGTGGTCGGTTGGATGAAAGGATCTGTTTCTGTGCTGTGCATCTATATGACTGCGCAAAGATGCAGTCATCAACCTGTCCACATGACAAGCTCTTCATCCCTGGGACCATTTTTGTGAACCTTCTCTGGATGTCCTCCAAGACCAGCACATCCTTTCTTCGATATGGGACCCATAATTGCTCTCAGTATTCCAAATGTGGTCTGACCAGGGCCTTATACAGCTTCAACAGTACATCCTTGCTCTGTCAGAACACAGATTGCTACTGGTTTTTCAACATTGTGAACTATAGACAGTGATTATAGACAGTTATTGGTATATTCTGATCATTACCCTAATCTTAGTGGAAAAATGTAAAAACGAGAATGCTTGTCTACTTGACTGTATTTGCTAATTATAAGCTTATGTTTTATAGATAGCTTTTCTCTGCAATATGAACAATGTAATTGCCTGTGCTTTGTCAAGGACATAACTTTGTTTGAATTGTCTAAGGATTACAAAGGTATCCAAGATAACTGTACAGGCCACATTGAAAGAATGAATGAGAATGAGTGTATGCATGCGGTAAGTTGTTTTGTTTGCACTTCACAACGGAATGCATTTAAAGATGTGGTTTCATTTCTTTCAAGGATGGAATTGTTGGAGATGGTTTGAGGCCTGCTGGGAAGAACTGCTTAGCTTATCTCCTATCTCAAAGAAGCTTCTTGTTGAGTTTACGATGAAATCTATTTGCTCTTCTGAGAGATTGATTGAAAGAAATTCTTAATTCGGCATTTCCTAAGCAAGTTATGTATAAAGGCCTCTTGAGACAAGTGTGTGTGTTTTATTTATTGGGTTGTGGAAAGTGAGCTTGGAGGGGATCTTTCAGGTGGCGTTCTCATGTATCTGCTGCGCTTGTCCTTGTATCTTGGAGTGGTCGTGGGTTTGGAAGCTGCTGTCTAAATTTACTGACTTGACTGCACGTGCCAGAACATCTGAGTAACAGACTTCAGATCATGGTGTGCTTAACCCTTTGGCCAATCTGTTATTTTAAAGGCCAAAGTTGTTTTTTTCCCAGAAAGTCAATCTCTGCAAATGAATCCATTTTTATTTCTTTCCTCCTGAAGTATGTGTGTGTTTGCATTTGTTGTGTGGATACTTAATTTATTCAATGAAGATTCACTTTGTTTTGATGACTAATAATTAAGTGTTTGTTAAGAAACCACATTGATCCATTTTGTTTAACATCAGAGAAAGATAAGGCATTTAATTGGTCATTTTGGTATCTGTGACCTCTGTAGTAATGAGGTGAGAGTAACTGCACACTTCCAGCCTTTATTGTAACTATATGCGCATAAACATTGACATGGCTTTTACTTAGACTACGTTAAGTATAATAAATACTGTTCTCTTTTTAAAACTTGAGGTAAACTGTTTGTGTCTTTTACAGTCACAGTCTGTAAGCCATTAAGCACTCACTGAACTGGCAGGCGAGAAAAATAAAAAAAACCAAGGAGTTGGAAAAGAGGGAAAGCCATTCCACCTCTTTTAATGTGATTGTAATGCTGGAGACATTGCCTAAATATATTTGCAAATGGCGTATTGTTTTTGATTTTATTTTTAGGAAGGATTACTTGAGCAAGAGTGGCTATCTTGCTTTCTTTAATGATTTTTAGTCTTTTTCAGTGAGGCACCAACTAAAAATATGTGGAACTGGTTTATTATTTTCTTTTCCTCAAATTTCAAATGTATTAGCCCGTTCCCCCACAAAATGTCTCGGATTGTCACTATAAAGTCCAGTGAATTCCTCTGATACCTCGCTTCCTGTCTGGATTATCCTTGCGTGTGTTTTCTTTCTTCTGCTTCCATGTCTTCCATTGTTAGTCCTGGCAAAAGTATTTTCCCAGATGTCTTTTTAATCATTTTTGGCCCCTGAATTCTTTTCTCCTGCTGTTTCCAATTATTTGAGCATCTGTGACCCTTCTTACCTCCTTGATATTTTCCGAGCTCACCTTCACTTGCTCACTTTGCTTCTTCCACTACCTGTCCAGTTATAGTTAGAAATAAATGACTGAAATAGAATTCATGTCAATGCATTATCACTTAAGAAAGGAGTAAGCCTAGTTGTTATTCCTTAAATCTGTGTTTAAGATTCTGGAAACGGTGGGTGAGTGATTAGAATAATTACCATACCATTGAAGTATAAAGTATTAAGTTAGGTCTAACACACATTTCAATGAAAAATGTCTTTATTTTTACTGTGTGGCCAAAATCACTTTGTAATGAAAACTGTTCTTCAATAAATTTGAGCTGGTAGTCATGAACTGTATAAGCATTGATTTGTTTTTTTTTACACCAACACATCAAAAGTAACTTTGGAGTTTGTATGTTCTCCCCATGTCTGTGTGAGTTTTTTCCAGATGCCCTGGTTTCCTCCCATAGTCCAAAGATGTGCAGATTAGCTGGATTGGGCATGTGAAAAATTGCCCTGTAATGTCCAGAGATGTGCAGGTTAGGTAGATTGGCCATGGTAAAAGCCCCATATGGGGTTGTGAGAGTGAGAATGCACTTCAGAGATTTGGTGCAAACGTGATGGGCCAAATTACTACTTTCTGCAGTGTGGGGATTCTATGATTCTTAACCTATGTTCTTTGGAAGGTAGACAAATATGTAATGTAGCGTGATTAATTTTATTGAGAATGTATACATTGATTAATTTGAAATACTTGACTGTATAGAATGCTGTTTTCACAAGATGTTTTATCTATTTTCTACTTCACAATTTCCAACAAAAATCATCTTTTTCATGATGTTGACTTTGAAATAGGCTTGCTACCACTGTAAGCCAGTGCCATTTTTGCATGTTATTAAAATTTTTAATGATTTGACTTTCAATGTGTAACCAGCCTACTTTTTTGAGGATTGAATCACCAGGTTTTCAGTAAAGTTACTACCCTTTGATTCAGCGATCTCTTGTTTGATTTAGCCTCCTGCTGCTGTTAATGAGTGAAACAGAGTTAGCCTCTAACTGGAATGCTTATCTTTCCACTTGTCTGAAACTATAATAGTATGTGAGAAATACACTTTCAGTTTCGACCTGTATTTTGAATTCACGTTTAATAACTTGTAAGTTTCAGAGTTTTTTTGTTCTTGGGATGTGGGCATTACTGGCTGGGCTGGCATTTATTGCCCGTCACTAGTTGCCATTGAGAAGGTAGTGGTGAGCTGCCTTCTCGAACCCCTGCAGTCCCATGTTCTGTAGGTATACCCACAATACTGTTAGGAAGGAAATTCTAGGATTGTGACTCAACAATCCGAGTAGGAACAGTGATAGATTTCCATGTCAGGATGGTGAATGGCTTGGACGAGATCTTGCAGGTGCTGGTGTTCCCAAGTATCTTCAGCTTTGGTTCTTGTTGGAAGTGGTCGTGTGTTTGGAAGGTGCTACATAAGGAGCTTTGGTGAATTTCTGCAGTGCTGCTTGTTGATGGTACACACTGCTGTTGGTGAGTGTTGATGGTGAAGACAGAGGATGTTTGTGGGATATGGTGCCAATCGAGCAGACTGCTTTGTCCTGGGTGGTGTCAAGCTCCTCAAGTGTTGTTGGAGCTACACTCACCCAGGTAAGTGCACTGTATCTAGTGCCTCCAATAATTTCCTGATATCATGTGAATCAAATTGACCAAAGACTAGCATCTGTGATGCTGGGCACCATTGGAGGAGGCTGAGAGGAATCATGCACTTAGCACTACTTGCTGAAGATTGTGAATGCTTCAGTCTTTTTGTTTGCACTAGTGTACTTGGGCACACCCCCTTATTAAAGATGGGGTATTAGTGGAGCTGCCTCCTCCAGTGAGTTGTTTAATTGTGCACTACCATTCGTGGCTTGTGGCAGGAATGTAGAGCTTAGATCCAATGGGTTTGTTGCCGTGTCCGTCATTTGTTGCTTATGATGTTTGACATGCAAGTAGTTCTGTTGTATAGATTTGCCAGGTTGAAACCCCATTTTTCAGTGTGCATGGTACTGCACTTGCCTTGCTGTCCTTCACTTTTCATTGAACTAGGGCTGTTTCCCTGTCGAGATGGTAATGCTTAAATAGGAGATAATGCTGAGGTATTACATTGCAGATTGTGTTGTGTACAATTCTGTTGCTGCTGATGGTCCACAGGATTTATGGATGCCCAGTTTTGAATTGCTAAATATGTTTGAAGTTTGGTCCATATGAGGTCAAATGTAATTTTCCCATTGGTTTTCTTTGTAGTTGTTGCAGTCCCAGTCCAGTAGCTATGTCCTTTAGGACTCAACCAGCTTGATCAATAGTGGTGTTGCTGAACCACTCCTGGTGGTGGACATTGAAGCCCCCCCAGAGTACATTCTGCACATTTGCCGCACTCAGTGCTTCATCTAAGAAGTGCTCAACGTAGAGGAGTACTGATTCATCAGCAAAGGGTGGGGTAGTCTGTGGTAATCAGTAGGTACCCATGTTGGACCTGATGCTATGAGACTGCATGGGCGCTGGAGTCAATATTGAGGTTTGCCAGGCCAGCCACCTCCTGCTGATAGCACATACCCAGATATTGTGATGGTGTCTGGGATGTTGTAAGGTATGATTCTGAGAGTGTGATTATGTCAGGCTGTTACTTCACTAGCATGTGAGACAGTTTTCTCAATTTTGGCACTAGCCTCCAGATATTAGTCAGCTGGACTCTGCAGGGTTGACATGGCTGTGTTTGGGAAGTGGTGTTTCTGGTTTCTTTTATCGAGATTTTTCTTTTTTTGAAACTTACTACAATTGAGTGGCTTGCTAGACATTAACAATGTTGTTGTGGATCTGGAGTCACATGTTGGTCAGGCCAGATACAGATACATTTCCTTCCGTAAAGGACATTAGTGGACCAGATGGGTTTTTCCTTTGAACGATAATGGTTTTGTGGTCATCGGTTGACTTGTAATTTTAGATTTTTATTGAACTCAAATTCCAATTTCTTCCATGCTGGGATTTGGTCCCCAGTCAATCCGGTGCTCTGGATTAAGAGCCCAGTGATCATACCACTGTGCCATTGCTCCCCCAAAATTTCTTCATTAACTCTTTATATTTTTGATGTTAGGTTCTTATGACATTTCCATAAACTAGCATTGCTGAAAAAGGGATGTTGCCAAAACTGCTTGTCTTTTATTCATCAGGGCAAATGCAAGAGAACCAAATTTCAAAACTTTCTGACCAATTATAGTACAGAAGAAAAGGGTGCTGCTAATTTGAAAATGATTCTGATTGACTGAGGCATTGCCATGGAGAGAGCAATAAACTCAAGATTTGCTAATTCAAAAAAGGCACAGGATATGAACCAGTAATTTTGTTTTGTCCTTGTTTGTCAAAGGAATGTGGGTGTCACTGGCTTGACAGGTTATCATGAAGGTCCAACCCCAGGTTAAACTCAAAGAACAAAGAGAGCAAAGAATATTACTGGACAGGAAAAGACCTTTCGGCCCTCCAAGCCTGAGCTGATCCAGATCCTCTGTCTAAACCAGTTTTTCTAATGTTCTGTACCCCTCTGCTCTCTGCCCATTCATGTATCTGTCCAGATACATCTTAAATGGCGCTATCGTGCCTGTCTACTTCACCTTTCCTGGCAACGCGTTCCGGGCCCCCACCACCGTCTCCGTAAAGAACTTGCCAAGCATATCTCCCTTAAACTTTTCCCCTCTCACCTTGAACTCGTGACCCCTAGTAATTGAATCCCCTACTCGAGGGGGAGAAAGATTCATGATCTCCACCCTGTTTATACCTCTCTTGATTATGTGGACCTCAATCAGTCCCCCCTCAACCTCTGTCTTTCTAATTAAAATAATCCTAATCTACTCATCCTGTCTTCATAGCTAGTGCCTTCCATACCAGACCACATCCTGGTGAACCACCTCTGCACCCCCTCCAAAGTATCCGTATCCTTTTTGGTAATGTGGTGACTAGAACTGTACACAGTACTTCAAATAGTACCAAATCCTATATAACTGTAACATGACCTGTCAACTCTTGTACTCCATACCCCGTCCGATGAAGGAATGCATGCTGTATGCCTTCTTGACCACTCTATTGACCTGCGTTGCCACCTTCAGGGTACAATGGACCTGAACTCCCAGACCTCTCTGTACATCAGTTTTCCATTTACTGTGTAGTTCACTCTTGAATTGGATCTTCCAAAATGCATTGCCTCACATTTACCCAGATTGATCTCTATCTGCCATTTCTCTGCCCAACACTCCAATCTATCTGTATTCTGCTGTATTCTCTGACAGTCCCCTTCAGTATCTGTTCCTTCAACAATCTTAATGTTATCTGCAAACTTGCTAATGAGGCCACCTATACTGTCCTCCACATTATTTATGCATATCACAAACAACAGTGGTCCCAACACTGATCCCTGTGGAACACCACTGGTCATGGTTCTCCATTTTGAGAAACTACCTTCCACTACTACTGTCTGTCTCCTGCTGCCCAGCCAGTTCTCAATCCATCTAGCTAGTACACCCTGGACCCATGTAACTTCACTTTCTCCATCAGCCTACTATGGGGAACCTTCTCAAACAACTTACTGAAGTCCATGTATATGACATCTACAGTCCTTCCCTCATCAATCAACTTTGTCACTTCCTGAAAGAATTCTATAAAGTTGGTAAGACATGACCTTTCCTGCACAAAACCAAGCTGCTTATCCCTGACGAGGCCATTTTCTTCCAAATGTAAATAGATCCTATCCCTCAGTATCTTCTCCTGCAGCTTCCCTACCACTGACATCAGGCTCACTTGTCTATAATTATCTGGATCACCTTGCTACTCTTAAACAAGAGGACAACATTAGCAATTTTCCAGTTCTCCAGGACCTCATCTGTGTTCAAGAATGCTGCAAAGATACCTGTTAAAGCCCTAGCTATTTCCTCTCCGTCTTTCCTCAGTGATCTGGGATAGATCCCATCCGAACCTGAGGACTTGTCTACCTTAATGCCTTTTAGCATACCCAACACCACCTCCCTCATGCCGACTTGACCTAGAGTAATCAAACATCTATCCCTAACCTCAACATCCTTCATGTCCCTCTCCTCGATGCAAAGTACTCATTAAGAATATCACCCATTTTCTCTGAATCCATGCATAACTTTCCTCCTTAGTCCTTGAGTGGGCCAACCCTTTCTCTAGTTACCCTTCTATCCGAACAACAGGCTTTGGGATTTTCCTTAACTCATCACCAGTCATCTTTCTCTAATGAGAGAATTGCCTATGATCACCTGGGACTATAGCAACTTTACATTTTGCAAGAATGTGCACAATGTTCATAGGAAGACAGGAACTGGAAGCAACCATGCCTAGGAATGAACTAGGCATGGTAAGAAGCAAAGTTATGGCTACTGCAAAATCAGGATTAGGAATCATATAATATAGATTATAACTTATTTAGAAAAGGTTGAGGGAAGATGGAGAGGTGCATTTGCTAGACTTGTTTGTGATAGTATAATGCCAAGAGAAAAATGGATGTGGCTTTCAACAAGACAAAAAAAAATCCATGTTGTCTTGGAGTCTGTAGTTTAAAAGCTTGTAATAATTTGAGCTAGACCCTAATTGGAAAAAAAACTGCAAAGGAATACTGGTAAAGGAAACTAATCCTTCCAGTTCCTAAGGAAAGTAAGACAGAAATTGAGATTGGAAACCAAAACCGTGGAGAGAGTGAACCTAATTAAAAGCATATGAAAGAATCCAAGCGGTCTTGGATCTTGGTAGTAAATGAGTCCAGTTGTGCAGTATGGACAAGTTTAACAATACAGAGACAGTGGACAATAAGCAAGTACATATTTGGCTGCTGTTTATGTTACATCACATTGGTGGATTTGCACTTTGCAAACCAAGTTGACGTTCTGTGGATGTGTGCCATTTTTGGTGAAGGCGTGTGGAACTTGAAGTTGATTGTGTTCTGCTGTTGATGGGGATCAGAAGAAGGGTTTAATTCCTAATGAAGAAAGACAGAGTTTTGAAGGCCTTTGTGACTGAGTTTGATGACTTACTTGCCGAATAGATTATTAAGTCAATTCACGAGATCTGTTTTGAGCTTTATCTGCCATTAAATGTATATAATAAACCACAATTTACCACAATAAACCACACATGTTTAACTAATGTTGATTCTGATTTGACAATATAGGAGGTTACCTAAGATGGTATTACATATGTTTGCTTTGTTAGAGTTTGTGAAGAGAAAATTCTGTTTTAAACTAAGGAATCTTGTGTCTTTTTCTCTGAGGGCTTAATGGCATTCTCTTGCCTTTCCCCCATAACCTTGAACATTTTTCTATTTAAATAAACATTCCACTTGAATGCCTAAATTGAACCTATCACCACCACACTTTCAGCTGTGTATTCCAGATCCTAACTACTCATTGAAGTCTTTTTTCCCCCTCACATCGCATTTGCTTCTTATGCAAATTTCTTTATGTCTGTGCCAATCTTCTGCCCTATTTCAATAACCCTGCATGTTCTTTCTATTTAAATGAGCATTGATGACCTCTTAACTACCTTAATTGAACCTGCCTTCACTAATTTCTAAGAGTGCATCCAAATCCTAATTGCTATAAGAAGGCTTTTTGTTCTCACATTGTATTGTTTCTTTTATAAATTTCTTGAAACCTGTGCCCACTTGTTTTCAAGCTTTTTACAAATGAATTTTCTTCCTGTCTAATCTGTCCAGGCTCTCATGATTTTAAAGTTTTTGAAAATCTAATATCGTCTTAGCCTTCTCCTCTTCAAGAAAGACGGTCCCAATTTCTCCCAATTACCTTCATAAATGAAGGTTGTTATTCCTGGAATATATTATGTAAATCTCTTCTGCTCTCTCTTCAATATGTTCACATTTCTAATGTGTGGCACCCAGAATTGCAGACAGTACTTGAACTGAGGGCTAACTGTGTCATGTAAAAGTGCAGCATCAACTCAATGCTATACCCTTATTAATAATCCTAGGGTACAGCAAACTTCAGTTACTGCTTGCTTTACCCGTCCTGCCACATTTAATGACTTATGCTCGCGTACACTCAGGTATCTCTGTTCTTGTGCGTCTTTAATGGTAGCTCTCTTTATTTTATGCTGTTAAAAATCACACAACACCAGGTTATAGTCCAACAGGTTTAATTGGAAGCACACTAGCTTTCGGAGCGACGCTCCTTCATCAGGTGATTGTGGAGGGATGAAGGAGCGTCGCTCCGAAAGCTAGTGTGCTTCCAATCAAACCTGTTGGACTATAACCTGGTGTTGTGTGATTTTTAACTTTGCACACCCCAGTCCAACACCGGCATCTCCGAATCATGTTTATTTTATGCGGTATGCTTATGTTCTACCAAAACTTAGCATCTCACACTTCTCTGTAATAAATTTCATCTGCCACCAATCAGTTCACTCCAACTTGTCAATGTTCTTTTGTAGTTTGCCACTGTCTTCCTCAAAGTTTACAATGCTTCCTAGTTTTGAATCATCCACAAACTTAGAAATTGCCCCTCTATGCCAGAATCTGCAGTATTAGTAAATATAAGGAAAAGCACATGTGCCAGAATTGACCACAGGGTAACTGTGTGAGAAATCTTCCTCCAGCCCGAAGCAAATCCATGAGATATTACTTTTTGTTTCTGATCCCTAGCCGATTTGTATCCATGTTGTTACTGTCCCATTTATTCCATGAGTATAGATTTTCTCATAAGTTTGTAGTGCGGTACTACATTTGAATGTCTTTTGGAAATGTGTGTACACCACTAAAGCAGCAGTGCTCTCAGCAAGCTTTTTTTCTTCCCTCTTCAAAAAAATTCCAGAAGTTTGTTAGTCATGATGTTGTCAGAACTAAGTTTCTTGAGCACTTCTGAAGGACAGAATTAATCTGCATTTAGCAAGACTGAGATTAATCAAGAAGAGTTTAAAAAAAAGGTGTTTTAAGAGTAGGTCATGTCTGACCAATTTGATTGAAGTTTTTTGAAGAGGTCTTGAGGTGGGGGAAATGCTTTTGACGTGGTCTGCCTGGACTTTAGCGAGGCTATTTATAAAGTCCTGCATGATAGTTTAATTGTAAAGGTTGTACCCATGGGATCCAAGGAAATGTGGGTAATTGGAAGGTAATCGTCAAGGGCTGTGACTGGAAACCTGTAATCAGTGGGATTCCTGAGGGAGCAGTGTAGTGGTCTTGCTATTTGTGATAATTGTAAATGGTAGACTTGAATGTATAAGGGTTGGTCAGTAGGTTTGCAGATGATCCAAAAATTGGTGGGTTGATAACTTGGTGAGAAGGATGGCCTTGGATTACAGGAGGATACAGATGGGCTGATCAGTTGCAAATGAAATTTAATCTGGATCAGTGTGAGGTGATGTACATAGACAGCACAAACAAGGCAAGGGAATACATTATGAATGGTAGGACCCTGGGAAGTACTGAGGATCGGAGGGACCTTGGTGTGCATGTCCACCAGGCCCTTAAGCTAGTGGGACAGGTGGGTAATGTCGTTAAGAAGCCATTTGGGATGTTTGCCTTAATTTAGCAGAGGCATTGATTTTAAGAGCAGGGAGGTTATGTTGGAACTGAATAAAATATTGGTTTGGTCACAGCTAGAGTGTTATTTACAGTTTTGGAATCCACAATATAGGAATGTCATTGCTTTGGAGAGGGTACAGAGGAAATTTACCAGGGTGTTGTCTTTTGGGAGAGTTTTAGTTGTGAAGAGAGATTGGATAGATTGGAATTGTTTTTCTTGGAGCAGAAGAGATTGAGAGAGGTCATAATTGAAATTATATAAATTATGAGCTGACATTGGGTAGTCAGGAAGGAACTGTGCACCTCAGAGGAGGGATCACTGACCAAGGGGCACAGATTTAAGGTAAGGGACTGGATGTTTAAGATAGGATGTGAGGAAAAATTGTTTTCACCCAGAGGGCAGTGGAACCTGAAACTTAGTGTTTGTAAGGCTGGTAGTAGCAGAAGCGTCATAACATTTAAATAATATTTTGATATGTACTTGTGATGCCAAGGCAAAAATGATAGTGCACCAACTGCTAAAAAATGGGATTAGAATTGTAAGGTGCTTGTTTTTGACCACAGATGCAATGAGCTGAAGGGATAGAGACACTCAACCTAATTCTTAAGCTGTCCAGAGACTTCTTTCCCCCTGTTGTAAACGTCCTGACTGTTCACCTACTCAGGTGTCAATTAAAGAGTTGTCGTTAGGTGGATGATCTACAACTGTTTGCATTTTGGGGCAGCATGATGGCTGTGCAGACTCCACGCAAGACCGTCTCCCCATGTCTACGTGGGTTTCACTGGGTGCTCTCAATTTTCTCCCACAGTCTAAAGATATGCAGGTTAGATGGGTTGGCCATGCTGAATTGCTGAGTGTCCAGTGATGTGTAGGTTGGATAGATTGGCCATGTGAGGTGCAGGGCTTTTTGGCGGGGGGTGAGTCTGGGTGGGATGCTTTTCAGAGAGTCGATGTGGACTTAGGTTGAATAGCCTGTTTCCACACTGTAGGGATTGTATGAATTTGTACTAACCAGACAGTGATCTGTTGCTGAATGAATCTTATGCTGCACACAAACCTCGGTTCACAATCGAGTTATAGTAAATTCTTTTGAAAAGTACAGCAACTCCTTCCACATACCATAGTCTTCAAATGGGCCTTTTCCTGTCTTGGTCAACAATCCAACACAAAGAAGAAAATGAATTTTGTCTTTACAGTGCTACCTTAAACCAAGGGACTGTGAAAATGATGCAGCAATATAAAAGAGTTACTGGGGTTCATTGTGTTATATCTCTGTTTCTCTGATTAAATAAGTGGGGAAGGATGATACAGACCTCGCTTCTGTTTCCAGGAGCAGTTTTGTCCAGTGACAAACTTCTGATCCTGGTTGAAAAACTAATCAATCGTGAGAGTTCAGGAATACTCCGTATAGTAACAATTTCACGCTAGGCTCCTAGACAAGCGGCTACAACTTTGGGTTTGCATGGTTCTGCTGTATTGTCCAGCCCATGAAGGAGAAAACATCTCAGGTTTTCCGCCTGAGAGTGAAGAAGATAAAGCAAACCCCGAATCCTACTTTCTCTTTCTGCAAAGTTCCCTTATTTAAAGGGTGTAAATTCTCAGCTGGTGAATGAAAGGTTACAAATTGGTGTGTCCACAACCTTGTTTTCCTTTAATTCCCTTCTGACTCCTTTTGACCCTGAGCAGAACACATCTCATTGCCTGTAATCTAGACTGGAACCAGAAGTGTGCTTCACTGATTTGTTCTTTTCCTAACTGTAATATTAGTATTCTTTCTTGCCTCTTTGTGTCTATTTCTGTGTGTGGGGGAGTTTTTAAAAAAGGGCTAGAGTTGAGTTGTAAGTTAGCAAAGTGTATTTCTTTTCTGCCTTCTGTTTAAAAGCAATGTGTTTGCAATAAATAGCTGTTTTCTTGTTAGGTACAGAAATCTGATTTTTTTTTTAACCTGTGTTCATCAGTCAGGTAAGTTGGCAATTTTGAATAGTTCGCTTAAATCTTTTCACATTTATGACACTCCAGGCTTGACTTCTAGTGCACAACCCCAGGGACAGTCTAAGAAATGTCTTAAGATGTGTTAGGTGGCTATATAAAATCTGTTTTAATTATCCTTGTTGTTGTGGTCACTGTGGGATTATGCAAGTTAAAACTTTATTAAAGAAAATTATAATTTAAACTGTTGTTAATTGTTTAATTTTTCTGTTTTTATAAAAATGCAGTTGAAGAATATATTTGAATTTTATATCAATATGTTGGTTAGGCTTCTATTCACTGGGAATTTAAAAGTTGCCAGGTAAGCAGACTAGTGGAATATGGAACAAAAGTCAAACTCTTCAGGATACACATTTTAAATCGCTTAATAAAAGTGAGGAAGCTTTTGAAATGTATACTTGTTCGATTTATTTGATGATGTTTAAATGCTGGCATATAATTGGTTATGCTTAACATTCTTCACATTGCTGGAGTACTCAAAAATGCAAACTATTTGCTTTCTTTCCCTCAGTGACAAAGAATATTACAGTATAGAAGGATGCCATTTGACCCATTGTTTTTGT
The DNA here is from genome assembly GCF_004010195.1 of Chiloscyllium plagiosum. Taxonomy (NCBI): domain Eukaryota; kingdom Metazoa; phylum Chordata; class Chondrichthyes; order Orectolobiformes; family Hemiscylliidae; genus Chiloscyllium; species Chiloscyllium plagiosum. The sequence goes on from NC_057720.1 coordinate 60,743,527, forward strand.
ACTGGCAGCTGAAAGAGCTGCCCAGATAGACCCACTCTCCAACTCTATCTCTGTAGACCTTTTAACTTCGTTACTTTCAAATAGATATCCAGCTGTCTTTTAAAACCACCTGTCCTAAGCAATGCATTGCTAATCATAATAACTTTTGAGTTAAGAAATTCCTCCTCGTCTCACTCCTAGCTGTTTTGCTGACAGTCTTGAAATTGCGACCCCCCCAGTTACTGACATACCAAGTAGTGGACACAGAATATTCTCCTGTCAAAATTTTGAACACCTCAGTAAGGTCACCAATCAATCTTCTTTGTTCCAAGGTGAACAAGTGTAATGTCTCCAATTTCTCCTTGTGTCTAAAATCCTTAATTCCTGGTCTCATTTTCATAAATCTCCTATGAACTGTCTTCAGTGCTTCAGCATCCTTCCATAAATAAGGTGCTCATAACTGAGCACAATACTCCAAATGTGGTCTGACCGTTGATTTGTAGAGATGAAGCATCACTTCCTTGCTTTTATACTCTACGCCTCTATTTATAAACCCAAGGATCCCAACAGCTGCCTTGGCAACTCTTTCAACTTTCCTGGTCACCTTCAGGGAATAATGCATATGGACCCTGAGCTCCCTCTGCTCCTGTACTCCCTTCAATGTTATACCTGTATTATCTCTGTTTCTTCTACCAAAATGCATTACCTTGCATTTCTCTGCATTGAAATTTGTTTGCCAGGTGTCTGCTCATTTGTGACTGTCCCTCTGAAGTCACTCAACGTCATCCTCACAATTCACCATTCTCCCTAGCTTAGTGTCATGTACAAATTTTGCCCTTAACACCCATTTCCAAATTGTTAATATAAATCAGAAAAAGTGATTCCTGGGGGACACCATTTTCAACTCCTGTCCAATCTGAGAAATGCCCATCTATACCTACTGTTTCCTATCTTTTAGTCAACTTCTAATTCATACTGCCAAGAACCCATCATACCTAAAGATCTCTAATTTGCTAACCAGCCTGCCATATGGCACCGTATCAAATGCTTTTTGCAAGTCCAAATATACAACATCCACAGCACTACCTCATCCACTGCCTGTCAAAAAACTCCATTAAATTTGTCAGACATGACCTGCCCTTGACAAAGCCGCATTCACTGTCTAGTATTATCTTATGTTTCTGAAAATGTGTATTTACCCTATCCTATATTATGGCCTCCATCAGTATTCCCCGCTATTGATGTCAAGCTGACAGATCTGTAGTTTCCCAGGTTATCCTGTGTCACTTTCTTAGACAACAAAGTCATATTTGCAATGCTCCAGTCTCCTGGGACTAATTTTGTGTTCAGAGAGGCCTGGAAAATTTCTGTTGATGTCTCCCAAATTTGCTCCATTAACTCTCAGCAATCTAGGATGTATTCCATCTGGACCTGCTGATTTCTCTACTTGAAGTGCTTACTAGCCTTCTCAGCACTTTTTTTAAACTACTGTTCAGTGCTCAGCACTAACATGTTCAATTAGGCCATTGTCACCATCTTCTAATTTGTTAAAGGCAGAAGCAAAATATTCATTTAGTATCTCTGTAATATCCTTTGCTTCAGTGAGCAGCTTAGCCTGCTTGTTCTGTATGGGAGAAAATGAGGACTGCGATGCTGGAGATCAGAGTCAAAAAATGTGCTGGAAAAGCACAGCCAGTCAGGCAGCATTGGAGAAGTGGGAGAGTTGATGTTTTAAGCATAATCTCTTCATCAGGCATGTGTGTAGTGGGGGGTGGGGGGGGAGGTACCACCAAGGAGATTGAGAGATAAATGGAAGGTGGGGGGTTACCACCAAGGAGACTGAGAGATAAATGGGAGCTGAGGGAAAGGTAACTGGGAATGCGATAGGTAGGTCAAGGTGGGGTGTGATGGTGATAGGTTGGAGTGGAGGGTGGAGCGGACAGGTGGGAAGGAAGATAGGCAAGTAGGACAGTTCAAGAGGGCAGTGCCAAGATGGAGGGTTGGATCTGGGATAAGGTAGGGGGAGGGGAGATGAGAAAATTGGTGAAATCGACATTAATCCCATGTCGTTGAAGGGTCCCAAGGCAGTAAATGAGGTGTTCTTCCTCCGGTGGCTAGGATTTGGCAGTGGCGGAGGCCCAGGACTTGCATGTCCTTGGTGGAATGGGAGAGGGAATTGGTGTTCAGCCACAGGGTGGTGGGATTGATTGGTGTGTGTGTGTGTGTACTAGAAATGTTCTCTGAAATGTTCTGCAAGTTGGCATCCTGTCTCCCCAATGTAGAGGAGAGCACATCGAGAGCAACGGACACAATAGATGAGGTGTTTGGAGTTGCAGGAAAATCTCTGTTGGTTGTGGAGAGATCCTATGGGGCCTTGGATGGAGGTGAGGAGGGAGGTGTGGGCACAGGATTTACATCTGTCACAGTGACAAGGGAAGGTGCCAGGAATGAAGGGTCGGTTGGTGGGGGGTTGTGGACCTAATGAGGGAATCACGGAGGGAATGGTGTCTGAGGAATGCTAAAAGGGGTGGAACGGGAAATGTATCTCTGGTGGTGGGGTCTGACTCTAATTTGCGAAAATGGCAGAGGATGATGTGTTGTTTCCGATGATTGGTAGGGTAGAAGGTGAGGACCAGGGGCATTCTGTCCTTGCTTTGACAAAGGATCAGTTAGACTCGAAACGTCAGCTCTTTTCTCTCCTTACAGATGCTGCCAGACCTGCTGAGATTTTCCAGCATTTTCTCTTTTGGTTTCAGATTCCAGCATCCATAGTAATTTGCTTTTATCTCCAGGATTCTGTCCTTGTTGCGATTGGAGGGGTGGGGTTCAAGGGTGGCGATGCAGGACTTGGAGATGCGTGGACGGGCATTGTTGACAACATGGGAGGGGAAATTGCGGTCCTTGAAGTCTGTCATTTGGGATGTTCTGGAGTGGGGTTGCTCCTCTTGGGAGCAGATGCGGTGGAATTCGGAGTAAGGGATAGTGTTTTTTACAGGAGTTGGGGGTGGGAGGAGGTGTAGTCCAGGTATCTGTGGAAGTTGGTGGGTTTGAAGTAGTTGTCAGTGTTTAGTTGGTCACCAGAAATGAAGATGGGGAGGGAGGTGTCTGAGATGATCCAGATGAACTTGAGGTCAGGATGGAAGGTGCTCATGAAGTTGCTGAACTGTTCAACTTCCTCGTGGGAGCACGAGGTGGAGCCAATACAGTCATCGATGTAATGGAGGAAAAGATGGGGAATGGCGCTGGTATAGCTGCAGAAGATAGACGAAGGGGCAGGCATAGTGGACCCATGTGGGTGCCCATGGCTACCCTCTTGGTCTGAAGGAAGTGGGAGGATTCGAAGGAGAAATTGTTGAGGGTGAGGACCAGTTCACCCAATCGAATGACTGTGTCAGTGGAAGGATACTTGGTTGGGTCAGAGGGCAAGGAAGAAATGATGAGCTTGGAGGCCTTCATCATGGTGGATGGACGTGTACAGAGACTGGATGTCCATGTTGAAGATGAGGAATTGGGGGCTGGGGAACTGGAAGTCATGGAGGATTTGGAGGGCATGATGGTGATCTGTATGTATGTGAGTACACCCTGGACCAAGGGGACAGGAAAGCCGTTATGGACTCCACTCTATCCTTTATATTTGTTGTGGTTCTGTTCGCCGAGCTGGTAGTTTTTGTTGCAAACGTTTTGTCCCCTGGCTAGGCGACATCATCAGTGCTTGGGAGCCTCATGCGAAGCGCTTCTTTGATGTTTCCTCCGGTGTTTATAGTGGTCTGTCCCTGTCGCGTCCGTTTGTCTGTTTCAGCTGTCCGCTGTAGTGGTTGGTATATTGGGTCCAGGTCGATGTGTTTGTTGATGGAGTTTGTGGATGAATGCCATGCCTCTAGGAATTCCCTGGCTGTTCTCTGTCTGGCTTGCCCTATAATGGTAGTGTTGTCCCAGTCGAATTCATGTTGCTTGTTGTCTGCGTGTGTGGCTACTAAGGATAGCTGGTCGTGTCGTTTCGTGGCCAGTTGATGTTCATGTATGCGGATTGTTAGCTGTCTTCCTGTTTGTACTATATAGTGTTTAGTGCAGTCCTTGCATAGTATTTTGTACACTACATTCGTCTTGCTCATGTTGGGTACTTCTTAATGATAAATACTGGCAATAAAATAACACAAAGCTACAGTATAGTCACATAAATTTGCTGACATGTACGATTAATTAGGTGTTAATTAGATACAGGCTGGCTAAGGACTTGGTCTGTGTGTGTGGTTTTCCTGTGTACCCTTGTAGTGAGTTCTCCGTTTGGTGTTCTCTGTACCATCACGTCTAGGAATGGGAGTTGGCTATCCTTTTCTTCTTCTCTCGTGGATCGGATTCCTGTGAGTGTGGCGTTGGTGATCCGGTGTGTTTTTTCTATTTCCGTGTTTTTAATGATTACAAAGGTGTCATCAACGTATCTGGCCCAGAGTTTGGGTTGAATTTGTGGTAGGACTGTTTGTTCTAACCTTTGCATTACTGCTTCTGCTATGAGTCCAGAGATCGGTGAGCCCATGGTTGTTCCGTTGATTTGTTCGTATATCTGGTTGTTGAATGTGAAGGTGTGTTGTGAGGCACAAGTCCAGTAGTTTAAGTATGCCGTCTTTGTTGATAGGTTCAGCGTCCTGTTTTCTGTTCTGTATGTCCAGTAGGTTGGCTATTGTTTCTCTAACCTACTGGACATACAGAACAGTAAACAGTGCCGTCACGTCGAATGATATCATGGTTTCTTCTTTGTCTATGTGTATATTTCTGATGATGTCCAAGAATTCCTGTGTTGATTGTTTTGAGTGTTTGGATCTGCTGACCAGGTGTTTCAGTTTCTGTTGTAGTTCTTTGGCCAGTTTGTATGGTGGTGTCTCTGGTAGTGATACTATGGGTCTGAGTGGGATGTCTGGTTTGTGTACTTTAGGTAATCCATAGAATCTGGGGGTGTTGTTGCTTTCCGGTTTCATTCTTTGTAGGTCAGCTCTGGTTATCTGTCCGTTTTTTGTAGATTCCTCAGTGTGTTATTTATCCTATTGGTGAGTTGTGGTGTGGGGTCAAATTCCTTCATTTGGTAGGTGTTGATATCTGCAAGTAGTTGTTGTGCTTTTTGGATGTAATCAGATTTATCTAGGATGACCGTCATTCTGCCTTTATACGATATACGAACAAATCAACGGAACACCCATGGGATCACCAATCTCGGGACTCATAGCAGAGGCAGTTATGCAAAGGTTAGAACAAACAGTCCTACCACAAATTCAACCCAAACTCTGGGTCAGATATTCGATGACACGTTTGTAATCATTAAAAACACGGAAATAGAAAAAACACACCGGATCATCAACGCCACACTCACAGGAATCCGATTCACGAGAGAAGAAATGGATAGCCAACTCCCATTCCTAGACGTGATGGTACAGAGAACACCGAACGGAGAATTCACTACAAGGGTATACAGGAAAGCCACACACACAGACCAAGTCCTAAACTATGAAAGTAACCACCCCAACACACACAAACGAAGCTGCATCAGGACACTATTCAAAAGGGCCACAACACACTGCAGTACACCAGAACTGCAAAAAGAAGAAGAGGAACACCTATACAAGGTATTCGCCAAAAACGGATACCCACGCAACTTCATCAACAGATGCCTAAGAGAAAGACCACGGAACGAGGACATACCACAACCTAAAGGACTAACCACACTACCATACATCAGGAGCATCTCAGAACTGACAGCCAGACTACTGCGACCCCTAGGAGTCATAACGGCACACAAACCAACAGCCACGCTCAGACAACAACTCACCAGAACGAAGGACCCGATACCCAACATGAGCAAAACTAATGTAGTGTACAAAATACCATGCAAGGACTGCACAAAACACTATATAGGACAAACAGGAAGACAGCTAACAATCCGCATACATGAACATCAACTAGCCACGAAACGACACGACCAGCTATCCTTAGTAGCCACACACGCAGACAACAAGCAACATGAATTCGACTGGGACAACACTACCATTATAAGGCAAGCCAGACAGAGAACAGCCAGGGAATTCCTAGAGGCATGGCATTCATCCACAAACTCCATCAACAAACACATCGACCTGGACCCAATATACCAACCACTACAGCGGACAGCTGAAACTGACAACCGGAAGCGGCAGGGACAGACCACTATAAACACCGGAGGAAACATCAAAGAAGCGCTCCGCAGGAGGCTCCCAAGCACTGATGATGTCGCCTAGCCAGGGGACAAAACGTTTGCAACAAAAACTTCCAGCTCGGCGAACAGAACCACAACAACGAGCACCCAAGCTACAAATCTTCGCACAAACTTTGAATCCTTTATTTTTTTTATTATTTATATACTTTAAGAACATTTTACTCTGTTTTAGTCTAACCTGCCACCCTTTACTCATGCTTCCTCTGATCCTTCTTTATTCCAGCTTTACACACTTTCCTGCATTTGAACTACTCTTGCTGATTTCTGTTGCTATTATTACTTTGGTATGCATCGTATGCTTTCTTTTCTTCCTCATTTTCTTCAATATCCTAAGTCATCCAAGGTACTCTAGCTTTGGATACTCCATATTTATTTCTCATAGCTATGTACCTAGCTTGCACCCTATTAATTTATCTTTTGAAACTCTCCCATTTTTCATCAACTGTTTTATCCATCAAAATGCATCTTCAGTCAGTGTGCTCCAGATTAACTTTTAGATCCCTAAAATCTGCCCTTTTCCAGTCTGGAATCTTAATCATTGACTTTTTAAAAATCCTTTTCAACTTAATCTTGAACCTTATTATATATGATCACTATTTTCCAAATGCTGCCCTCCTCTGATGCTCTCCACTTGGCCTGCCTCAATTCCTCGAACTAGATCCAGCACAGTGCCCCTCCCCCCAGTAGGATTGGTTCCAGAAAGTTCCCCTACACTGCAGGGAGTTCTTCTGTCTTGTCCCACAATACATTGTTCCCAGTCTACATTAGGGTAAATCACCGACTATTACAACCCTAATTGTTCTGCAGACTCCCATAATCTGCCTACTTCTGCTTCCTCCCTGTTATTTGGAGGTCGACAGTAAATATCTTACAAGTTTACTACTTTCCTCCTGTTTCTCACCTCTAGCCATATAGAATCTAATTCTGGAACTGTATCTTGTTCAAGGGCAATGATACTATCTTTGACCAAGAGTGCTACACCTCCTTCCTTTATTGCACCCTGTTTCAACTTAAAGCCTTATATATTGAAGTATGCGAAGCATTGAATGTTGGTGTTGAAAATAGCTGATGGCAAGAAGAAAAATGAAAAATAAACAAATGTAACCAATTTTAAATTTTTTAAATGAATCCCATGATATATTCTTCAATTTCACTTAATTTAAACAAAGGCATTGTTCTTAATGGTTCAGTGAGCTAGCTGTATTAGTATTCACATGTACAGCTCATATATATTGCCCATTTAAGCATTTGGAAGATACTGCTGCAACTGTATTTATTTTCTGACTTAAAATTGCCTCCCAATCTGGACCAAAATAGCATGCATGAGAGTACGTTCTCGAAATGCGCAAATGTCTGATTCACAAACTTGAGGTTATCTTTGGCACATTGATTAATTAGTCAGAAGGAAATGGGTCTGGGTGGGTTACTCTTCGGAGGGTTGGTGTGGATTGGTTGGGCCGAAGGGCCTGTTTCCACACTGTAAGGAATCTAATAATAAAAAATTTATATTCCCTAAGCAATCGTAGTCCTTCTAAACAGAAAACAAGCTCTTCTTTTTTATTTATTCTATTTATTTGTAAAACACTCCCAATGCAAATAAATTCCAATTACCATCCCAGGGACACACTCTCATATTGGTTTAAAAATTAATCATGGCTGCAGAAATACCACAAACTAATCTTTAAATCCTCATATACACAAACCCAAACACCACTAGTTCAAAAATCCAAACACTATTGAAAGTACAGCAAAGAATATAAATCATATACCTTACATCACATAATGCATGGTCAGTATGGAATGAAGCCAGTTTTCAAGCCTGGGATCTCCTGTCTGGATTTACACCAGTTGCTTTTTTGCCTTTGGCTGACTTTCATCAACCCTTTGCTTTGTTTAGTGCCAATTAATCACTTTGAGCTATTATTTTATATTTAATTTCTATATTTTGGAATACAAGTAAGTCAGCCACACAAGATGTGGTCTCGAATTATAGAAGTATGCCTTATTCATGAGGTTCAGAGATTTGTTCCGAGATTGAGGACTGACATATTTAACATGAATGCTGTAGCAGTAGAATATTCCATAGGATCATTCCGTGATTTTGAGAAGCTGTAGAACAATGAGTTAGCTGTTTTGTCCAAGAATATTCAATGAAATAATCTTGGAAATTTTTAAAAACTGTATTAATTTTACTGACTTAGTGTATGAATATTTCCCTGACCATGAGATTCATTATAACTGATGAGAAATATTTTGTTTTAAAATCATTGCTATGGATTGCTACATAAGTACATTTGAATCTTGTGTAATTGTATTTTTTCATACAAAATCAATTTGTATGTTTTTTTTCCCCAAATCTAAACAGCTATTTGTTTCTCTTCAGAAAAGTCAAAGGAGGCAACATAGATGTCCACCCAACGGAGAAGGCTTTGGTTGTTCATTATGAAGTTGAAGCCACAATTTTGGGTGAGATGGGTGATACCATGCTGGGAGAACGTAAGGAGTGTCAGAAAATGTGAGTAACATCTAGCAAGTTATTCTGCTTGTCTCAATGTACCTTCTTAAAAATAATTAAATTTTTTAAAAATCCACATATTAAACTTCGATTAATTTTAAAAAATTTGTAACAGTTATACAGTTGTCGTAACTTGGATTTACATGGTATCCTTAATGAAGGAATGGCTGAATGCAAAATGTCAAGCATGCAATGGAGTGCAATTACAATAAAGAGAAAGCTGCCCAACAGAAGAAACACTTGAAGAAATACATGGAAAATATGTTGCATAAATACAGAATGCAATAAGTCTACAATCTTCAGGAGACCTCTGAACTTTACAAAGGAGGTTATTTGTTCTAGGCGTTGGCTGTTTTCTTTCTTGAAAGGAGTGATTGAATGTAAATGATCTCTTCCACACCATTCGCTGAATCTCCCCATGTACATTTCTTGGCTCGACATCCATTCTTCTGTTTCACACTCTGTTTTCTGTGCAAATTTCATATTTTTCAATTTTCTTTCATCTTACCAGTAAGTATATGATAATACTTTGATATGGCAGAATTTATAGCAGGAATGAAAGGTGCAGAAATAGTTAGGCATCCAGGGTTCCTACACTGGAAATCTAATTTATGGAAAGTAGTTAGTAAAGGTTAAAGAAAGACATGTCTTTATCTAGTGCTTTTCATAATTTCAGAACATCCCAGAGCAATGATGCACTTTTTAAGTGCACTTACTAATGTAATGTAGAAGAAAGATTTAGTCTTGGGGTAGAAGAGGAGATAAACAGTTTTGCATCATTACCTTTGAAAATTGGGACAAAAGTTGTTGAACGTTACGTCATGATTTAACAAAAACTTTAACTGTACACTAGTTGAACAAAGTTACAAACCTAATAGTGTATTTTATTACTGATTATATTTTGAACCTGAAACTCTCAACGGAATGTCCCCTGCTCTAGTTGAGTCACCCAGTACACAGGATCTTGAGGATTCTTTCATTTCGCCTGTGAGCAAAGTAAGATAGAGCACAGCTCTCAGCAGTTCACCATGATTCTCTGCACTGGTCCTGATACTCTTAAGGGTATGAGATTTCTTAGGGTTCTCCTCCAAGCTTCAGCCTAGTGAAATCCTCCAACACATTCTCTGCACTTCGGTTGCAGACTTCATAACTCAAGCATGGGCTCCATTACACATTTGCTGAGTAACTCCAAATCACAAACATCTTGGTTCCTGATAGATCTCTGCCACTGATTCATAGTTAGTGATGCACATTGTGTCTTCTGCAAACTGCTCCTGACTTCAAAGCCTGTTTCTGAGTGGTGTCAGACCGATAAAACACAAAACTAAAGAAATATGTTACTCGAATCCATTCCCCCATCTACTTGGATGGTAGAGATTTACATCAATTATTTATAATTCCCGAACCTTCTCTTTGTTCTGGGATACCATATGAATAATTTAAACTCCAAATCAGAGAATGTTAGACATTGTGTCTCCACCCAGGAGTTCAGAGGTATTCTTTGTTTTGTTTCCAGTACTTCCTGCTGTGAGCTTAGAACATAAACTTAGGTCATCTTTTGATTTGCAATTACTTTAGGTTGCTTATCACTTGCTTCTCAAAATGGGTGTTTTCACTTATTTATAAAAAACTAAATCCTCAAACTTTTATACTCCTAAAATGTACTGTAATGGACCGTTTAATCTCCCCAATATATTAAGATGGCCGAGACCCTAGTTTTTTCTTATTTTAAAGGCAAGTACCAGGCATTGTGTTCCAGGTGCAATTGGATTGGTCAGACTACCAGTTGTGAAGCAAAACACACTATATTCATACGCAATTGTACATGTACAACCAAAGAAAGATGAAATTGGAAAACTTAACAGAATAATTATTTCACTACTAAACAGTAATTGTTCCAATGTAATGATATCCCATAAACACACCCTTGGTAAAGGCAAATTCAGATTGTCTCACGTGCAATTCTAGCAGCAGGAAGAGAATGCCCAGTTTTTAGCAGTAGCCGAGAAGAAAAACATCAAGAAAATTGAGAGACACCAGCCAGGAGAGATGTACTGTAGCTTCCAAACCCAGTTTCAAGACCCCAGCAATAACTCGACTGAAAAATGAAACTATAAATCCTGGTTCTGTGGGAGCTTGCCCCACCTGTTCAGGCTGCTGCTATTATTCCAACTTTTAAAAGAAAATCTCCAAGGCACCTCAAGCTCTTTATATGATGGGCTTTCAATATGTAACTTGATAACTCTGTCTTAAATCTGCTCTTCAAAACGAAAGGGCAAAATTCACCTCTTAAAACAAGAGCGTCATCACAGTGTGAATCATGAAATTACATATACATAACAATATAGATTTGATCATGACTTAATAATATCGTATCAGATTTGATATTGTTTTATCAGTATTTTTTCATGTCCTGAGTGGAGCATATGTATGACTGATATAAAATATTTTTGTTTCTGTTGTTGTTTGAATTCAAAATAGATGTAATTTCTAGTCAATATGTATGCTATTTTCCCTTGTATCAGACATTAATTTGTTTTATTTTTATGAAAATGATGTGTTTCCCATACACCTTTTAGCCAAAAACAATCAAGGAAAATATTGAGCCCTCATCGATGTAAAAAATTTTGTTTTCATGTATATTTAGAAGATATTTACTTTTGATCTTGGAAGACAAGTTTTCATTTTTCTTGTCTGATTTCTTTATGCTGACATTGGTAGTTGTTCACATCAGTTTTTGTTCAACTTTTATTAAGTAGAAACAGTGAAGGAAGTTGGCTAATTCATTAATATTATAATAGAGAATACGCCTCTGGGCCAATAAGTAGAGTGTACAGTCATTTCTTTATTAGTACTAATTAAGTGGATATGGTCTGACAAAGAGGATACTGTCTTACCCAACCATCAAATTTATTAGATTTGAATGATGAAGGATTTCCTAAGTTCGGGAAAGATTGTTGACCAGGGAGAAATAGTATTTTAATTTTAACAGTGCATCTCTTATTACCCAAGCTAATTTTGAACATAATGGTAAATTTCATTTTGGTGATTCTGAGTCTTTTTTTTAAGTGTCTGCTGCTGCTTAGGAAAACAAATATTTTACTGTTTGTAAAAGGGGCTCATTTATGCAGTTTTAACAGGCAGGCTTATTTTAAAATGTTGCTGTACTAAACAGGCTGCTTGTCCTCAGAATCAATTTCTGACAGCAATTTTTTCAGTAAGAATTGCCACTGTAATATAATGCATGTACAGTGCATTTTAACAACTTTTAAATTTGGTTTGTGGAAAATGGGGGTTGTTAATCAGTCTGTTATTTATTGTCGATCCCTGATTACCCTGGAGAATGTGGCAGTGAGCTGCCTTTTTAAACCACAACAGTCCTAGAGCTGTATGGCTATCACAGGGATGTTATGAAGCAAGTTCCAGGATTTTGGCCCAACAGCATTGAAGGATATTGTTCCATATCAGGATGATGATTGGTTTGGAGATGCTGGTATGCCCTGCATGAACTGAGCATTGATGGTTGAAGGTGGTGGATGAGATGCCAGTCAAACACGCTGTTTTGTTCTGGTTAGCATATTGCTTGAATGTTATTAGAGATGCACCTATCCAGGTAATTGGAAACTGTTTCATCACACATTTGACTTGTGCCTGTCGATGATGGACAGGTTCTGGAGGGCTAGGTGTGTTATTTGCTGAAGAATTCCTGGCCACTGATCTGCTCTTGTAGCCACAGTATTTATATGGCTGCTCCAGTTCACTTTCTGGCCATGAGCTATCAGGATGTTGTTTATACAGGATTTAGATGCCATTGAATATCATTGGGTGATGGTTAGATTCCATCCTGTTGGAGATGGTCATTGCCTGGCACTTGTGTGCTATGAATATTACTTGCCACTTCAATGAATATTACTTGCCAAGCCTGAATGTTGTCCAGATGTTGCTGCATTTGGACATTGATTGCATCAGCATCTGAGTCGTCATGAATGGGGATTCCTGGTTCTGTCTTATGTTAGAGGGAAGATAATTAATGAAGCAGCTGAAGATATCTGGGCTTTGGACACTGTCCTGGGGAATTTGGGTTGTTGTGACGCAGTGGAAAAGTCCCTACCTCTGAGCCTGGAGAACTGGATTCAAGCCCTGAAATTGCTTTCCATACATGCCATTAGTAATAGGCTTTTTTCCTGGTTTGGCCATTGCTGTCTGTGTTCTATTTTTCTGAAGGCTGTGGTATAGATTCAGATTTCTCATTTGAAAATCCTCACTTGTGGTAGTGAGGTATTCCGGTGGTTTTCAACACTTGTATTTCGGGGTTTTAGATGAAGCAAAAGCAAAGACTTCTCTCTGTGGCAAGTTCTGTCTGATTATGTACAAATCCAATACTTTTTCATCCACAAACTGGGCCATGTGATCTTTCCGTCTGAAAGTTTGATAGACTTAGTGTCTCCATCTAAGCAGCTTGCTCTTTGCACATGTACCAAACATTATGGTTGTTCTTTGCTTTGAAAAATGTTCTCCCCAAAATGTTAAAGATATATATGTATGTCTAACATGATGTTTTGAACTAATATTTTGTAACAAAAATCCGTGTCAAATAGCAAGAGAAATTCTGGCAAGTGCACTTTCATGTAGACTGATATGAATTCATCTACTTTGGACCTAAAAAGTTAAACTGAATGTGAAAGAAATGATAAAAAGCCTGGAAGCAGTGGAGGAACCAAGTGACTTGAAAGAAGCAAAACTGATTAATAAATTTGCACCTTTCATGACTGTTGGAAGTCTCAAAGTACTTGAGGAACATGGGACTTAGGAGCAGACCATCTGGTCCTTCAAGCCTGTTCTACCATTCATAAGATCATGGTTGATCTGTTTAGAGTCTCAGCTCCATTTTGCTGTCTGTACTCCAGACCATTATCAAAAATCTTCCTAACTCAACCATGAAGACCCACCCTCTACTACCTTCTGGACAAGAGAATCTTACACATGTAAGATTGAGAGAAACACATTTTCCTCATCCTAGTCTTAAAAGAGAGACTTATTTTTCTTAAACAGTGTCCCTAATTTTATTCTTCCCCCAAAAGAGAGTGCATCCTCCTGGTATCCATTTGTTCAGTCACCTCAAGATTTTGTTTCAATAAGATCACTTCTCATTTTTCTGAAGTCCAATGTATATTGGTCTAACCTGTTCAACCTTCCTTCACAAGATCAGCCCTTTTTTCCCCCCAAGTGTGAGTTGGTGAACCTTGTCTGAACTGATTCTAAAGCAGTTACAGCTTTTTTCAAATAAGGACCAAAACTTTGCACAGTGCATCAGATGTGGTCTGGATGATATCCGAAAACTGCCCTCTATGTTTATTTGTTTTGCAATGAGTGGCAACGTTCCATTTATCTTTCCAACAAATGTCAAAATGATTTGAGGGCTCTTTTTGAACATGTTTTTGAGGGAGTTGTTATTTTCAATCTCTAACTCATTAATTAGCTGATACAGTCAGGTAGTTACAATACCTTTATTTTTATTTTGTTGATGAAATATCTGGACACCCACAATCAGAAACTGAATAATTCATCAATATCCTCAATTATCAAGGCTACAACACAACTTGAAAGCATTAATTTCCAAGATAGTACAGAATTTGGATTGGTACAGATTTAACTAATTTCTTTTTCAAAATAACTGACTTCTTCATGCAAAAATCATAAATACAACGGTGAGATCACAGCTTATTTACTTCCGTCTCACATTCACAAAGCTGGAAGATTTTAATCAGGCAGTTACAAACTATTTACTGCGTTTGTATCTTGGTCTTGGATTTAAATTTAACATCTGACTCAATATTCATCCCAATAGCATCCCCTGTTTTCCAAGTGTAATAGTTCCTGAACTTATGTGGCCTTAAAAAGTGATTTATATGTGATTTATATGTATTAATTATGTCAATGTTTAAAAGTTTTCATGGATCCCAATTATCTGAGTATCCCTTGTTGACATGTTTAAAACTAATTGTTCTCTCCTTTGCAACCATCATATTCCTCTTGCATAAGACCATAAGATATAGGAGCGGAAGTAAGGCCATTCGGCCCATTGAGTCCACTCCGCCATTCAATCATGGCTGATGGGCATTTCAACTCCACTTACCCGCATTCTCCCCGTAGCCCTTAATTCCTTGTGACATCAAGAATTTATCAATTTCTGCCTTGAAGACATTTAGCGTCCCAGCCTCCACTGCACTCTGTGGCAATGAATT
>NC_057720.1:60759327-60775907 GCF_004010195.1 Chiloscyllium plagiosum
TCAGGCATGACCTCCCCTTACTAAATCCATGTTGACTTGTTCTAATCCGACCCTGCTCTTCCAAGAATTTAGAAACCTCATCCTTAATGATGGATTCTAGAATTTTACCAACAACTGAGGTTAGGCTAATTGGCCTATAATTTTCCATCTTTTGCTTTGATCCTTTCTTGAACAAGGGGGTTACAACAGCGATCTTCCAATCATCCGGGACTTTCCCTGACTCCAGTGACTTTTGAAAGATCTCGACCATCGCCTCCGCTATTTCCTCAGCCACCTCCCTCAGAACTCTAGGATGTAACCCATCAGGGCCAGGAGATTTATCGATTTAAGACCTTTTAGCTTTTCTAGCACTTTCTCTTTTGTAATGGCAGCCATACTCAACTCAGCCCCCTGACTCCCTTTAATTATTGGGATATTACTCATGTCTTCCACTGTGAAGACTGACGCAAAGTACTTATTAAGTTCTCCTGCTATTTCCTTATCTCCCATCACTGGGCTTGCAGCCTTCTGATTACCCATAAACTCCTTGCAACCTCTTTCCACCTCCTTCTGACAGCCTCCTTCCACTTGAACCTGAACTTCCCTCCAAAAAAAGCACAGGGCTGCAGCATCCCTATTCTGTGCAGGGCCTTGGTGCGATCACACCTGAAGAATTGTGTGCAATTTTGGTCGTTTTATCTGAAGGATGTTCTGGGTCTGATGGAGTGCAACAAAGGTTTACCAGACAGACTCCTGTGATGGTGGGACTGACTTTGGAAGAGAGACTGGATCTGTTAGGACTATATTCACTAATATAGAGTTTAGAAGAATGGGGGTGGGGAGAGAGAGAAAGAAGGAAATCTCATAGAATTTTATAGGTTTCTAACAGGACCAGACATGGTAAATACAGGAAGGATGACCAGGGAGTCCAAAACCAGAGGCTACAGTTTAAGGATACAGCGAGAATGTGTACAGGGTATGAGCAGGTAGGGAAAGAGTTAAGTTCTGAGTTTTGTTAAACAAGAGGTTCAGCTGAGCATGACTCAGATCAGATAAGAACTGACAATTAACAGTGGGGTACTGGAGGCAAGGGTAATGAGTTAACAAGGTAGAAAAGCATTCATTATGTACAGCCATTTAACAATATTAGAAGCATTCAGTATGTAAGGCAGCTTAACAAGGTGAAAAGTATTCATTATTTGAAACCAGTTATTCATTGTGTAACAGCAGATGGCTTAATCTCTACTATTGACATAGGCTGATTGTAACGATCACTCAATCAATATATATGTTGCCTTATTTGGATGCTCCTCGCTGTGAAATGACTGTATAATTCATTAAGAATCTGCTATTTGGAGAGAAGACTGAGAACTCATGTCTGTGTGCACATGGGTGATCGTTCTCTCTCCCTCCAGGTCCCAGAATAAAGATGAAGGAGGTAAAACTAGACTGTGTCTCTGAGCGTTTTGCTTCGACTGAGGGGGGAAACAGGACGACACAGGTAGTTCTTCTATAATGCTGTAGTTGTGTTCCAACAGAAATAATAGGGCATATGGGAAAATTTGGGTTGGGAAAAAAATCACTCACGATTGCTCAAAAATCATTCAAAAGCCGAACACAAAGTATAACACAGCCTGAATGAAGGTTTAAATCATATTTATTAATTAAACAAAAGTAAACTTAACACATTACATTGAAAATAATATTGTTAATGCAAGGACAGAGGGTCATCATTACCATCTTCAGGTACAGTTTGTCGTTGCAGAAGTGGATGGCTGCTATTGATTGTCTTATGACTCTGTCTCTGGGGTTTGTTTAAAAAGGACACCCTTTTTTTGTTGCTTTGCC
Source organism: Chiloscyllium plagiosum (assembly GCF_004010195.1). NCBI lineage: Eukaryota > Metazoa > Chordata > Chondrichthyes > Orectolobiformes > Hemiscylliidae > Chiloscyllium > Chiloscyllium plagiosum. The sequence goes on from NC_057720.1 coordinate 60,761,155, forward strand.
CTTTATCTTCTGTCTTGAAAAACCTGTTTATAGGATGGCAGATGAAAGCTTAAAGAATAAATGGCTACCCTGCTATGTACTGCATTGTGATCATTGTGCTCTAAGAGCTGCAACTGCATCTCAGGTTCCCTCAGGATAGAAGACAAAAGAGAAGTGGAAAGCTCCCATGGTGCTGCATCCTGGACGTCATCTTTTTCATCTCCAGCTTCCACTCCCCCCTCAGCGACAGACTGTTGTAGATCAGCTGTAGAGAATTCTGGACGTGAGTTTGCTCGCTAAGCTGGAAGGTTTGGTTTCAGACGTTTCATCACCATACTAGGTAATGTCATCCGTGAGCCTTTGTTGAAGTGCTGGTGTTATTTCCTCTTGCTATTAGTGTGTTTAGGTTTTCTTTTGGTTGGTGATGTCATTTCTGGTTATTTTTCTCACAGGATGGTATGTGGGGTCCAAATCAATGTGTTTGTTGATAGAGTTTTCAGTTGGAATGCCATGCTTCTAGGAATTCTTGTGCATGTTTCTGTTTGGCTTGTCCTCGGATGGAATTGTTGCCCAGTGTAAGTGGTGTCCTTCCTCGTCTCTATGTAAGGATACCATTGAGAGTGGGTCATGTCTTTTTGTAGCTAGTTGATGTTCATGTATCCTGGTGGCTAGTTTTCTGCCTTTTTGTCCAATGTAGTGTTATAGTCCTTGCAAGGTATTTTGTAAATGGCGTTCGTTTTGCTTGTTGTCTGTATAGGGTCTTTTAAATTCATTAACTGCTGTTTAAGTGTGTTGGTGGGTTTGTGGGTTGCCATGATGTCAAGAGGTCGGAGTAGTCTGGCAGTCATTTCAGAGAGGCCTTTCATGTAGGGTAAACTGGCTAGGGTTTCTGGGCACGTTTTGTCCGCTTGTTTGGGTTTATTGCTGAGAAATCAGCAGACTGTGTTTATTGGGTACTCGTTCTTCTTGAATACACTGCATAGCTGATTTTCTTCTGCTGTTTGTAGTTCCTCAGTGCCGCAGTGTGTGGTGGCTAATTGAAATAATGTCCTAATGAAGCTTCGTTTGTGGGTGTTGGGATGATTGCTTCTGTACTTGAGTATTTTGTCCGTATGTGTTGTTTTCTTGTTTGAAGTTCTCCATTGAGTGTTTGCTCTACTGTGTCATCTAGGAATGGTAGTTTGTTGTTTTCTTCCTCTTTTCTGAATTTTATGCCAGTGAGGATATGATTGATGGTGTTGAAGGTTTCCTCTAATTTGTTTCATTTAGTGATGACAAAGTGTCATCCATGTAGTGGACCCAGAGTTTGTGTTGGATGGTTGGGAGAGCTGTTTGTTTGAGTCTTTGCATTACTGCTTCTGCTCGGAACCCTGATATTGGTGATCCCATGGGTGTTCCGTCGGTTTGCTTTGTCGGTTGAAAGTTGAAGTGGGTGGTGAAGCATGGGTATACTGTTTGACGATGTTGCCTTTGTTGGTGAAGTTGGTGGTGTCTGGTGTTTGTATCTTTGATACTTCTTATAGTGAAGTCGGTGTTTCTTTTACCAGATTGATGTTGATGAATGTGAACAGGGCTGTTACATCAAAGGAGACCATTACTTCATCCTCTTCTATCTTGGTGTCTTTGATGTTCAGGAATTTTTGGGTGGTGTGGCATGAGTCCTCTATTAAGTCTTTTAGTCTTTTTTGAAGTTCCTTGGCGGGTCGGTATGTTGGTGTTTCAGGTCGTGAGACTATGGGTCTGAGGGGGGGCACCTGGTTTTGTGAATTTTGGGTAGTCCATTGAAAAGTAGTGTGTTGGATCTGTCTGGTTTTATTTTTTAGAAGGCTGTCTTGTTTAATTCTCTTGACTTATTAAGTTTTTTGAGTAGGGCTGTGATTTGTTTGTCTAGTTGTGTTGTTGGGTCTATCGTCTCCTATTGGTAAGTGTCAGTATCTGCAAGCAGTACGTTCACTTTCTCGTAGTCATCTGATTTGTTTAAAATGACTATTGTGCGTCCTTTTCTGCAGGTAAAATTACAATATTTTTGTCTTTTTTGAGTCCTTCTAGTGCTTTCTTTTCTTGTGTATTGTGTGTTTCCTTCCATTTTACTGCTTAGTGTTGGTGCAACTGTCTGTCTGATTTGCTGGGTTTCCTCTGAGTTTGTTGTCTTTCAGTGTTGCTTCTAATGCTGCTTCTAATTGTTTGTGTCTCTGAAGTTGTAAGTTAATCCTCTTACTATGACAGTATTTTTCAGTATCTGTTAGGGATCGGTCTAATAAGTTTTTTTTTATATCCAGGCTTCTGTGTTGTCAGTGGTGTTCTATTGTGTACGTTTGTCTAGTTTTTTTCTGCAGGTCTGGTTTTCTCATTTTCTATGTTTGCCGCTGTTTAATGTCTATGGCTCATTTTACTGTGTCTGTCCGTTCATGGTCTGTTGCGTTAGTGAGTAAAGTTTTTTGGCGCCAAATTTCCTGTTTGTATTTACGGAGTTGGGTGTGGGCATCATTAATCGTTTCTCGAAGAATTCTGCATTCTCGAAACACAGTGCTCTTTCATTTTTGGGAGCTCATGTGACGTTTCACATTCTTTAGAGTTTTGAAAAAAATCTGGAGAAGCTGTTGCCAAATTGCATGCAGGAAATCCTTACTGACATCACCCCAGGTCTCCTCAATAATGTCAGTCGCATTGTTGATATTAAAACTTTTCCAAACATTTTCCAAAACATCAACAATAAGGTCAGAAAAACTTTGCTCCATCATCTAACTTTTTTTTACTTAACCTGAAGTAAACGTCCAGCATAGACTTAAGGTAACCATTCAAGGCTCTTGGATTGACATAGTGGTACACTACCACAGGTGTAAGCTTAAAGTGTCCGCTGGCATTGGCATGCAGAAGTACAGTCATACGATATTTTGTCATCTTAAAGCCTGGAGCATGTGCTTCATTCTTAGAAATGTAGGTTTTTGCTAGCATTCGCTTCCAGTATAAACCTGTCTCATCCAAATTTAAGATTTGATCTAAGGTATAGCCGCCTTCATGATTTTTTTTTCTACGATGGGAGAAAATGTCAGCGTCTGCACAGACAAATTCAGCAATCTATGTTATAGAATGCGTAGCGGTTCTTAAAACCAGCAAACCACCCACTGCTACCACGAAAGGCAGGCACATCTGCAGCATTGAGTTGTTTTCTTTAGATCTTCGTAAATGGATAAGGCTTTCTATTTTATGGTGAGAAAGGTTGTCCCGGATCGCTTTTTTGTTTGAGCTTCTATCCAAACACTTAAAAGCCTCTCCATCTCCTCAGGTTCCTCTGGCCTTGACCCCTCCCATTTGTTAGCACTCAAACTTGTTCCAGCAATACAGCTTGCTTTAATTTTTTCAGCGTTGCCTCTAATAGTGCGTAAGGTAGACTGACTCATTCCTGTTAAGCGAGATATATCACATGTTCTGTTCTATTGCTCAAAATGGGAGAAAGTGAAGACTGCAGGTGTGGAGATCAGAGTCGAGAGTGTGTTGCTGGAAGAGCACAGCAGATCAGGCAGCATCCAAGAAGCAGAAGAATCGACGTTTCATCCGGAATGAGGGTTGTGCGTCGGGTCTGAAGAATGAAGGTGAGGGAGAAGGTGATAGATCAGAAGGGGGAGGTGATGGACAGGTCCGGAGGGCTGTGCCGCGTTGGAGGCTTGGGACTTGGATAATGTGGGGGGGAGGGGAAATGAGGAAGCTGTTGAAGTCCACATTTATCCCGTGTGGTTGCAGGGCCCCAAGGCGGAATATGAGGTGTTCTTCCTCCTGGCATTGGGTAGAAACAGTTTGGCGGTGGAGGAGGCCCAGGACTTTGACCCTTGGGAGGGGGAGTTGAAATGTTCAGACATGGGGTTGATGGGTGTCCCAGGAATGTTCTCTGAAACGACCTGCAAGAAGATGTCCTGTCTCCCCCATGTAGAGGAGACCACACTGAGTGCAGCGGGTGCAGTAGATGACATTGGTAAAGGTATAGGTAAATTTCTAATGGATGTGGAAGGATCCCTTGGGGCCTAGGACAGAGGTGAGGGGAGTGTTGTGGGCCCCTACCAGCCCACACCCCAATCCTGGCACTTTTCCTTGCCATCGCAGGAAGTGCAAAATCTGCACCCACACCACTCCCCTCACCTCTGTCCAAGACCCCAAAGGACCTTTCCGCATCCATCAGAAATGTGTCTGTATCTCTACCAATGTTATCTACTGCATCCATTGCACTCAGTGTGGTCACCTCTACATCAGAGAGATAGGCCACCACCGGATGGTTTCAGAGAACATCTCTGGGACATCTGCACCCACCAACCCCACTGCTCCGTAGCTGAACACTTCAACTCCCCCTCCCACTCGGTCAAGGACATGCAGGTGCTGGGCCTCCTTCTCCTCCAAACTGTTAGCACCCAACACCTGGAGGAGGAATGCCGCCTATTCCACCTTGGCACCCTGCAACCACACAAAAATAACAGTGGATTTCAACAGTTTCCTTGTTTTCCGTCCCCCCACACTATCCCAGTCCCAAGCCTCCAACTTGGCACACCTTCTGGACTTGTCAATCACTCCCCCTCTGACCTATCACCTTCTCCCTCACCTTCATCCAGCTATCACTTTCCCAGCTACCTTGCCCTCAGTTTGAAAGCAAAAGTGAGAAAAATAAAAGAAAAATGATGATGGCCTGGACAGACCAAACCTTTAGCAATCTGCTACCTTTTCCTTAGGCATGTTGCCAATTTTACGATTATATTCTGAATTAGAAAGCATCTTTAATGTATGATGGGTTATCAATTTCAAAGGAATAATTTCATAACAATTTGCCACCAAGCCACATGTTATGAATTAGATTTATTGCCACATACTCTCATGAGTACAGTGAAAAGTTTACAAGTCGCCACTTACGGCACCATCCTGTGTACGAAGGTACCTAGGTTCAAAATCTGAGAGCTGACCAGGAGCTTAGTGAATGATGTCGGTTTTAACGAGAACCTTGAGAATTGATAGGGTGAAGAAGGTGAGAGAGGCAATTTCAGAGAGCTGGCTGCTGCAACTTAACAAATGAATCGAAAAAAAAAAGTGCTATCTTTTTGCTGTTGGTGATGACCTCACTTTATTCCTGGAGGCCCAATTTGCTCCGTATTTAGCTGAATTGGATCTTCATATTCTGCCTTTCTCTGACCTTAATTGATGTGCTATTTGACTTTGCAACATTTGTCTAGTGCGCTGAATAATAAAGCGTCAAACTCAGGTATGAGTTTGGCAAAGATTATCTGTTAGGGTGTTCAGTTGAAAGATGAATGAAATGCAAATTTTATTCATCAGTTTTGATGGATCCCTGAGATACTTCTTGGGGGTGGTATGTGAGATTGGATAGTCGTTGTGCACCTTCAAGAAGCTGCTTGTGTTCCTGTTGTAAAAGCAGTGCTCTTAAATCCCATAATACTGGCAGTTGGTAATAGTAATAGGTCAGATTATTCCACTGAGTGCTTCATTGGGTGGAAAGAGTGTTGCATAGTCTGAAAATCTCTTGGGATGCATTCAAAAATTCTTGTCAGAATCTTTAGAGATTTCAAAGGAAATGAACTTTCAACCAACCATCGTGGCTTTTAAGTAAAAGCCAGCTCATTGCTGACAGATCAGCACAGGGAATTCTTTCAGTTAGTTATTAGCAAATATTTTGTTGAAACATTTGCTATTATGGTGATTAATCTTCATAATACAAGTCTGATGGGCTTAGTCTAACACTATTAATCTCCCATCATCTTTCATCGCTTAATTAAATAATTCAGGTAATATTTATCCATACTAATGATATTAAAATAGTAACAGACAGATCTTGGAAACTCTTAACCTTAATCATCTTAATTTGCATCGAAGCATTTTTATGAAATTAATAAAATATGTAATGAATTTATTTTCCTATTTTGTAAAATACAATTGATTAGTATTTAATGTATTCTTAGATTAGATTTTGTATATGGCATGTTAAAATTTACCAGCGCTTTCGTCAATATAAAAGTTTGTGTGGCATCTTTAATATAGTAAATAAAATTATAGGGTGTGTTGCGACAGTGTTATAAAATAGAATTTCATGAGATACTAGGGAAGATGATTAAAAACTATATGGAAGGCAGAAGTTTTAATATCTTAAAGGGGAACCAGGTAGTGTTGAGATGATTAGAGAGGGAATACTAGAGATTACAGCTTTGGCATATGAAGTTAAAAATCACAACACCAAGTTCTAGTCCAACAGCTTCCAACTAGTTACCTGATGAAGGAGTAGGGCTCTGAAAGCTAATACTTTCAAATAAACCTATTGGACTATAAACTGGTGTTGAGTGATTTTTTAACTTTGTCCACCCCAGTCCATCACCTCCACAACTTGGCATATGAAGGCATCAGCACCAAAGTGATCAAAGGGCTACTGCAGAAGCTGGAATCCATTCTGAAAACAAAGTGCTGGAGATCACAGCGGCTCAGACAGCATCCATGTAGAGAGAGCATGACAAAGTTTTGAGTCTAAGTTTATTTGGAAGTACAAGCTTTTGGAGTGCTGCGCCTTCATAAGTTAGCTAGTGGAGTAGGATTATACGACACAGACTGTATAGCAAAAGATCATGGTTTCACACGCTGATGCGATATATTGAACGTACAAATTGCTGTTAGGTCTTTCGTCTTTCAGAATGGGTTGCGGGTTTTGATTCATTAATATGTAAATCCAAAAACTTTTTTTAAAGTCACGTTCTTGAGATAACTTAATGTTTTATACTAAAAAAAAGTGACATTTCAGCTCAGACAATGCATTAGAAGTGTGAGGTTAGAATCTGTATGTATTCTAATCTTGAGTCAGACTGATTCTATTTCCAACGTAGGAGTTTATAAAAGGTCACATGGATAATAAAAATATTGACTGCATTACAGATTGTGCTTTTTGAACAAAATAGAATGTATCAGCAAATACAATTCTACAAATACAGATATGTGCCATAGACTTTGTGTGTGTGTGAGGGGGGGGGGAGATGGAGTTTATGCCTGAGAGATGGTGTGCACATGGGTGAGTATGTGGGGTGTGTGTGTGAGAGAGAGGGTCTGCGTGAGCATGTGTGAAAGAGAGTGTATAGTGTAGTGCGGTCACCTGTTGTGTGACATAATCCCAAGGTCCTGGTTGAGGCCATCCTCACTGGTACTGAACTTGGCTATCAGCCTTTGTTTGGTTACTTTGCATTGTTGCATTTTCCGAAGTCCGACTTGGCACCTCCCTGTGTGGTTCCTCCCCACTTAACCCCACGCCCCCCCCACTGTGTCTCCACTCCCGAGGCTCCCAGCCGCATTACTGATGAAGGGCTTTTGCCCGAAACGTCTATTTTCCTGCTCTTTGTATGCTGCATGACCTGCTGTGCTTTTCCAGTACCACTCTATTCTTGACTCTAATCTCCAGCATCTGCAGCACTCACTTTCACCCAATTAAAGGAACTGTTGTAGACTTGAAGTGAGTATTAGTCAGATCAATTTGCTCCGATAACTGGTACAATTATATGAACAAAGGTCAATTATGAAATTATATATTGGTACAGATGTGGAAAGCCATACTTTATTTCATTACTTCTAGTCAAGCACATATCTGCTGAAATACCTTCTCTAGATACATTTGTTAATTGTTATTTTTTAATAAACTAATCAATTAAAAATTGAAATGAAATCTATTGCTTTGCAACTTCTAAACATGAGAATTCTAAGTTAGAAAAGAATGGATCCAGTGGCTAGTTATTATCAAAGACGTGCTTCAGAAAATGAAGATGCTCTTGAGGCATAAGGAGTGTAGTCTTAGCTATAAAAGGAGATGGAAGTTAAGAACCTAAAACAATATTATAAACCATTTTAAAATTCAAAGCAAACTGTGCTTCTTCGATCCTTGGAGAAATTGGAGGAACACAGCAAAGGACAAAGGTATTCAATTCAAGTCACAAGGGGTATGACTGTGAACTGCAGGTTATGTAAATTGCATGGGGAATTTTGGGCACGAGAGTCAAACTGCATAAAAGTAGAATGCCCACATTGATTAAAGGGGTAACGGAGATTACTAAGGTACCAAAAAGAAAAAAAGGTTGAATTCAAGCTCAAAATAAAAACAAAATTTTAAAAGTTACCTATTTAAATCTGTAAAACTATTGCATAAACAAATGCAGTTGAAAACTATGGGAAGTAGTTGATTCAGCTTAGGAGGAAACTCATTTGTAGTTTGATCGTGCACTTCCTGAGGGTGTGCATATTTGTGAGGAAATAGAATAGTCTGCTATTCTCAACTCTTGATTTTCACATTTCTTTCATGATGACTTTATTTGCTTGAAATTTGAAAAGACAGGAATTTTGACCTAGATTTGTTTCATAATTATTTGTTTTTCGTGCATAATGGTGGATTACATTAAACTGATGTCTCCAAAAAGCAGGATTTTAGTAACCTGAAAAATGTATGTAGCAAGGAGATTATGCCATTTCCCGTGAGGTATTGTAAGCGGCAGTAATAGTTTGAAGTCCTTTGTCATCTCCATATGTTGCAAATCAAAGCCTTCAACTTTACATTTGTGCACACAGTCCTGTTGGTTGCTTTTTGTTTTACTTTTAATTTTAATCTCTAGAGGCCCAGAGGAAAGGTTCTGTTTATTTAAGATGGATAGAGCAATTTCGTGGTTTTTATTCTATTTTCTTCATGGGATGTGGGCATTTAGAATTAGGCATTTTTAAAAGTCAAAACCAAATATGTAGTCAAAGCAAGAAGTCTTCTCTTGGAATAACATACTTTTTTTTTCTATGATGTACATTGTGTTCAATTTGAATTTATTCCAAGCTTGCAATGGATCCTTGCATCCTTCAGAAATGATAGACTGGTTCTCGATCTCATTTTAGGCTTTAATTGTCACGTTAAAACACATTCAGTAGTGTCAGAGCAAACAACACATTGCAAAGTTTTTGATAATAGACATTAACTTCTGTAAGTTCCTTACAGGAAAAATATCATTTTATAATTATAGTCATACAAATATGACTGCCACAAGGACATAACAGAGCAGCGTTTTGGCGTTAGGGGTTCAATCATTTAAGACTAAATTGTTCATCAATTGGCAACTGTTAGAATCCTTCCAAACAGGTACTTACCCAGCAATGATACCAGATTTTTAAATTTTATTTTTGCAACGCAAGTGTCCTTGGAAAGGTTAGCACTTATCATTGCATTCATTTAGTTGCAAAACAAACCACATTACCGTTCTCTACTGAATTCATAATACTATTGAAGGAAAAGCAGCACGATACAAATGTCAATATTTAGAGATCAGTATTTGATCCCATCAGGTTAAGTTACAATGCTGGTGAAGCACGTGTATCATATTTAGGATCATAGAGATATGCAGCATGGAAACAGATCCTTCCATTTAAGTCATTCATGCCGATCAGATATCCTAAATTAATCTAATCCCATTGGCCAGCATTTGGACCATATCCCTCTAAACCTTTCCTATTCATGTACCCATCCAGATGTTGTAATCATTACCAGTCTCCACCTCCTCTTCCTCCTTCTCCGGCAGCTCATTCCATACATGCACAACCATCTGTGGAAACGTTGCCCCTTGGGTTCCTTTTAAATCTTTCCCTTGTCACCTTAAACTATGCCCTTTAGTTTTTGACTTCCTTACCCTGGGGAAAAGACCTTGAGTATTCATTCTAACCATGCACCTCAAGATTTATAAATTTCTATAAGGTCACCCCGCAGCCTCTGCTTCAGGGGAAAAAAACCCCAACCTGTTCAGTCTCTCCCTATAGCTCAAATCCTCTAACCTGGCAACATCCTTGTAAATGTTTTCTGAATTGTTTCACAACATCTTTTCCCTGTCAGGGAGACCAGAACTGAAACGTGTTATTCCAAAGTGGCCTAGCCAATGTCCTGTTCAGCCACAACATGACTTCCCAACGCCTCTACGCGATGCTCTGACCAAAAAAGGCAAGCATGCCACTATCTACCTTCGATTCCGCTTTCAAGGAACTATGAACCAGCATCCCAATGTCTCTTTTGTTTGACAGCATTCCCCAGGACCTTACCATTAACTGTATAACTCCTGCCCCCAAAATGTTGCACCTCACATTAAATTAGACTCCATTTTCCCATCTGAAGAGGATCCCATCATTCTCTGAGGTAACCTCCTTCGTTGTTTGCTACACCACTAGTATTGGTGTAAACTGCAAACTTACTAACCATGCCTCCTGTATTCACGTCCAAATCATTTATATAAATGACAAATAGAAGTGGACCTAGCAATGATCCTTGTGGCATACCGCTAGTCAGAGGCCGCAAGTCCGTAAAACAACCCTGCACCACACTTTCTCTCCTATCCTCGTGCCAATTTTGTATCCAAATGACTAGTTCTTCCTGTATTCCATGTGATCTAACCTTGCCTACTAGTCTACCGTGTGGAACCTAGTCAAACATGTTGTTGAAGTCCATATAGACAGGGTCCACTACTCTGCCTTATCAATCTTCTTTGTCACCTCAAAAAATGTTTGATACACCTGTCAGTAAAGAATCTACAGTCATAATGACTACATCGTTTATTAATTCCAATTTATTCTGAAAGCAAAGCTTTGCAGATTGTAATTGGAAGCATTATTTTTAAAGGAATCTTAAATTTGAAAAAGGCATTTGGCTGTGGTAATATATAGGTTAAACTCATCTAATTTACTACCAGTGTTTTGCAACAATAGCTTGTATTATTTTAATTAGTAAACTTTTTACTGTTGCAGTTCCTACTTTTTCTTTCAATAATGGTTTATTCACTCAGCCTTGAACAAATTTAAGTCCTGGAATAAAAATCTGCTTCATTTTTGTTTTTAGATAGACTTAATAAAAAAAAATAGTGAACTGACAGATTCTTGGCTGTATGATAAGTTGCATGCTCCTTTTCAATGTTGAGAAATACCCTATACATAAGGACACTGAAAGTCTGTTTTCAATGCCAATTTAAAATGCAGGCCTTTCCAAGAGTTTTCTTCAGATTTCATTTTCTCACACTAAGTATTGACTTTTGGCAGATACAGATCAAAATTTAATATGCTGACCTCACTAAGGTTTCTTTGGAAGCAGAATAATGCCTCTTACAACATGATCATCTGGTTGCAAAATTGGTACAAAATTTAGTGCCCCTCATTCCTACTTAATTATTCAAAAGGTTGCAGTTTTTGTGGGTATGTTTGCCAAACTGGGAAGTTGGTTTACAGATGTTTGTTCTCTTTCACAGCGACATCCTTAGTGCTGTGGAGCCTTCTGTGAAGCGCTGCTGTATTGTGTTGGTTGAAATTGATATGGTTTCATTCTCGGCTGCAGTTGTTCAGAAGTTAGTTTTTATGCTATCCAACAAGTATTTTAAAATGGATTAAAGGGACTGAATTCAATGTAAGATCAGATACAGGAAATAAAATCTAGACAAATATTAAATTAAGAGATGGGACATAAGAAAAGCTTTTTTTACTGAAAAATTTAAAAACCATGACGAGATTAGTTTTCATGCTTGTCATTGATTTATTTTTGGTGTCAAATTGAATGGCAATCATTAATATCACATTACAAGTTTAACTATCCTATTAGTAACCATCAACATTAATTTTCTGTGGTTGGTTTAAGGGCAATTGGTGCAAGATTCCATGGGGGCGTAACAAAGCAGAGTGGCTGAAACTAAGATGCCACTTTCAAAAGTAGAACAATAATTGAACTTTTCATTATTTGTCACATGAAATCGCTGCAAAGCTTATCCATAAATTATGATGAGAGTCATTAGCATTGCTGAGTTTGTTACCAAATTCTGGCCCATTAACTCTGCAATCTTTTCGTAGAAGATGCTCACTACATTTTCTCCTTTTCAGCATCCGTTTGAAAAGTCTGAATGCGAACACTGACATTGCATCTCTGGCACGAAAGGTGGTTGAAGAATGCAAGCTCATTCATCCAAGTAAGCTGGCAGAGGTGGAACAGCTGCTTTATTATCTTCAGAACCGCAGAGGAAGTCCTCCAGGAAGAGGTAAGTCACTTATGAAACTCATGGTGAATTGTTTGCCCATTGTTTTCAAGTAATTAGAAACCTGCATAGATCTATCGTGGATATATTGCAGCTTATAATTTACAGTTTTAGTTAGAGTTCTTTTGTAAAACTGTAAAATTTAGTATGTAAAGATCTTATTGGTTTGAGAAGTTACATTTTTCCATTGGAGCTGGATCTTCGCACAAAGGTACGGTTTCATTTTCTGTAGTGGTTTAAACCAATTTGATTAATAATAACTCTCTCTTTATCTACTTCTGAAGCACAGTAGATCAATTGGTGAGTGCTGGTGATGCTATATGAGTGACATAGAAGCAAATGAGCCTTTTTTTGTAAAGCCTCATATAGCAGAGACCGTTATTAACCCAAGGGGCTTTAGTGGATTGGTCAGTTTACCATAAGTGTAATTTTCCCATGTGAGTTACAAAAATGATGGTCAATGAGTTAAACGGTGTAATATTTGTCAGTGGTTGAGTGAGTTCACTTGCTTTTCTTATTATCTACCCAAGTGAAAGTTGCGCTAATGGTTACTAGGCAAATTCCATTGTGAATCTCAGCACTGGCAGGACCTTCTGGGTTTTGAAGCTCTGGGGCTTTAGTTAATGGCTAGCTGGACACAACATAAGGTGCGACAAGTCTAGAATTGCCCATCAGCCTGTGACAGTTGCCTCAAGCCATAAGTCTGAAGAAAATCAAACTGGCCCAAGGTTTACAGTGACTGTCCTCCATGCACTGTTGGACTGGGTTACAGAGATGGTCAGCCCCTTCATGGCTGACCATATCAGGGGGCCAGGCCACCAGGTTTGCCTAGCAGGGGCAGAGATGGCAATGTGATTGCTTGTCCATTTTCATTGAGACCACAGCAGCAGTGTCACAAGGTCAGTGATCTTCTGGGCTGCACAAGGCTAAATGACACAGTCTTCTCTGTTGCCTAATACTTGTACACCCATCACTGTAACTCTGCCATTAAGCTGCATTTCCTTACGTATGATGAACTGCAAAGTTCAGCATCATGTACACAGATATGTGAGAATCTCTCTGGCTATGTGGAAGGCATCTTGAAACCTATTGTACAGGGGATCTCCAGCTTCTGTCGCGACACTACGGATTTCTTACAGAAACTCAGCACCCACGGACCAGTCGAACCGGGAACATTCCTCGTCACAATGGACGTTTCCACCCTCTACACCAGTATCCTCCACAAGGATGGCATCACAGCAACAGCCTCAGTACTCAACACCAAGAACTGCCAGTCTCCAAACGCCATCCTACAACTCCTCCGCTTTATCCTCGATCATAACGTCTTCACCTTTGACAACCAATTCTTCATCCAGACACACGGAACAGCCATGGGGACCAAATTTGCACCCCAATATGCCAACATTTTTATGCACAGGTTCGAACAAGATTTCTTCTCTATGCAGAATCTCCAACCAACATTGTACACCAGGTACATTGATGACATTTTCTTCCTCTGGACCCATGGCGAGGAGTCACTGATAAAACTACACAGTGATATCAACAAGTTTCATCCCACCATCAAACTCACCATGGACTACTCTCGACTGTCTGTCTCATTCTTGGACACGTGCGTCTCCATCAAGGACGGACACCTGAGCACCACACTCTACCGCAAACCTCCACACAACCTCACGATGCTACACTTCTCCAGCTTCCACCAAAAACATATTAAAACAGCCATTCCTTATGGACAAGCCCTACGCATACACCGGATCTGCTCAGATGAGGCACGTGACGGACACCTGGAAGTACTCAAGGATGCCCTCACAAGAACGGGGTACGATGCTCAACTCATCCGACGTGCCACAGCAAGGAACCGTAATGACCTCCTCAGGAGACAGATACGTACTGCAACTGACAGGGTACCCTTCGTTGTTCAGTACTTTCCAGGGGCTGAAAAATTACGCCATGTTCTTCGTGACCTGCAACACATTATCAATGAGGATGAGCACCTCACCTAGACCTTCCCCACACCTCCACTACTTGCCTTTAAACAACCGCCAAACCTCAAACAGATCATTGTTCGTAGCAAACTGCCCGGCTCTCAGGACAACTCCAAACAATCCTGTCCCGGTGGACGCTGCAAGACGTGTCAGATTGTAAACATAGATACCACTATTATGCGTGGCACACCTGTCATCTTGTACATGGCAGGTACTCATGTGACTCAGCCAACGTTGTCTATCTTATACGTTGCAGGCAAGGATGCCCAGAGGCATGGTACATTGGGGAAACCGAGCAAAGGCTACGACAACAGATGAATGGGCACCGCACAACAATCAACAGACAGGAGAGTTCCCTCCCAGTTGGGGAACATTTCAGTGGTCCTGGACATTTAGCCTCGGACCTTCGGGTGACCATTCTCCAAGGTGGATTTGGGACAGGCAGCAGAGGAAAGTGGCCGAGCAGAGGCTGATAGCTAAGTTCGGTACCCATAGGGAAGGCCTGAACCGGGACCTTGGGCTCATGTCACATTACAGGTGATCACCATTGCAATACACACACACACAGATATTCCTACACACGGACACAGGTACAAACAGACGCGCACACAGACACCCACACACACCCTTATAGACACACACTCACACATGCACCCCCTCACAGACTTAAGACACTCTGCACTCACTACACACACACACACACACACACACACACACACACACACACACACACACACTC
>NC_057720.1:60775978-60855058 GCF_004010195.1 Chiloscyllium plagiosum
GAATCAATCTAAACATCAGGTCATAGACAGAGAACACAGGGGGCTAACACCTTCAACATATTGTCTAGCTATCACCATTGTTAACAGCTAACCCGAGAATGCAACATTTTTTAAAAAATGGTTTTGTGATTTACACATGAAAGAAGTGAAACTATCACTGTATTCTAACAGATGAAAGGCTTAACAGACAATCAATTTTTCAATGTATAATTTCAGTTACATCACACTGCAAATTTTTGCTATAAATTCTGTGTTACGATCGAGCCCTCCACAATCAACTGATGAAGGAGCGTCGCTCCAAAAGCTACTGTGCTTCCAATTAAACCTGTTGGACTATAACCTGGTGTTGTGTGATTTTTAGCTGAAAATGTGTTGCTGGAAAAGCGCAGCAGGTCAGGCAGCATCCAGAACAAATGTTTCAAACTTTCCTCATTCCTGAAGAAGGGCTTATGCCCGAAATGTCTTTCTGGATGCTGCCTGACCTGCTGTGCTTTTCCAGCAACACATTTTCAGCTCTGATCTCCAGCATCTGCAGACCTCACTTTCTCCTTGTGTGATTTTTAACTTTACACAGATAAATGTCTTGTGCACTTCATTGTCTGTAGCTACCAACTTGTCCAGCCCTCATTGCTTCTGAAATACTCATGCAAGGATTCATTGCATTGCCCAATTCATCATGATCACAAATAGTTGGAGATGATTGAAATGCCACGTTTGTTTGCAAATCATTGACGACCTCAGTCATTTCAAGTTTTCCCAGCTCCTAGTTAGTGGGGTGTATCTTTGACAGGTTTGAAATGGCATAGATCTTTGCAGCCTCTTCCTTTCTTGCCCTCCACCCCTCACCACCCACCTTGCTCCCACCCCCTCCCCCTTACCCCCAACTTCTTGCTTTAGCAAAAAGTCTACTCCAAGCTCTGGCCTTTCGCTAGCTTCTCTCAGGCATTACATGTCACTCTGCTAGACAATTGCTCATTTTTTCTCATGTGCCATCCTGTAACATGAATTCCACCTTAATAATAAAAGAATAGCAGGCTTACTGTTGTTTGTCAGGGAAGGCAGCTGCTACGTTGAGAGTTAAAATTCTTTGGGGTGTATGCCTTGGCCCATTGCGAGAATGAGGCTGTGTTGGCAAATGACTTTTTACATGGAGTATTTTTGAAGTCCCGGATTTCAAGGCAGCAATCAGTGGGCATTAGTACTCCTAATGAGTCCTTCATGACTGCATGTCTGAATTGGATTATTTGAAGAATGTTGACTTGAAGATTAACTGTGTATTGAAGGCAGATGGCTAGCATTGTTTAATCACTTGATGAGTGCATGGCCCCTTGGGCTCACATTCCAGTGCTACACTCCGCCTCCTTTGAAGAAAGTTAATTACTGCTCCCACTTCAAAAGTGCTTTGTTTCAGTTTTTGACCTTATTGATTTCGGAAAGATTAGTTGGGAAGTTCCAACTTTGCATTTTTGTGAGTGAACTGCAAACTCTGGTTCTGGTCCACAACCTACCAGCCATTCTTTTCAATTCTCATTTTTGTGGCACCAATTACCCTATAACCTCCCTCTTTTTGTTGAGTCACTTTACTATTATTGTGCCCTCTGCACATAAGTGGCCAATCTCTTTCAAGGATTCTATGCTCTTGCTGAATCTGCACTTTCCTCAAATTGAGGCTTGAGTGACTATGGCTTGCGGTAATCTTTCATTATGGAGCGCACAATCCCCACTGATTTTACAGCAGCAGCATAAGGGTAAATTAATGAGATGGAAAAATGTGCTAATAGGCTTAATTTGATGTCTCCATCAAAGAAAGGCAAACTTAATTGTGAGAATTTCTCTCAACATTCTGATTATTCTCGCCCAATTAATTCAACTTGCTTTCCATTGTTCTTGCCACCTTGGAAGAAGAATCTATGCCCCACCTGTTCCCTCAGCAATGTATTCAGCACTTTCAATTTAAACAAAAGTATTAAAAATCCAAGCAAGTTAGCCTGAGTCCATAGGAAACCCTATCAAGTACTCAAAATGTTTTTGATAGTTGACTTTTCAAAAGCTGTTTTTCACATGGTAGAAGAGGATAAGGATTTTCAATAGTCAGTTCTTCTATAACGCGATGTTGTGTTAGAAACAGTGCTTTAAGTGTCGACATATAATCGCAATACAGCCAACACATGTTTTACAAGTTGTGCTGTAGAAACAGCATACCCAATTCATCAATTGTGTTTCAGCAAATTCATGTTGACGAAATGCGCATCATAACAATGACCTGGCATGCTCTTGTTTGGAAACAAATTGAAATGATCAATGTGGGCCTATAGCTTAGTGGGCTAGTATTTATATCCCAGAACAACTGAACTGTTTAATTATTTGGATATCGTTGGAGGAATGCTGAGAATTTGCTAAGTCTTATCACCAAAAATGGTGGGTGGTGGCACAAATCTGGGCCTGTTTGTAACAGTGACATGTCAGGTGGAAATGTCAAACATTGGTGTCAAAGGCAAAACATTTAAACTTGGCCTATGCCCATCTGTCAGCAGATCTAGTGTTGTACCAGTCATAGACTACATGGTGAAGACACATTGGTGCTTGAGTTCAGCTATTTTAATTTCTTAGGTCTTTGTTATTAATACTTTGCGGGGAGTAAGCTGTCAGAGTAAATTGCAGCAGTTATTTATACCATGCTGGATGTCACATTGGAAAAATGGCGAGGCACAAATGGATGGTCCATTTGGCCTAGCCACGCCAGAACAGATGTCCTGAACCTTGGCACCGTACAGACAACACAGCAATGTGAACTCATGCTCATTGCTTAAGAGAATAGTGTAAATTCCCAGCTATGTTGTCCCCTACTGCCGCTGCATTCCTAATGGCTTCCCATGCTTGAATGGCATCTTGTAACGCAGTATCATGGTCATTTTGTTCATTTGTGCCATAGCCCCATTTCTCAGCCAAAGGTGTTGAGACAATCTCAAACTGCTTAGATGATTGAAGAGGCTGACACTCCTGCACTTCTGTCGTATGTGTCACTTACCTGCCTCACCTGCAGTCACACCTGCCTGTCTCTGACCATTGACCATATCAGAACACCCTATTGTCAGAGGTGTGACTTTCTTCTGCCATAAAGAATCCACATAACTTTCCACTTGCCTGATGCATCATAGTGTCTATAATTCTGTCGTCAGCTCAAACTCTGAGCCAAAGCTGCTTGAACTTCACACATTTACTGCAAATGTGCTTGCTCCGGAATGCAGTGGTATCCTTGAACACACTCGATAGATTTGATATATCACCTGTGTTGCCATTCTTAATGAGTTTTTAATTAATTATAGTATTTATCATTCAAATATATGTTACTTTTATGTATTATGTTAACTTTGCCACTAATATGTGTACTGTGTAAAATGAGAATCAAATAGGCTTCAACTAATTAAGAGATAGGTGTTATTAAACTTGAAAAGGTTCAGAAGAGATTTAAAAAGGTGTTGCCAGGTTTGGATGGTTTGAACTACAGGGAGAGGCTGAATAGGCTGGGCTATTTTTCCCTAGAGTGTTGGAGGCTGAGGGGTGACCTTATAGGGATTTATAAACCATGAAGGGCGTGATGAATAGCCAAAGTCATAGAGATGTACAGCGCAGAAACAGACCCTTCGGTCCAACTCATCCATGTTGACCAGATATCCAACTGAATCTAGTCCCTGGATAAAGGCAAATTACTGCGGATGCTGGAATCTGAAACCAAAAGAGAAAATGCTGGAAAATCTCAGCAGGTCTGGCAGCATCTGTAAGGAGAGAAAAGAGCTGACGTTTCGAATCTAACTGACCCTTTGTCAAAACTGAATCTAGTCCCACTTGCCAGCATCCGGCCCATATCCCTCCAAATCCTTCCTATTCACGTACCCATCCAAATGCCTTTTAAATGTTGCAATTTCCTAGCCTCCCTCTGGCAGCTCATTGCATATATACACCACCCTCTGCATGAAAAAGTCGCCCCTTAGGTCTCTTTTATATCTGTCCCCTCTCACCCTAAACCTATGCCCTCTTGTTCTAGACTCCCCCACCCCAGGGAAAAGACCTTGTCTGTTTATCCTATCGGTGTCCTTTATGATTTTATAAACCTCCATAAGGTCACCCCTCAGCTTCTGACGCTCCAGGGAAAAGAGCTCCAGCCTATTCAACCTCTCCCTATAGCTTAATTCTTCCTCCCTGGCAACATCCTTTTCTGAACCCTTTCAAGTTTCACAACATCCTTCCGATAGGAAGGAGACCATAATTGCACATAATATTCCAAAAATGGCCTAACCAACATCCTGTACAACCGTAACATGACCTCCCAACTCCTATACTCAATGCTCTGACCAATAAAGGAAAGCATACCAAACACCGCCTTCACTATCCTATCTACCTGAGAGTCTACTTTCAAGGAGCTATGAACCTGCACTCCAAGGTGTCTCTGTTTGATAACACTCCCTAGGACCTTGCCATTAAGCGCTTTAGGGAACATCTCCGGGACACCCGCACCAATCACCCCCACAGCCCCATGGCCCAACATTTCAATTCCCTCTCCCACTCTGCCGAGGACATGCAGGTCCTGGGCCGCCTCCACCGACGCCTGGAGGAAGAACGCCTCATCTTCCGCCTCGGAACACTTCAACCCAGGGCATCAGTGTAGACTTCACCAGTTTCCTCATTTTCCCTCTCCCACCTTACCCCAGTTCCAACCTTCCAGCTGAGCGCCATCCTCATGACCTGTCCTACCTGCCAATCTCCCTTCCCACCTATCCGCTCCGCCCTCCTCTCTGACCTATCACCTTCATCCCCACCTCCATCCACCATTGTACTCTTGGCTGCCATCTCCCCAGCATCACCCCCTCCCATTTATCTCTCCACCCCGGAGGATCCCTGCCTTGGTTCCTGATGAAGGGCTTTTGCCCGAAACGTCGATTTCCCTGCTCCTTGGATGGTGCCTGACCTGCTGTGCTTTTCCAGCACCACTCTAATCTAGACATTAAGTGAATAAGTCCTGCTAAGATTTGCTTTGCCAAAATGTAACACTTTTACCTAAATTAAACTCCATCTGCCACTCCTCAACCAATTGACCCATCTCATCAAGATCCTGTTGTAATCTGAGGTAACCTCCTTCGCTGCCCAGTACACCTCCAATTTTGATATCATCTGCAAACTTAGTAACTGTACCTCCTATGTTCACATCCAAATTGTTTATATAATTGATGAAGAGTAGTGGACCTAGCACCGATCCTTGTGACATTCCGCTGGTCACAGGCCTCCAGTCTGAAAAACAACCCTCCACCACCACCCTTTGTCTTCTCCCTTCGAGCCAGGTCTTGTTCCCAGGGTCAGAGAGTCCAAAAACTAGAGGGCATAGATTTAAGGTGAGAGGGGAAAAGATTTAAAAGGAACCTGAGGGGCAGCGTTTTCACAGAGAGGGTGATACATGTATGGAACGAGCTGCCAGAGAAGGTGGTGCAGGATGGTAGAATTACAACATTCAAAAGGCATCTGGATGGGTACAAGAATAGAAATGGTTTAGAATGATATGAGCCAAACAGAGGCAAATAGGACTAGATCAATTTGTGGGATATCTAGTCAACATGCATAAGTTGAACTGAACGGTATGTTTCAGTGCTGTATAACTCCACGACTCTATGACACACCTGATAAACAAGTATCTGTCAAGTCTTGATCTGATGTTTGATTTGACCTTCTTGCCTTCAAATCCTTTCTTTTCAATTCCAGCAAATGAGCTTAAGACTTGAGTTTTTTGAGGAAGTAACAGAGGATTGATGAGGGCAGAGCGGTAGATGTATTCTATATGGACTTCAGTAAGGTGTTCAGCAAGGTTCCCCATGGGAGACCGGTTAGCAAGGTTAGATCTCATGGAATACAGGGAGAACTAGCCATTTGGATACAGAACTGGCTCAAAGGTAGAAGACCTCAGAGGGTGATGGTGGAGGGTTGTTTTTCAGACTGGAGGCCTGTGACCAGTGGAGTGCCACAAGGATCGGTGCTGGGTCATCTACTTTTTGTCATTTACATAAATGATTTGGATGCGAGCATAAAAGGTGCAGTTAGTAAATTTGCAGATGACACCAAAATTGGAGGTGTAGTGGACAGCGAAAAGGGTTACCTCAGATTACAACAGGATCTTGACCAGATGGGCCATTGGGCTGAGAAGTGGCAGATGGAGTTTAATTCAGATAAATGCGAGGTGCTGCACTTCGGGAAAGCAAATCTTAGCAGGACTTATACACTTAATGGTAAGGTCCTAGAAAGTGTTGCTGAACAAGAGACCTTGGAGTGCAGGTTCATAGGTCCTTGAAAGTGGAGTCGCAGGTAGATAGGATAGTGAAGAAGGCATTTGGTATGCTTTTTTTATTGGTCAGAGTATTGAATACAGGAGTTGAGAGGTCATGTTGCGTCTGTACAGGGCATTGGTTAGGACACTGATGGACTATTGCATGCAATTCTGGTCTCCTTCCTATTGGGAAGGTGTTGTGAAACTTGAAAGGGTTCAGAAAAGATTTACAAGGATGTTGCCAGGATTGGAGGATTTGAGCTATAGGGAGAGGCTGAACAGGCTGGAGCTGTTTTCCCTGGAGTGTCGGAGGCTGAGGGGTGACCTTATAGAGGTTTTCAAAATTATGAGGGGCATGGATAGGGTAAATAGGCAAAGTTTTTTCCCTGGGGTCAGGGAGTCCAGAACTAGAGGCATAGGTTTAGGGTGAGAGGGGAAAGATATAAAAAGACCTAAGGGGCAACTTTTTCTCTGAGGGTGGTATGAGGAAGTGGTGGAGGCTGGTACAATTGCAACATTTAAGAGGGAATCTGGATGGGTATATGAATAGGAAGGTTTGGAGGGATATGGGCCAGGTGCTGGCAGGTGGGACTAGATTGGGTTGGGATATCTGGTCGGCATGGACGGAATAGACCGACAGGTCTGTTTCCATGCTGTACATTTCTATGACTCTATGACTCTGTCTTTTGATTTTTTTTTCAACCTGGTGAATGAGATGGATCAGGGACTTGTTGAGTTGGAAGGAGTTGTCAGATAGGGGTGTGAGTAACTTTAGTTTTGGGGGGTTTTTGGGGCTGGTGTAGGATTTGTTGGAAAGCACTGAATGATGCACCTGGCCCAGTTGGAAGGGAATTAGGTGGTACGTTACAGTAAGGTTGGGTCTGGGGATTTTAGGGCTAGCTGAGTGGGGTGGTAAGTTGTATAGTTATTTTGGTGTTAAATGGCTTTAATCTGTCGAACATGTGAGGGTTTCAGGTAGGATTTACTCGCATTTGGAAAAATAGCAGCTTATTACTGAAAGGCAGCATGACTTTGTGTGGAGAAGGTGGTGTCTCAAAAACTATGGAGTTTTTGAGGAAGTGGCAAAAATGATTGAGGGCAAGGTGATAGATGTTGTCTATATGGACTTTAGCAAGGCCTTTGTTCAAGTCCTCATGACAAGATGATAGAAAAGTTGAAGTAACATGGGATTCATGGTGAGCTGATATGATGGATACAGAACTGGCTTATAGATGAGTAGCAGTGGAAGAGTGTTTTTTAGGTTGAAGATCTGCGATCAGTGGTGTTCCACAGGGGTTCAGTGCTGGGTCTCCTGTTATTTTCAATATGTAAATAATTTAGTTGAGAATGTAGGTGGCCCTGAATAAGTTTTTGAATGAAACAAAGATTGGAGGAGCTGTGGATAGTAAAGAGGATACCCAGAAGATACAGCAGGAGACAGGCTATAGACTTGGGCAGAGAAATAGCAGGTGGAGTTTCATCTGGACAAATGTGAAGTCATGTAATTTGGAAGCTCTAATGCAGGAGGGAAGTACGAAGTGAATAGCAGAACCCTTAATAGCATCAACAAATAGAGGGATCTGATGTAGTTTCCTGAATGTGGCAACATGAGTGGATAAGGTGGTCAAGAAGGCATATATGGCATGCTTCCCTTCATCAGTTTTGGCATAGATTATAAAAGTTAATAAGTCCTGTTGCAGCTGTATGGAATTTTAGTGAGGCCACATGTGGAATGTTGTGAACAGTCCTGGTTGCGACACAAACAGAAGGATGTGGAGGTTTACCTGGATGTTGCCTGGTTTGGAAGGTATGAGTGATGAGGAGAGATTGGACAGACTTGATTTGTTTTCACTTGAATGTTGAAGAATGCAGGGCAACCTGAGAGAAGTTTACAAATCATGAGGCATGGATAGAATCGATTGTCAAGAATCTTAATTATAAGGTGGAAATGTCAGTTACTAGTGGATATGTTTCAGTTGAAAGGGTCTAATTTTAAAGGAGACGTGAGGCAGGTTTTTTACACTGAGGGTGGTAAGTGCTGGAGTGCTGTGCCAGAAGTAGTGGTGGGGTGGAGGGAGATACAATAGCAACATCAAAGAGGCATCTTTGCAGATATATGAAAGCATGTGGACAACATAGAGGTGAAAAGTTGTAGTTTAGAAAGGCAGCAAATGTTCGTGCTATCTTAGTGAGCTGAAAGGCCTGTTCCTATGTTGTACTGTTTTTTGTTCTAACATTTCTTGGGTAACCACCAGATACATACAAAATGTTAGACCTGGAGAGTCCAGAGAGGCAGGCAATCTCCCTGTCAGAAATTCAAATTTCCTGGGCAGTTCCCAAGGAATCAGTTGGCTGGATGGCTGACTTGCAATCCAGAGTGATAGCAAACAGCATGGATTCTGTTCCTGTATCGACTGAGGTTACCATGGAAGTCTCTAAACCTATCTTTCTTGCCCGTTGTATCTTTTAAAAATTAGGGAATGCAAGTAAATTGTAACTTGATTTTCATTTGTGCTCGTATTTTAAGATGAGCAGTTAGTAGAAATTAAATGAACATTGCATTTTGATTCATATAATGAGCAAGATTTTCCATATCATCTTCAGGTGCATATAGGAAAAGGGTTGGTGGGCTAAAAGACCTGTTCCTGCAACAATTTCTTCTGACTTAATCGAAATGTGCTATCTCGAATCTTGCATGCTCATCTGAGTTAGATGTTGGCTGCTATGTTCATTTATCTCTTAAACTACCCTTTCAGGTAATGTGACATCTTTAAGTGCAACCCATAGTGTTAATATTGCTTTATTTTACGATAGCAATATGAGCATTGGTTATTTTGCTCATTTATTTAAATGCAATCTCTGTAGCACTTAACTCCCCATCAACACTCTTGTACTAAAAGCAGAAAATGCTGGGACTTCTCAGCAGCTGTGCTAGCATCTGTGGAGAGACAAACTGAAATGATGAAGGTGGTGAAGATGGCAGATGGTGAATATGGAGTCCCAATGTGGTGGAAGAATGAGGACAAGACGCTCTGTACTTTATAAGCAGAGCCTTTTATAATTATCTCTTATTTGGACTTTGAGCTTTACCATGATTGTGCTTCTTGCATAAGCTAAGATCTATTAACTTTGGTTTTCAGAAAAGCGAGAGAAGATCAGCAAACTAAAGGACCCACCTCCTTTTGAAGGAATGGAAGTGAGTGACAAATAAAGTGCACTGAAATGAATGAAATTTTCTAACTATATGTTGCACGAATAATTTGCAAAGTAAGAGAGTCATGCAGAGTATCTATTGTGATAAAACATTTAACAGTTGTGATTGTTATTCGTCATTTATTGTAGACAATTTGAAGTCAATTCTGTATTGATAAATGATCAAAAAATGAAAATGCACCGTGGCTCAGCCAGTGCCTGAAAGAAAAAAAAAGCAACTTTCTCAGAATAAAATTGATACCATGTAGATAAAACAATCAAATTACTTTTAATTCAAGTATCATTAGATGTTGTCTTTGTGTTAAATACATGCAGAATACATTGAGGAGTATGAACTAAAAACAGATAAAAATATTGAACCTTTCACATTCTTTTCAACTGGCCGGTAGAATCAATTTAGATCAATTTTTAATGCAAAACTAATCAAATATTGATTAAAATCCAGAGTATTATCTTGATTGTATGTTGTTTATTATAAACATACACTTTAGTTATTTGAACTAGCCTCTGTAGAATAGATTCCAGAAAGTCTGAAGTTCAAGTTTCGGGGAAATGAAATGCTGTTTCAACACTTGTGACAAAATAGCATTTTTCTTTTTACTAAACTATTCAAAGGATTTTTATGGAACTATCTGGTAAAGCATTTATTTTCTGTTCCTCAATGCCCTTGAAAAATTGATGGTGAGTTGCTGCTTTGAACTGCTGTAGCCTTTTCTGGAGGGACATCCACAATGTTGTTTCGAAGAAAGTTCTCAAACTTTGAGCCAATTACATAAAGGAAAGGCAATGTAGCTCCAAGTGAGGATGGTGTGTGGCTTGGAGGGGGGCTTGCAGCTGATGGTGCTTCTATGCATCTCCTGACCTTGTCTCCCCAGGTTACTGACATGGAAAGTGCTGTTAAAGGAGCATTGGTATGTCGCTGCTCTGCATCTTGCAGATAGCCATAGAGATACACAGCACGGAAACAGACTCTTTGATCCATGCCAACCAGATATCCTAAATAAATCTAGTCCCATTTGCCAGCATTTGGACCATATCCCTCTAAACCCTTCCTATTAATGTACCCATCCAGATGTCTTTTAAATGTTGTAATTGTCCTAGCCTCCACCACTTCCTCTGGCAGCTCATTACATAAACAGACCACCCTCTGCGTGAAAAAGTTGCCCCTTAGGTCTCTTTTATATCTGTCCCCTCTCACCCTAAACCTATGCCCTCTCGTTCTAGACTACCCCACCCCAAAGAAAAGACGTTGTCTGTTTATCCTATTGGTGTCCTAATGATTTTATAAACCTCCATAAGGTCACCCCTCAGCTTCCGATGCTCCAAGGGAAATAGTCCCAGCCTTTTCAGCCTCTCCTTACAACTCAAACTCTCCAAACCCTGGCAACATCCCAAGACTCCTGCCCTGATAGGCCTTTCCAAAATGCAGCACCTTAATCTAAACTAAACACCATCTGCCACTCCATGGCCCATTTGCCCATCTGATCAAGATCCCATTGTACTCTGAAGTATTCTTCTTTGCTGTCCACGACACCTCCAATTTTGGTGTCATTAGAAAATCTACTAACCATACCTTCACGTCCAAATCATTTAAATAAATGATGAGAAGCAGTGGAGCCAGCATAGGTGTACATGACTGACACTGTGTTAGCAGTGAATATTTAAGGTAGTGGCTACATTGCCAATCAACGCAGACTGCTTTGTCCTGAATTGTGTTGAGCTTCTTTGTTGTTTGAGGTGCGCTCATCCACAAAGTGAAGAGCGTGCCAGCATGTGCTTTGTAGATGGTAGTCCGACTTTATGGAAGGAGAGGGATCTCCTTTTTGTCGTTGTGGCATCTATGTGGTTGATCTGGTTCAGTTTTTGTCAATTGTGAAATTTGAATGGTAAGGGATTCGGCAAAGGTACTGCCAGTAAATATCACTGGGAGATGTTTGAAATTTCTCTTGTGGGAGATGTTATTTCTTGACACTTCTGTGGCTCATGTGTTACTTGTCATGTATCTACCACATTCTGGACTTTGTCTCCATGTAAAGCTCCCATCCAAGCCTCTCACCTTGACTTGGAAATGCATCCCTGTTTCTTCAGTGTCACTGAGTCAAAATCCTGAGCTCCTTCCCTAATAGCATTGTGGCTAAATCTATACCGAATTAACTTCAGTTCAAGAACCTTTTCAAGAACAACTTGGGTTGAACATTAAATCCTTGGCCATACCATGAATTAACTTAAAATGGAAGATCTTGCTGCATATACAAATGGCTCTGAACATTTTACAGTTGCGAGTGAACATTCCCACTTCTGGAAGGAAGGTCATTGAAGTAGCTGAGGATGGTTAGGCTTGGGGCACTACCCTGAAAATATCTTGTAGTAATGTGCTGGTATTGAAATGATTGAACTCCAACAACTGCAATTGTTTTTCTTTGTGCTAGCTATGACTGCAGCCAGTGACGAGATTTCCCCCCATTCCTAATGATGCGGGTTTTGTGAGGATTTCTTGGTGCCAGACTTGGTCAGTTACTGCCTTGATGCCAATGGCAGTCACACTCGCCTTGTCTCTGAAGTTGTTCCTTTGTCCCTGTTTGAGTGACGGCTGTCATGAGTTCAGGAGCTCAGCAGCCTCCGTGTCAGTGAGTGAGGTATCTGTTGAGCAAGAACCACTTAATAATACTCCCCTTGATTCTTAACATCACTTTGTTGATGATTAAGAGTAGATTTATTGGGATATATCCAGCCCAACCAATTACTGCCTGACATTTTATTGACAGGACGTATCCCGTCATCTTTCCACATTATTGGATAGATACCTGTGTTTTAGATGGACTGAAACAGCTTGACTCAGCTAGTTCAGGTGCATATGCCTTCAGTACTATTGCCAGAATGTTTTTTGAGTTCGTACGGTTTGCAGTATGCTGTGCTTCCATCTTTTTTTTGATAACATGTTGAATTTAATTGGCGACTGTGATGCTGGCATTTCTCAGAACGTTTTGTAACAAAGTCATGTATCCTGTTGTTTTTGTTGATGGCAGATTAGTTGTTGGAAAATGCATTTTCTTTTCAATTTTGGCTTTTTTTAATCCTTTCTATTGACTTTACATGAGTTGCATGAATAATACCTGGATTCCCATTCAAATTCTTTATTACCTGCAGATTGATGAAATTGCAAATATTAATGATATAGAAGATTATATAGAACTGCTGTATGAGGACATACCTGACAAAGTGCGGGGTTCAGCTCTCATTCTTCAACTAGCTCGTAATCCTGACAACTTGGAAGAATTGCTACAAAATGGTAAGCAAACTTTTCAGCCATAAAGCACCAATGCCCTGTCATAAGTATCTGGTTTTACCTTCTTGCTCCTTATCCTTGTTCTTAGCAATATCTGCAGCTCCCCTTACAGCCATCCCAGCCCTGAAGAAGGGTCACACCCAAAGTGTTGACTTCTCCACCTCTTGATACTGCCTGGCTTGCTGTGTCCTTCCAGCCTCCTGCTTGTCTACCTACCAATATCATGGAAGTTTTGTTAATCTCTCTCCAGTTTTTTAATTAATGACTTTCCGATGTTCTTTCACTGTTAACTTTATCCGGTAATTTTGCGTTCTCTCTCTTTTGTATATTTGAACATTTATCTTCACTTATTGTCACATTAAAAATAAATTCACTTTTTCTACTTTTAATATTAGACATCACCAGAACCAATGTGGGAAAAGTGGTAGGCAATTCCACCTGTTCTGTTATTCAATGGTGGCTCAGTGGTTAGCACTGCTGCCTCACAGCACCAGGGTCCCAGGTTCGATTTCAGCCTCGGGAAACTGTCTGTGTGGAGTTTGCACATTCTCCCAGAGTCTGCGTGGATTTCCTCCGGGTGCTTTGGTTTCCTCCCACAGTCCAAAGATGTGCAGGTTGGGTGAATTGGCTATCCTAAATTGCCCATAGTGTTAGGTGTATTGGTCAGAGGGAAATGGGTCTGGGTGGGTTACTATTCGGAGGATAGGTATGGACCTGGTTGGGCCAAAGGTCCTGTTTCCACACTGTAAGGAATCTAATCTAAAATGCCTCAAATTTGTAGATTCACCTTTGATCTAAGGCACGTCCTAATGAGATAGGTTTGGTCTTTTAGTTCTTGGCTTAAATTTACATTTATCCATATTGATTTAAAATACCTGTCATTTGAATATGTTGCTTTTGGGTAATATTAATGTTGGATTTACAGTGGAATATTCAAGTTTATTTTGTGTTTGAATTCTCTTTGATTTCTCTTCATGTTAAGATCATAATTTCTCTCTTCAGAGACTGCGTTGGGTGCTTTGGCTCGAGTATTACGAGAAGACTGGAAGCAAAGTGTGGAGCTTGCAACCAACATTATTTACATATTTTTCTGTTTCTCTAGGTAAGACCATTTGAAATGTTAACAATGCATGTAGCAGTTGGCAATTATCTTTTCTGAAAATGTGTTGCTGGAAAAGTGTAGCAGGTCAGGCAGCATCCAGGGAACAGGAGAATCGACGTTTCGGGCATAAGCCCTTC
Organism: Chiloscyllium plagiosum; assembly: GCF_004010195.1. Classification (NCBI taxonomy): domain Eukaryota; kingdom Metazoa; phylum Chordata; class Chondrichthyes; order Orectolobiformes; family Hemiscylliidae; genus Chiloscyllium; species Chiloscyllium plagiosum. Next base: position 60,790,027 of record NC_057720.1, read on the forward strand.
TTCAGGAATCCCCGATTCCTGAAGAAGGGCTTATGCCCGAAACGTCGATTCTCCTGTTCCCTGGATGCTGCCTGACCTGCTGCGCTTTTCCAGCAACACATTTTCAGCTCTGATCTCCAGCAGACCTCACTTTCTCCTCAATTATCTTTTCTACTCTGCCTCTCTAAAGGTTACTTAAAATTGGACTTTCAAGCTTCTGTACATACCAATTATAAAACTCCAGGTAAATGACTTAATAGCAGATTTAAATATCCAAAAGCAACAGCAGTTGAATTAGAAGATGATGAAAGCTAAGATTTGTCCGTTTTGTGCCTCAAGACTGATTTTTGCTTCAAACCTCAAGCTATCAATGTTCTTGGTCATCTCCAGATTTGTTGTTGTTATCCCAGGGAAAACTTCTGACTGCCATTACGTTTGTACACATGCACATTCTTTCTTAATATGTGGTCAACATTCTTGGCTCCCTTGCACATGGGGAGTTTTGAATTAGCCGTCCAGTTCTAGCTGTGCTTGGCTTCAATATCCTATCAAAACTGACCAATATTCTTCAACCCATTGTAGAAAATAAACACAAACCTAAATCTATTTTCCTTCTTCATCATCAACTGTTTGTCCTTTCAAACCTCACGTCTAAATCTCTACCCCAGTCTCTCCATTCCAGACTTTGGCTTCTTGTTCATACTTCCCAGGCTTTTAAGTTGCTTCCCCAAACCGTTCTGTCTCACTCATTGTCCTCTGTTCCTTTAAGAATTTTGTTCCAATTAGGAGTGGCAGGTGGAGTTTACTTTAGATAAATATGAGGTGTTATATGTCGATAAAGCAAATCACGGCAGAACTTGTACACTTAATGGTAGGATTCTGGGAAGTGTTGCCGAACAAAGAGATCTAGAGATGTGGCTTCATAGTTCTGTGAACGTGGAGTTGAAGGTAGGCAGGCTAATAAAAAAAGGGTTTGGTACGGTTGCCCAGGGGGATAGACCATGTGCTTCAGTGATAACCTCAAGGCCACTGGTGAAGTGCAACATTCCCACATACACCTGGGAATCACTGGCCCAAGACTGTCTAAAGTAGAGCAGGAGTATCAAGCACCTCGAGATCTGCCTTTAGGAAAAAGCGGAAACCAGGTGCAAAAGGTGTAAGGAGCGCTCTACCACACCAACACCTCACCTACCCATGCCCCAAGTGTAACAGAGTCTGCAGAGGCCATATCGATCTGTGCAGCCACCTATGCACTCACCCTGAGTGTGAAAGAGGGTCATCCTCGTCTGCGAGCGACCACCAATGATGATGATTCAGTATGGAAGTTGGGATGTCATGTTGCAGCTGTACAGGACATTGTTTAAGCCACTTTTAGAATTCTGCATTAATTTCTGGTCTCCCTGCTATAGGAAAGTTGTTGTGAAGCTTGAAAGAGTTCAGCGAAGATTTACAGAGATTTTGCCAGGGTTGGAGGGTTTGAGCTGTCGGGAGAAGCTCAATAGGCTGAGGCTAATTACCCTGGAGTGCCGGAGGTTGAGGGGGTGACCTTCAAGAGGTTTATCAAATCATGAGGGGTATGAATAGGATAAATAGCCAAGGTCTTTCATTCAGAGGTGAGGGCGTCCAAACCTAGAGAGCATAGATTTAAGGTGAGATGGGAAAGATTTAAAAGGGACCCAAGATGGAACGTTTTCACTTGGAACTTGTGTCTGCCAGAGGAAGTGATGAAGGTGGGAATAATTACAAGATTTAAAAGGTATCTGGATGAGTATATGAATAGCCATGCTTTAGAGGCATGTGGGCCAAATGCTTACAAATGGCAATAGATTTATTTCAGATATCAGGTTGGCATGGATGAGCTGGACCAAAGGGTCTGTTTCTGTGTTGTTTAACTCTGACTGTTAGACCAATGTTATCCAATGCATGGCCCAGTAGTCACTCCTTATGTGGTAAATCAGGCATGGGAAATGCATTTCTGACTAGTAATTAAAAATATAAGAGCCTGTTAAAATTACATCTCAATACTTGGATTGCTATGTATCTACTTAATCCTGTTGTGAATTTATTGATGAATTGTTAAGATAAAAGTCGAGTGTGTGAGTGCTTTGTGACTACAGAATGCTTTAAATCCTTGGTTACTGAATAGTGATAGATCTTGTTTAAGTAAATATACGATGATGTATATTTACCTGTGCCAGTGTAAATAGGTACTTTCTACTAAAATTAGTGCTTGTGACTTTAACTGTAACCTGCTAGTCAGTAATGTCGCTCAGACAACATTACCTTGGCTCAAGTCTTCGATCATGACTAATATCTGCACTTGTTCAGTGTATGTTTTTTGATTAGTCCTGCTTGAAGCTCTTCTGTTTCTCTTTCGAGTACTATATTAATTTGAGTTAGTTTTTGTTTTAAAATGCATCCATTACTTTACCATATCTAAACATAAATATGCAAACTTAACCAAAAATGTGAGAGATTTTTACAGTATAATCATAGTAAATTGAGAATATGTAATATTTTTATAAAAGAATGTTGAAGAAATATTTGTGAACCTTATATATATTTTTAAAATATCAGCAGTTTTGAGTTTATAAAGTGAAAACATGGAACTTATTTACTTCATTTTGATTTCTGGAGCCTTTTTGTTTACTATTTGCTGAAAGGAGAGCACTGTACCCTTCAGTGAAGCTGTATAAAACAAATTGCATTATAGAACAATGGATATGATGAATTATTGATAAATCCAAACTACAACAGACCATCATGCTGCTAAGTTTAAAATAAAATGTTGTGATCAATTTTTGGAAAGGTAGATTGGGTCACAGAGTAGATGTCATCAAGCAGTGATAATACTTTAGACTCCCCACAAGTAAAGATTAGAGTGGTGCTGGAAAAGCACAGCAGGTCAGGCAGCAGCTTTTGCACAGACTGCTTCAGTATTGGGAAGATGTGATTGGTGCTGAATTGCACCATCTCGTGCCATCTGGTAACACCATGAACAATCGATTTTTCTGCTCCTCGGATGCTGCCTGACCTGCTTTGCTTTTCCAGCACCACTCTAATCTAGACTCTGATCTCTAGCATCTGCAGTCTTCACTTTCTCCACAAGACCAGCATATTTTTACATTAACATTTAAGGTGGTAATTTTGAATTGTGCAAACATAATTGGTTTTCAGAAGAGTTTTTATTCATTCATGAAATGTGGTAGTCCCTTGCTCCACCAGCATTTATTGCTCATCCTTAATTGCCCTGGCGAAGGTGGTGGTGAACTGCCTTTTTGGACTGCTGTGGTGCTTGTAGTCTCGGGGCATCCACAAAGCTGTTCGGGAGTTTCAGGACTTGTACCCAGCAACAGTGAAGGAGCAGTGCTATAGTCCCAAGTCCAGATTGTGTGAAACCTGGACGGTAATTTACAAGAGGCAGTATGAGGAGAAAGTGAGGACTGCAGATGCTGGAGATCAGAATAGAGAGCGTGTTGCTAGGAAAGCAGAGCAGGTCAGGCAGCATCCGAGGAGCAGGGGAATCAACGTTTCGGGCATAAGCCCTTCATCAGGAAGCAGTATTCCCATGTATCTTCTGTCCTTGTTCTTCTCGGTCGATGAAGCTACAAGTTTGGAAGGTATCATTGAAGCAATCTTGGTGAGTTATTATTGTGTAAATGGTGCACACTGCTGTCAGTATGCCTTGGTGATGCAGGAAATGAATGTTGAAGGTGGTGGATGGGTTCCATTCAAACTTGGTATTGAACCACTTAAGTGTTTTTGGAGCTACTGTCATCCAGGAGATGGACAGTACCCTCTCACTTGCCTGGTTTGTGTATTGAAGGTGATGGACTTGCACTGGGGAGAAAGCAAGTGGATAACTTATCTCAGAACATCTAGCCCCATCTTCTCCTGTAGCCATGGTATTAATATGACTGGTTCTGTTCGGTTTCTGGGTAATTGTATCTCCAGGATGTGCGAGATTCACTGATGGTAGTGTCATTGAACATCATGGGATGAATTTTACATTCTATCTTTTGGGAAATGGTCATTGATTGGCACTTGAAATGCAAATATTACTGTCACTTACCACCCAAACCTCGTTGATTTACTGCACACTGACACAGACTGCTTCAGTATTGGGAAGATGTGATTGGTGCTGAATTGTTCATGACTGATTGCATATCGCCACTTCTGGACTTATGACTTTATGAAGTGTGAGTCATTGATTAAGCAGTCCTGGACACTACCCTAACTCAACAATATCCTGAGGCTGAAATAATTGACCTCTAATAACTACAACCATCCTCCCTTGTGGCAGGTATGACTCCCTGGCCATTCTTCTAGTTTTTCACTGGCTTCTTGATGTCATACTTGTTTAAATGCTACCTTGCTGTCATCTCGCGCCATCTGGTAACACCATTTATTCTGTCTTGCCCATGCAAACTTTAAGTGCCACCTGCTTAGTCCCACTTAGATACTCTTTGCCCATAGACAAACCATTTTTTCTCTCCGGCTACTTATCTTGATCACTTTTAAAAGCTGAAAGCAGCTACGGTTCTCCATGCATAGTTCTTCATGCAAAAATGTTGATGGGAACTTATAGATTGATTGATTAAAAGCTTAAATTTGTGAGGATTCAGAAATGAGGCTGAAAGGTTCTCAGCTAGCTTGAGTGAGCCTGTGAATCTGTAGGACAAATCTTTACCATGAAAAATAGTTCTGGGATTGAAAGTTACCAAGTCAATTTAAGAAGAAAAAGTAATGGAAGTGAAGTCTCAGAAGCTAAGAATAACTTTGGTTATGGGGGAGTTCATTTTCTAATTAAGACTCTAAAGTATAACCAAGAAGTGAGATTTTAATGTCAAAAGTGAAAGAGAAATATTGTGTTCTGTCATTTAAAGTATTAGTTACTGGAATAGTACTTAGTCAATGGTGCTTTCAATTTGTACAGTGATTAAAATGTGAACTTGTCATGTAATCCTTTCTGCTATTCAATGGAAGTCTGCAGGATCTTGTGATGATACTATAGTTTTAAGAAGTGTGTTTTTTTTCTATTCTTATGAGGAAAGGTTGAGACTGAGGCAGCGAGCAGTCTGCTCAAAGCCTAAGTTTATGAGGATTTAGAAATGAATTGGAGAAGAATTACTGAAATTTCTTTTTTTACAGGATGCAGACTACCGCAGAAATATAATCTGATCAAGGGTCAAATTTTACATCAAAGTTATTCAAGGAAGTTATGGATAGCTTAGGAATAAAACAATTCAAATCCACTGTGTATCATTTAGAATTGCAAGGAGCATTAGAATGGTGGTATCAAACTTTTAAGACCATGTTGAGGGCCTATAGTCAAGACTGTCCAGAGGATTGGGATCAAGGGATTCATTCTGTACTACTTGCCATTAGGGATGCATCAAATGAATCAAATAAATTCAGTCCATTTGAATTAGTTTTCAGGCATGAGGTGAGAGGACCAATGAAATTAATTAAGGAGAAATTAGTGTGTCAGACTGTGTGTCAAATGTTAGGGAAAGATTAGAGCGGTTGAGTTGGCTTTTAACATTTGTAAACAGAGCAGCATGTGATGATACAGGAAGCAGATAAGAAATCAAACATTTTTAATTTTGCGAGTAGAGATAGTGTTAATGTTACTTCCGATGGTAGGTGAACCTTTAAAGGCAAGTTGTAATTGGCCTTGTCAAATTGAAAGGATATTGAATGAGATGAATTATTTGATAATGCCATGTAAAAGAAATCTCATTGTGAATATGCTCAAAAGGTATTTTGATTGGGAAGGAAAGCAAAAGGTTACAACAGAGTGAAGAACCAAGTTCAGATGATTCTGAATTGGACATTCCTCTAATTAAATGGGGCCATGAGAAAATCCTTAAAAATTGGGATTAAATGAGTCACCTTACAGAAGAAAATCAAAAATGACCTGAAAGAGTTATTACTGTCACATGAGGAGATATATGTAAATAAGCTGGCAAGTACTAATCTGATTATGCATGATGTAGATATAGGAAATGCTGTTCCAATAAGCAATATCCGTAGGTTGGTACAGGTTTAAAAGGAGATTGATTGCATGCAGTGAGACACAAAGTAATCAGTTAGTTGCAGCGAATGGAACTCACCCATAGTGATGGTGCCAAAACCAGATGGTGCACTGCAATTATGTGGGGACTATTACAAAATCAATGCAGAGAAAAATTTGCTTCATATCCTATTCTATGTTTGGAAGACCGTATTGAGAAGGTGGGACAAGCAGCTTATGTTAAGTTGGACTCACTCAGAGGATACTGGCAGGTAGGTATGTTTATCTGAAAGAGTGAAGAAAATTTTGGCTTTTATGACACTGAATGGACTATACCCATTTAAAACCATACAATTTGGTCTGAAAAATGCGCCAGCCACACTTCAAAGACTAAATTATGGTCATTTCGAAATTACACAATTGTGTGGTGTGTGTCGATGATCTGGTGATTTTTAATCACACAGAAGGAACATTTGGAGCATCAGTTGTAATAGTTCAATTGACTTCAGGAGGCAGGCTTCGTGATAAACCTGACCAAGAATGAGTTCGCAAATGCCGAAGTCATTGGACATAAACAAATGGCCCAACAGGATGTGAAAATTAAGGTTACTGGTGAGATTCCTATACCATCAATGAAGAGGAAAGCACTACGATTCCTAGGGCTGGCTGGTTTTTATCGGAAGTTCATTTTGAATTTTAGCAGTGGTTGCTCCGCTGACTGACAAGAAGTGCAGAAAATTTCAGTTGGTGGTAGAATGTCAGAAGGCATTTGAAAGTCTGAAAGCTGTTAACCACTGCCCCAGTGTTAGCCATGTCTTAATATGCAAAGCCATGCAAGGTGATAATCAATACGAGTGATGTGGGTGAAGGTGTTGTACTCTTACAAGAAGACTGCAAGAAGATAGAAAGACCTATTAGGTATTTTTCCAGAAAATTGAATAATCATCAACAGAAATATTTCTCACTTGAGAAAGAAACCTTGATATTGGTGTTGACATTACAAAATGTCAACATTTATATTGCCAGCAATGTGTCTGAGACAATTGTGTATACTGAAAGTTTTTGGAAGAATTTGGGATAAAAATTCCAAATCGTTTAGACGGAGCTTATTATTGCTTCCGTTCAGTTTGAAAATTATACACATTGTAGAGTGAGAAAATGTAATTACCAACATGTTGTCACAACTTTGAAGGAAGATGGAGGTGTTCAATGGTGGGGGAAAAAAACTGACTGAAATGGACTGTAGAGATAGAAGTGCTGAGCTGTCTGCTCAAAGCCATTTAAGTAAACAGCCTGTGAGGCCCTGGGTTTTTTTAAGGTGGAACAATAGGAGCAACCTGAAAGGATGGGGTCAAACTCTCACTGAACCAGGATTTTTAGTTTTAGCTTTCTGCAGTTGCTGGGTCCTGAAGCTGAATATGGAAGCTCTTATTCATAGAATCATAGAGTCATAGAGATGCACAGCATGGAAACAGACTCTTCGGTCCGACCAGTCCAAGCCAACCAGATATCCCAACCCAATCTAGTCCCATCTGGGACTAGATTGGTTGGGATATCTGGTCGGCATGGACGGGTTGGATCGAAGGGTCTGTTTCCATGCTGTATGACTCTATGAATAAGAGCTTCCACACCCAGCTTATCCTTGTTACAGATAAAAGCTGGCGTACTCTTCCTGCTGCTAGAATTCCATGTGAGATCATCTGTTCTCCTGAATTTGCTTATACTAAGAGTGTGTTTAAGGGAGGTTACTATATCGGAACAGTTAATTGTTTTTTTTATATATTTTCTTATGCATTTCAATAAGAGTTTCAGTTAAGCCGCAAACAAAAACAAATGGTTGGAAAAGCTCTCCAGGTCTGGCAGCATCTGTGAAGAAGAATCAGAGTTAACGTATTGGGTTGGAGAACTCAGGTTCTGAGGAAGGGTCACTCAATCTGCAACCTTAACTCTGATTTCTGTCCACAGATGCTGCCAGACCTGCTGACCTCTTCCAGCAATTTCTCTCTCTGATTTGCAGCATTCACAGTTCTTTTGGTTGTAGAGTTAAGCCAATTCTTTTATTTTTATTTTAACTGTAGTGTAAAAGTAGTGTGTTTTGCTTCAAGTCGAGTGGTTTGACCAAAAAATTGCATCTACAATGAAAGGCCTTACACTTACTTTTAAAATAAAAAAAATTAAAGACTTGACTATATTTTGAATATGTTTTGAGGTGGTTTGCTCTGGGTTATTCCAATTTATAACAGTGTAAAGATTCTGAATTAACTTTCTTGCATTTGTACAGTGCCTGTATTAATAAAGCCCAGGATCAAGTATACATTTTTAGCTATGCTGTTACCCTGACCTGGCACTTGCAGTGATTTGTGCATGTGTATCTATAGGTCTTCCTTTCCTGACACCACTTTGGAATTATACCCCTTATGTCCCTTATTTTGTATGACTTCGCACTACTTTGATTGTTGTTCCCTAAATATCTTATTCTGATATTTTATCTACTTGTCCCTCTTCATTCCCCAGAATCAGATCCAGCAATGCCTCCTTCCTCATTGGACCAGAAATATACTTCGCTCAATTATTCGCTTGAGTCAACTTAAAGAAGTCTTCTCCCTCTTTGCCCTTGACATTATTACTAGCCAGCCTATATCAGGGTTATTCATGTCTCCCATAATAACTACTCTCGAGTTTTACACATCTCTTTAATTTCCTTACAAATGTTCACCTGCACATGAATCAGTAATATTGATGGCCTATAGAATAGACCCAGTAGTGTAATAATATCTTGATGGGTTCTTAACCTTTAATTCTGTCCTTGATCATTCTATGATATCTTCTCTCTTAACCTCTCGTGCTTCTTAAAGCATTTTGCTGCTCCTCATCTTTTCTTTCCTTCCTTATCTGTACTGAGTACCTTGAATATTTAGGACCCACTTATTTAGAGCCGGGTCTCTGTTATAGCCACAGTTGTAGTTGTAGCGCTATTTTTGCTTGCCATTCATTTAGCTTATTTTCTGTGCAATTTCATACATGGACTGTAAGTCTGATTTTCAGAATATTATCCTAGCCCTGATGCTCCTCTATCTCACAGTCCTTTATGTACCTTGTTAGCCCTTAAAAATCCTGGTTCCTATCCTCCTGCAATTCTCAATAGCATTGCAAGGCACCCTGCTGGGACACTTGACAGCACCTATAATGATGCCCATTCCCTCAGCCAGTTCTAATGTTCATGAATCAAAACCCTCTCTATTGCACCAACTGTTCATCTATTCAGTCATCTTATTTCTATCTTCACAGGTGCATGATCATACTTGTTAAGACCCCTTTCTAACTTCTCTAAAATATGACTGCCAAACTTCATGCCACTGTCCACACTCATACCTTGGAGTGCTTACAGCCATTCAGCGATATGCTTGATCATGGCATCAGGGAGACATTAGACTCAATAGCTGCCAGTTAGAAATTAATTTTTTTCAAGTTTTTCCTGCTTTCATAATTCTGTAGTTCATATTTCAGTTGTATTAGACAGTAATATTTCATAGCGTGGATGTAATTAGGATCAGATGGGGCTTGGGTTATTCAGAACACAAATACTTTTGTGATCAAATTGATCTAACTTTGTCTTGTAGTTTTTCTCAATTTCATGGACTAATTACTCACTATAAAATTGGTGCACTCTGTATGAATATAATCGACCATGAACTGAAGAGGCATGATCTATGGCAAGAAGAACTTCATAAGAAGAAGAAGGTAGATATCCTTTGTCATATGTAACCAAATCTAGAAGTAAATGGCAGAGTTATCATTTTTATCTAAAAGGTTTTCATAAATAATTACAGTAGCAACACCGCTCCACATGTGCAGGTCTTATTGGAACATAGATGTGAGCAGAAGTAGGGGACAATATAGTCAGAGGGATTGATGCTTCTCTGCAGCACAGTTTGAGGGTCCACATGATTGTCTGATACTCAGGCTCGGGACTGGGAAAAGAACTTTGTGGCAGAAGGAAGGTTTGGTTATCCTGATTCATGTAAGTACCAATGAAACAGAACAAAGAATGAGGTTCTGCGTAGTCAGTATGAAGAGCTATTTGCCAAATAAGAAGCAGACTCTCAACTGGAGTAATGTTTGAAATATTACCTAATCTGCATTCAAATTGGACTAGGACAACCTCAAAGTCTATCAGGCTCGTTAAATAAAAGTCTGCCTGATACTCAGAATGGCTCTGCCCAGTCTTCTCCAATATATACTGAAAATTATCAACCATTATATCTGCAGGACCATCTTTGCCATCGTATTCAAAGAACATTATGGCTCTCAATGTTGCACTGACCTGTGGAACCAATCTGAAGCCCATCTAACCTACGCTATTCCATTCTCGTCCATATGCCTATCCAATAATCACTTAAATGCCCTTAAAGTTGGTGAGTCTACTGCTGTTGCGGGCAGTGCATTCCACACCCCTACTATACTGAGTAAAGAAACTCTGATATCTGTCCTAAATCTATCACCCCTCAATTTAAAGCTATGTCCCCTTGTGCTAGCCATTTCCTTCAGAGGAAAAAGGCTCTTACTGTCCAACCTATCTAACCCTCTGATTATTTTATGTCTCAATTCGGTCACCTCTCAACCTTCTCTCTAACGAAAACAGCCTCAAGTCCCTCAGCCTTTCCTCATAAGACCGTCCCTCTATACCAGGCAGCATCCTAGTAAATCTCCTCTAAACCTTTTCCAAAGCTTCTACATCCTTCCTATAATGCAGTAACCAGAACTGTATGCAATAATCCAAATGTAGCCACACCAGAGTTTTGTACAGCTGCAGCATGATCTCATGGTTACAAAATTCAATTCCTCTACCAATAAAAGCTAACACGCCGCATGCCATCTTAACAACACTATCAACCTGGGTGACAACTTTCAAGGATCTGTGTACCTGGACGCAGAGATCTCTCTGCTCATCTACACTACCAAGAATCTTACCATTAGCCTAGTATTCTGTATTCCTGTTACTCCTTCCAAAGTGAATCACCTCACACTTTTCCGCATTAAATTCCATTTGCCATCTCTCAGCCCAGCTCTGCAGCTTATCGATGTCTCTCTGTAACCTACAATATTCTTCGTCACTATCCACAACTCTACAGACCTTAGTATCATCTGCAAATTTACTAACCCATCCTTCTATGCCCTCATCCCGGTCATTTATAAAAATGACAAACAACAGTGGACCAAAACAGTTCCTTGCGGTACCCCACTATAACTTAATTCCAGGATGAACATCTCCCATCAACCACCACCCTCTGTCTTCTTTCACCTAGCCAATGTCTGAGCCAAACAGCTAGATCACACTCAATCACATGCCTCCGTATTTTGTGCAATAGCCTACTGTGGGTAACCTTATCGAACGCCTTGCTGAAATCCATATGCACCACATCAACTACTTTACCCTCATCCACCTGTTTGATCACTTTCTCAAAGAATAAGGTTTGTGAGGCACAAAACCGTGTTGACTATCTGTAATCAACATATTTCTCTCTAGATTATTATAAGTCCTATCTCTTTTATAATCCTTCCCAACACTTTAACCACAACCAAAATAAGGCTCACAGGTCTATAATTTCCAGGGTTGTCTCTACTCCCTTTCTTGAACAAGGGAACAATGTTTGCTATCTTCCAATCTTCTGGCACTATTCCTGTAGACAATGGCGACATTAAGATCAAAGCCAGAGGCTCGGTAATCTCCTCCCTGGCTTCCCAGAGAGCCTTAGGATAAATCCCATCTGGCCCAAGGGACTTACCTATTTTTACACTTTCCAGAATCGCTAACACCTCCTCCTTATGCACCAAAATGTTAGAATCATAGAGATGTACAGCACAGAAATAGACCCTTCGGTCCAACTCATCCATGCCGACCAGATATCCCAACCCAAACTAGTCCCTCCTGCCAGCACCCGGCCCATATTCATCCAAACCCTTGCAATTGCTTTAGAAAATCTTATTTAATTCGCACTGTAATTCCAAAGAAGACGACAAATTCAAAGGGATGATTCATAGATAACTAGAATGGTTAAAGAAAGCAGCAAACTTAACAAAAATGCAATTATGCAATGACAGGTTGTACATCAGGAGTTTGGGTAAAATACTTTTTAAAAAAAACAATAATTAACAAGCCGGAAAAAAATTAGAGTACAAGAGAAAGCTAACCAGAAACGTAAACAAAGAAACTTAAGAGTCTCTATAAATATGTAAGAAAAGCATTATAAAAGCATAGACAGAGAACACAGGGGGCTAACACCTTCAACATATTGTCTAGCTATCACTATTGTTAACAGCTAACCTGAGAATGCAACTTTTTTAAAAAAAAGGTTTTGTGATTTACACATGAAAGAAGTGAAACTATAATGATATACAAACAGATGAAAGGCTTAACAGACAATCAATTTTTCAATGTATAATTTCAGTTACATCACACTAAATTTTGGCTATAAATTCTGTGTGTTAGGATTGAGCCCTCCACTACCACCTGATGAAGGAGCAACGCTCCGAAAGTTAGTGTGCTTCCAATTAAACCTGTTGGACTATAACCTGGTGTTGTGATTTTTAACATTATAAAAGTAAGTTTGGAGAATTACAACTATAAAGTAAGGAGATGGCAGCTTAATTGAACAGGCAATTTGCATCAGTCTTCACTGTGCAGGATGCAAGTAACATCCTAGAAGCAGCATTAAATTAACAATTGGAAGGAAAGAATAAACTCAGAAATTATAGTCACCAGAAACGTCATTCCATTGAGTACATTGTTGGAGATGCAGGCTGGTAAATGGCTGGCTCCAGATGGATTTCATTGTATGACTTAAAGAACTTGCAAATTAAATAGATGATGCCATGGATATAATTTTCAGAAACTCCCTTCATTTGTAGAAAGTCCCATCCGGTCAGTAGGTAGCAATTATAATTCTTTTATTCAAAAAGGTAGAGAGAGAGAAAAAAAAACAAAGGCTGGGTAGCTTAGCATCTGTCATATGAAAAATGTAGAATCTATTATTAAATTAGTAACAACAAGGTACTTAGATAATCATGTAGAGTCAACGGGTTTTGTGAAAGGGAAATTATGTTTGACTACTCTATCTTTTTGAGGAAATAATGTGCTGTGGCTACAGGTTAACTGGTGGATGTTCTACGTTTTGATAAGGCATTACGTGCATTGAGAGGTTACTGGAGAAAATCAACCTCATTGTAGTGGGTTGCATATTGGCATGGATAGAGGATTGGTTGGCTAATAGGAAGCAGAAAGTAAGCTTAAATGGATCTTTTTCCCACGTTGGCAAGACGTAATGATTCGTCTACTGCTGAGGTCAATGTTGGGATCTTAAGTGTTTATAATTTATATATGGGACTTAATGAAGGGATGGAAGGAATGGTTGCCAAATTTGCTGCTGACACAAAGATCCCATCTGGAGTATTGTGTTCAGTATTGGTCACCTTATTTAAGGAAGGCTGTGTGTTGGAATCAATTCAGAGTTATACTAAACCAACACCTGGACTGGGTGGATTGTATAATGATGGAAATCTGGACAGATAGGACTTTTATCAGTTGGAGTCTAGAAGTAAGAGGTGATTTGATGGAAGTCAGAAAGATCTTGAGCACTGTTCTGAATTTGATAGAGAGAGAAGGTTTCCTGTTGAGAGAATCAAGAGCCAGGGTCACCCATTTAGAACAAGAACGAGGCAATTTTAGTTCTGTTGGAGGGTTGGCAGTCTCTGGAACTTGCTTTTTGCAAAAGTGGTGGAAGCAGAATCCTTGAATATTTTTAAGGCACAATAGATACATTCTTGTTAACCAAAGGGCTGAAAGGTTATGGATTTAAGGTTGTAATCTGATTGGCCTTAATCTTGTTGAATGACCAAATGGCCTAATCCTTATTCAAATTGTGACCTGAACTCCACTTGCCTGACTCCCCGTAATGACTCCGTTATAGGCCAAAAAAATGTCTTTGGAGACATCAGATCAAATTCCACTATAGTAGTTGATGCAATTTAATTTTATTTATAAGTCTGGAATCAAAAGCTAGTCTCCGTAGTGATGAACGTGGAGCCATTGTCAATTATTGTAAAAAGCCCCTCAAATAAAATATTAGGACTGTGTATTTGGGAAATCTGAAATAGAAAGCGCTAGAGAAACATAGGTTTGGCAGCATCTGTAGAGAGAGAAATGGTGTTAACATTTTCAGTTCAGTGACTGACAGAGGGTTACTGGTCTCGAAACATTAACTGTTTTTCTCCCTCTATAGATGCTATCAGACCAACTGAGTTTCTCCAGAACTTGTTTTTTAATGATATAAAACTAAACAAGCAGTTTGGTTTACTAATGCTGTTCAAGGAAGGAAATCTCCCATCCTTACCTGTTCTGGCTTATATTTGCTTGCAGATCCACCGCAACATGTTGTACTCTTAACTGTCCTCTGAAATGGCCTAGCATATTCAAGGACAAATAGGGTTGGAAACAAATGTTTGCATTACCAATAATGGCTCACGTTTCATGAAAGAATAAAGGTGATGTAATTAAGCTTACATCATTTTCAGATACAGGGGTACTTGCGTTGAAATATTTTCTCCATTACTGTGCTTACATAAATAACGATAGCAATTTTCTTAGGACAAAAGATTTTAATTTATATGATAGATTTATATTCATAGGGTACTCTGAATCACACAGAAATTAACATAATGGAAGTGATTATACCTTAACTTTAACCTTCACTTGACGATGATTCTGATAACCATGTACTGAAGAAAGACTATGAGAAAACATACAAGAAATATCAGGGTTTGGTTATCAAGCAAGAGCAATTATTGAGAGGTAGGTGGTATTTTGTTTCTAACAAAAAAGTAAATTGTTAAAAACAGGATGAAGGAATTTCTGATGTGGCATATTTCTTCAAATTATTGGGGAGGGTTTCCTGCATTATATTTGTTTAGTAAAATCAGTCATTTTTCCTTTATGGGCATTCATGATTTTGTTAGGAATAACTAATTGAAAAAGTCTCACCTCTACCATCCCTCATACATTCTTGACACCTGTTTGTGAAAGCAAAGTCTTTATATGTATGATAGTTTAGATATGGATTTAAGTACTACTTAAGTTCCATTGAACAGTTATTTTAAAATAAATTATTTCATTTATGTTTAACACTTCAATCATACTTAAGTTTGGCATATTTGATTTAATTTCATGTTTTTGTTTAGTGTTTGTATAAATTAATGATGTTTTACACGAAAAGTTCAGAATTGTTTAATGATTGCACTGAATCCCATGGATTTTATTGTTTAAAAAGAAAATCACTTCCAGTATTTCTTTTCTAGTTGCCTTCTATCTTCTTTTAAATTTGGCTGAAGACACAAGGACTGAACTGAAAATGAGGAACAAAAATATCGTTCACATGCTTGTGAAATCACTTGATCGAGAAAACTTTGAGTTGCTGATCCTAGTGATGTCCTTTCTAAAGAAACTCAGTGTATTTGTGGAGAACAAGAATGATATGGTAGGTAGTCTTGAGTCCCTACTTTATATATTGACTGGATTATATAAAAACAAAATTTCACATTTTTCTTATCACATTTAAGTAAATTTTCTCAAATGTCAGAATGAAGTTGAACTATTCAAATCAGACCAGTATGTGAATAAGATATGACACACTGTTCCCAGTGAAATGAGGATGAGCATTAAATGCTGATCTTAACTAACGATATCCATAATTGGCCAAGAAATCACTTTTAGTTGTTACAGATTTTGGCTAGCAACACTGATAGCAAATCAAAGTCATGAAATTGACTGGTTATCTCAAGATCAGAATCAGATGGAGTCAACCATTATCCAAAAAAAAAACAAAAACAGAACTTTTAAAACAAAAAAAGTTTGTTATAGTCATCTTTTTCATTTGACTTGCAGACCAAACTGAGTTAAAGTTTTACATTACTATTTACTCTGCCAAATCCATGAATGCTAACAGTGTTATTAGTAAGCATGTTCAATTTCCAATATTAGCTGGGTAATAAGCATGAATATTTTGAATAAGTTAATTATGTTTTGACTTGGAAATACATTTTTTCAGTTATTGAAGTATACTTTGAAGGAGATGGCTATTATTAGGTGGTGTAATAACTCAGGAAGCCTGACTGGAACGGAACATTGTTTGTTGAATGCCAAAATAGAGCCACTACTTGTTGCATACAAAGGCTAATTCCAGCCCAGTACAGGCAGTTCTGCAGACCTGTCTGAGTCAGCTTTTATATATATCCAGAAATGTTCTCTCTCACAACCGAATGGCTTTCACATCACCAAATCACTGTGACTGAGACTGCTTTATCTATTTGTATATAATATTTACACACAGTTGTAGATGCATTTACGCGCGCACACGCACATTTTCCTAATCGGCTTGTTCAGAGATGCTATTACCCACCTCTAGAGCAAGTGGGACTTGAACTCAGGCCTCCTGCCTCAGAGTTAGGGATGCTACCACTGTACTACAAGACCCTCTCTGATTCTGTTTTTTTTCAGATATTCAAAAGTGTTGATACACACAACTGAACGATTTTCTCACCACCAAATTCCCATGAGTTTGGTTTTTGTTTTTAACTGTTAATCATCTTGCTCTCCTTTATAAATATTTCTGATCAATCTGTTCAGAGATGTTCCGACACATCTTTGGAGCAGGTGGGATTTGAACCCAGAACTCCACAGCCCAGAGATACAACCAGGTACTCTACCACTACACCACAAGAGCCCTGCTTTTTTTAACCCAGAGGTTCTATCGTACGCAACTGAATGACTTTCCCACCACCAGTATCACTGTGACTCTTTTTGCTTAAAAAGAGAAAAAAAATTCACCACCACCAATAAAATACCCATGTGATCAATAAAATATTGATAACCAAAGTCTGTTATGGGCAATGCAAACCATCAAAAGTGAGGGGGATGTAGAGACTAAATCAAAATGGCATTGGGATTGGGGAAATAAAGCTCATCTCTCTCTCAAAAGCAGTGGTCTGCTTTTTCTTTCTTCTGCTAAGAAGTGCTATTGCACACAACTGAGTGATTTTCCCACCAGTGTATCCCTGGTGATGCCCACCCCTCTCTAAAGGCTGTGGGTCTTTTTTTTAAATTTTACTCTGACCTATTAGACACAACATTCCCACCACCAAAATCACTGACTTTTCTCTCTTTTTTTTTCTTTTAACCATCACCTGTAATCACCTACGTAACCAATTAAATATTTACAAGCAAAACCCATTATGGGTACTGCAAGCCATCAGTAGTAAGGAGCACTGAGGGAGAGAGGCAAAGGGCTAAATCAAAAAAGAGTTGGAGGAGGAGATAAAGTACTATAATCCCTGTGCTGCCCACCTCTCTCTAAAGACATTGAGAGCATTGATGGACACAAGGTGCTCCATCTCCAAGGACACTCGGGCATGAACATGACCACGGAAGTGGAAGAAGAGTCTGCTTTATCATTTTAAAAAAGATTTTTAACCTATTTTTCTAACCAACGTTCTGAGAAACATTATTAAAAACCTTCAGGAACAGTTGGGACTTGAATTCTGGCCACCTGGTCCAACGATAGACAGACAATAGGGCCTAAGTTTTCTAATCAATTTGTTCCGATGTTGTTGCACATCTCTGGAGCAAGTCTCGGTCCAGGTGTAAAGGCACTGTCATGACACCATAAGAAGGCTCCCATAGGGTCTGCTAAACATATATATTGTTAACCTATTTTTCTAGTCAACCTGTATGATGAAGGGACAAAAGATGAAGGACTTTTTTTAGTTGTAGAATCTTATAGCACAGAAGGAGGTAACTTAGCCCATTATATCATTCATTTTCACTCCAAAGCTTTACTGGTGACTGAAACTTATTCCTTGTCAAGATTCCAAATTGCTTTTTTGGGATTCCAAAGAAGTCTGCTTTTCAACATTTGACATCTTATAACTTGTGTCAGGGTGAAAAGGCTGTCATATTTTTCTTCTAGTTCTTTAGCCAAATATTTTAAATCTGTGATCTCTAGTTGCCATTCAATCTTGGAGGGAGCTCCTCAGAATTTTGCAATCGTCCTAAATCCTAAACCACTACTATTCTAACTGGATGATTTTCACTTCTCAAGTTTCTCCACACGAAGGAAGCCCTTGATCCTGTTTTCATCTGTATAGTCTTATCGACTTGCCCCGCCACATTGAAAGATTTCTAATACTGGATATAGCTGTCAGTCCCTCTGTTCCTTACCCAAATGTTATTGTTTATTTTGTAATTAATATAAATATTCAACTTAGTGTAAAATATACCATAGCTAACAAAGTTATCTAAAAGGCGCATTTTAAAAATAAGTCTCCTCAAAGTATTATGATTTATCAGATCTTTCCAAGTACACTCAAGCTGAAATAAATTGAAATCATGAACCGTAGAATATGGAAATATAACAGTGAATTAACAAGAAATAGTCAGAATTTATGAACCATTAAAAGGAAGGAAAAGAAAATGTTTTCACATTTGATCGGTGTTCATGACCAGTGCAAAAATAAAATTCTATTATTAAAGTTTGAAAATGTGCCCCTTTCAGGATATAGTTATTAGCATAAGCATGTAAATTAATTTTGTGATTTAGTTTTTCGGACATTGTGTATTTACTGTTCAGTACTATATCACAGGTTAGATCTTTGAATTAAGAAATTGATATTATCTACTATTACTTTCATTTTCTACCTCTTTCATCTTTGCAAACCATTGATCACTTCTTTGTTCATCTGACTAACTAGATTAAAAAAAATTACTGTTAAGTAACATAAAAATATTTGATTCTTGACAAATATAATTAATTACTGCCATCTAAGCCATCATAATAGTGCATAGACTTCTATACATATGAAGTTTCAAGATGATTTGTTTGAAAGGAAATTTAGAAAAATCAGTATATTTAAAGGCCTACTCAAACATATTGTGTAAACACAGTTTCACAGTGTAGTTTTTTGACTTCATCTTTATGATATAACTTTAGAGTTTCTGACAATCCTTCAGTATCTCTTTGCATTCTTTGCATATTCCTAGGCCAAGTGTTTGGAACATGGTGTGTGCTGTTTGAACTGAGTTAGATCCTTTTTTTCACTTATAGTCATAGAGATGTACAGCATGGAAACAGACCCTTCAGTCCAATCCGTCCGTGCCGACCAGCTATCCTAACCCAATCTAGTCCCATCTGCCAGTACGCAGCCTGTATCCCTCCAAACCCTTCCTATTCATATACTTGTGGACATTGGGGATGATAATTATTACGTTTTTCCATCACTAGCCATTAAGGTGCTGAAATCAATTACAATGCTTCTATTGTCTTTAGCTGGGACCAGTTATTTAACTCAGTGTGGTGGTCGTCTGCATAATGTGCTCAAGTATTCAAGATAAAACTGAGTTTTCATAATTTGAAGTAATGTATTATTTTATTTCACACAAAGCATATTCATAATGGGTGCCTGTGGAAGACGAGAAATTATTGGGTGGTTTGTTTAAGAGTAATTAAATGGTCTGGAATAGCTACAGTTTTTGAGAAGTTAAATGTTCACTTGTTTTTGCCTAGTTTGTACATTGACGTACCTCACTTGGCAGTGAATAACCCCATTTAGCCTTACAGCGAACATAACCGAGATTGTTGTTCTAAATCATTCTGTGCTGTGACTCTACATGCTATTAAATGCTAGCAAGCATTTATATATGCAGACCCACTCAATGGTTTTCCATTAAAAGTGCAGAGATCGTTTTCCTCTCTTTATTTTGTTTTATTTTAACTAAATGGACGTCCACTTTTTCTTTCGTGAGGTGGGAAGAAAATGGTGTTAATGCAACTCATAAATTTTCCAGGCTTTTCATTCTTTTTAATCAGCTTTAGAAGTCTTTGAAAAGTTACACCTGGAAGTAATCCTGTATGAGTAACAGAGGAATTTATCAAAATTGCAACATGTAGTTGTTTCAAAATCTTGCCACTTTTCTGAATGCAAGTTTGTTTAGTGTTGAATGGTGGAGTACCTTTTAATGTATTTAACAACTATAGATTAGTTTATTGTGTCCTGAAAGAGAGCGAGCGCAACTTTTTTTTGGTTTACTCTAGGTATTTGGACAAAACAAATAATTATTAAAAAAAACTATTCTCTGCCTGAAAATCATGACTTTAAAAAAAGGTAGCTTATTGGCCTCAAGTAAGTTTTAATTGCTTCAATTTAATGTTGTAGCATCAAAGGAAGCTTTCATTGGTTGTTTTTTGACTTTCTTTAAGCAAATAGAAAATGACTCATTTGTAGTTTGCTGGAAGCCAATTAGTCAATTTAGTATTAGTTAATAATAGTCCCCTATGCATTTGCCAAATTGAGCGTAGAGTTAGCGCAAGTGCAGTAAAAGCAATTTTACTTTTGTATTGAACTCTGTTTCATCCCAATGAAAATAATGAAATAAATGGGAGTTTCTGTTATATCTTAGGTTGCATATTAATCAAAGGATTTTATACGTAGTTTACATATTAAACATTAATAATCTTAATTGTGAAAACTACATTATGAAACATTTTTGTTTGCTTTTTAACTTTTTTCCTGGAGGTATTAAAAATGTGAAACTACCATGGGATTACACATGACTGTCTGAAGACCTTAAATGCTTTGTAATGATGTGCTAAATCTTAACTTGATTGTAATTAAATCCAGCTTTTCTTCAATGTGTTTTGTCATTAGCCTAATGCTTTTGCATCAAGAAAAACCTATAAAGACATTAAGCACCATTTAGTGCTCAAAATGAGTTACGGGGAAAGTGGTTTGGACATGCAGATGGTTCAGGTTAAGACCCAGATGATCTGTGCATGGACCCCCATACGTGCGGTGCCCTCACAAGTTCTCAATTTCTTTTTCAGCCCACCTGTGTACACGTGGTATGAATTGGTTGAAAATGGGCAATGCACCAGAAATTGTTTTAATTAGATCGTATATAAAGTGTTCAGTGAAGGGAGTTGAATGCTGTGGTAGTATTGTAAGAAGACAAGCTTGTTGGCAGAAAAGGAGTAATTTGCTTTTTATAAACTTTTGCTGATCTCGATGGACTTCAATATTCTCTCACCTTGTGTTCCATTTTAATGTATCAACAAAGTATTCTGCATTAAAAGAATCAAAATGGATTGAATCAAAAAGAGTCAAATTGCATCTGGATATATAGGAAAATTCACTGTTCGAGAATTAAACTGTTTGTGCACAATTAAATCCTTAATATTTTATGCCCTTTCACTTCACATTTTGTGCAATACAATACTTTTAACTTCATTGGTGAAATCCATTGAAATTAATTTTGTATCTCAAAAGCAAAATGTGTTTTAATTTGGCAAATAGTTTATTGGCCTTTGACGTTTAGTGTCTTGTGATAATTCACCAAAAGTATTAATCATTTATTTCAAACATTTAAACAGAATTACACCTCTGTCTTTGGATTTCTTTTCTGCATTGGATTATAGGTTTCCAGAAAATCTATTTAAATATGGTACAAAAATTAATTGCTCCTTGAAGGTGCTAAAATGTATAATTGAAATCTAGTGAAATAGAGAATATGGAATTTATTATCTAGATATTCACAATAAAAATATAATACTTGAAGTTGTTGCAATACACCAATTTTTTAGAGGGGATTTTTTCACTCTTAAGGCTTGAATCTGTATGTACTAATAGCAAAGCATATATATTGTTAAAAGAGCAATGTTCAGCTGGGATTTGCAAAGTTTTTTTTACTTTAGCTGGTGAAAAGCAGTCAAACTATGGAAGTACATTTGATGGAGCATTCATATAAACATCTTGCTCGAAGCGAGAGCTTTTCTTGCAGATGGACAATATCCATGCTAATGACAAGTGGCTCCACCATCAACTCATTCCCAATTCAGACTGGTTTCAAACAGGGCTGCGTCATCGCTGCAAGACTGTTCTTGATCTACCTTGCTGCAATATTCACCTCCCCGCTGGAGTGGAGTTGACTTAGGAAACCAGCGGGAAATCATTCAACCTCTGCCACCTTCAAGCTAAAACCAAAGTCACCCCAACCAATATCATTGAGCTGCAGTATGCAGATAATGCTTGCTTACGTACAATCTCAGAGCATGTACCCCAGACTATTGTCAGTTTCACAGTGGCATATGAGAGAATGGATCTCTGCCTGGACATCCACCTGGCCCGGCATTATGGCACAAACCCCTGATGATCAAGGCCCATGAGGAGGCCTTCGAGAATGTTATCCACTTCCAATACTTTAGGAATGTCCTGTTGGCCAAACCAGCTCTTGATGAAGAGATCCAGCAGTGCCTCCAGTGTGTAGTGCAGCCTTTGACCTGGGGAAAAGGATGTTTGAGGATAACACCAGATCTGACACAAAAATCATGGATTACAGAGTTGTAGTGATTCTCTCTCTCCTGTATAGCTGAGACTTGAACTATCTACAGCAGACACAACAAAACATTGGAGCATTGCCACGAATGCTGCCTGCGCAGGATCCTGTGAATCCACTGGGAAAAAAGACACAGTAAAACCAGTGTCCCCAACCAAGCCAACATCCCCAGCGTCGAGGCACGGACGACCCTTGACCGGCTATGATGGGCAAGGCTTATTGTCTGCATGACTGACACGACATTCCCCAAGCAGGTGCTTTACTCCCAGCTCCAAAACAGCAGGTATGCTCCAGGAGGACAGAGGAAGTGCTTCAATAATAACCTCAAAGCTTTGCTGGTGAATTGCAGCATTCCTACACACATGGGAGTCACTTGTTCAAGACCGTCCAAAATGGAGGAGGAGCATCCCGAAAGGCATCGAGCATCTCAAGACTTGTCCTCAGGAAAAGGTAGAAACCAGGCAAAAGCAGCATAAGGAGTGCACTGCCACACCAACATCTCACCCACCCCGTCCCACAGCCTTAACAGAGCCTACGGAAGCTTCATCGGTCTGTACAACCATCTGCGAACTCACCATGACAGTGAAAGAAAGGCATCCCTGCCTGTAAAGGACTGCCAGTGATGATTCATTTTGAATAGCCAAACTTTCTGACTTCATTTCTTGCTATCTGGACACTAATCCTGAAGTAACAGGGTGGAACACCCCAGTCTAGCATGTAAAATTACGGTTATATATGCAAAACTTGAGTACGTTTAGGTGCTGTGGGTGATTCTTTAATAATGTATCTGAAAGAATTTTGCTGTTGGCAAAACATACTGTTGACCTTTCCTTGACCTGTCATTGTCTTACAAGTACTACGTAAATATTTTTTACCATCACAAAGAATGTTTGATATTTCCCAAATAAAGACTTGATTAAAATTTAAGCATATTTTGAAGTCACCTTTACTGACTTCTCTCAACATTGCTTTTTAGCTGTCTGAATTAACGTCTGCACTTGTGCTGAAACAGAGAGAATCATAGGATCCCTAGTTGGAAAGAGGCCATTCAGCCCATTGGTTATTACCAACCCTCTGAAGAGTATCTCACCCAATCTCCTAGTTTATCCTGTAACCCCTCATTTACCATTTCTAATCTACCTAGCCTACACATGCCTGGCACTGCGAGCAATTTAGTATGGCCGATGCGTCTATCCTCCACATCTTTGGACTGTGGGAGGAAATTGGAAACCCGTGCAGACATGGGGAGAACATGTAAAATCCACACAGGTAGTCATTCAAGGCTGGACTTACTCCTGGATCCCAAGTGCTGTAAGGCAGCAGTGCTAACCATTGAGCTGATGATGTGGCAATTGTTTTTGCAAACATTTTGAAGACTGGAGTCGGACTTCTGCAGTAAAATAAATAGAAAACCATAGCAAATGGTGAAAAATAACATGTTTTTTCTTCAGCACTATTTCAATAACATGCAGAAGTAGCAGTGAATCTTTTTGTTGGATGCTGTATTTAAATGACTCTTGCTTTTAGCATGAGAGGAGACTTTATTTAGTAAAATTTAAACTTTATCTGACCAATGTGCTAAACCTTTTGTGTGGTCAGGGTTGTTGAAATAACATTTAACTGTGACAGTTTTCGGAAAAACAAATTATTTTTTAAACAAGTATTTTCAATTGAAGTTGTATTGATGCAAGATATGTATGTGGATCTGTGTGCTGGAAAACTAGTTTTGTGAATGGTTTATTGATTTCCTCACTTTCAAGTGTGACAATTTCTGTAAACTGCAATAGTGTAGCATATGTAAAATGCATATCATTTGTACCATTTTAATTAGTCTGTTATTTGACGATTGATACTTATGTTTGTGAGATCTATTTAACAAATCACCTTAGTGTTTTTACAGTTAAAAAAACTACTTTGAAACCTCTGAACTTTAGCCCATAACCATGAAAATCAATATGTGAGCTTTATGTTAAATGAGTTGGATGAAAGACTTTGAAGAGGAAAGCTGCACATGATAAGAGAACAATATTCAGTATGTTTTTTCTCTTAATTTGCAGGTAGAGCTGAACATCATTGAGAAGCTGTCTAAGTTGGTGCCTTGTGAACATGAGGATCTCCTGAATATTACACTGCGCTTGCTACTGAATCTGTCTTTTGACACTGGTCTTCGGAATAAAATGGTTCAAGTGGGACTGCTCCCAAAATTGACTTCGCTCATAGGTAATTTTTAAAAGCATAACCAGCAGACTAGATTTTCTCAGTTTTGTCTTTCCAATTTACTTATTCCAAATGATGTGCTTCATGTATGATTTTCAAAGCAAATAAATAAGCAAATGGGTTTATTAGATGAGTTGTGATCCAAAAGCGAGGAAATAGTTCTTATCTCCACTGAGCCAAGACCCCTCTTGCTCTGTAGATGCAAAGATTGGTAAGATGGAAGATTGGCACATGAAAACTTTAAAGGAAATTAGTTATAGTTCTGTGTTGTGCACTGCTGGTGATCTCAGTTGTGCATTAATAGAATGCTGACATTTGCATTTTATGGAAATTCAAGGTAAATTTGCAGGAGCCCTTATGTCATTACAATTACATAATTTCTTGAAGCCTGTAATCTACACAAACTCATGCTGTTTTCAGTTATCCATAAGGAATGTGATTAAATTTCATTATTTAATAAAACATTATCGCAGTTTATAAGCAATTTATTAAAACAGTAGGAACAGAACTAAGCAATAAGCAATTCAGTTTGTTGAGCTGTTCAGTTAGGTCATGACTGTGCACCTCCAATCCCTTTTCCTTCCTTTGCTTCATATCTCTTGATACATTTAACAAAGATGTATCTGTCTTGAAACTCCAATAGTCTCAGCATCCTTGCCTTTTTGACGAAGAAAACGTTTCAGATTTTTACTACCATTTGTGCAGAAAGTGTTGAAATGCAATGATCACACCAATCATGTCCTCGGAATAGTCTATGAATTGTGAATTTCTATGATTTATCTAGTTGGCTTTTCGTTTGAGTGATTCAATCTTAGATCATAAGACATCGGAGTGGAAGTAAGGTCAATCAGTCCATTGACTCCACTTCGCCATTTAATCATGGCTGATGGATATTTCAACTCTACTTACCTGCACTCTCCCCATAGCCCTTAATTCCTTGCGTGATCAAGGATTTGTCAATCGCTGCCTTGAAGACATTTAACGCCCTGGCCTCCACTGTGCTCTGTGGTAATGAATTCCACAGGCCTACCACACTCTGGCTGAAGAAAGGTCTCCTCATTTCTATTCTAAATTGACTCCCTCTAATTTAAGGCTGTGCTCACCGCCTAACGGAAACAACTTCCCAGCGTCCACCCTTTCTAAGCCATGCATTATTTTGTAAGTTTCTCAGATCTCCCCTCAACCTTGTAAACTCTAAGGAATACAATCCCAGGATCCTCAGCAGTTCATCGTATGTTAGGCCTACCATTCTAGGGATCATCCGTGTGAATCTCTGCTGGACACGCTCCAGTGCCAGTCTGACCTTCCTGAGGTGTGAGGCTTATAGTATTAATAGTAACCAGTATCTCAACCCTATGCTTTAAGAAAGATAGAAGTTTATTGCACAACTGTTGCTGAAAGTCATTTGATTAGCTGTAAAGTAATTAGGTGTGATAGTTACAAAGATTAAAAGTAAACAAGGATAAATGATACTGTTTATTCTTAGACTGCAGGTGTTGCTGGCTAAACCAGTATTTGTTACCCATCCCTAATTTCCCTGAAATGAGTGCTTGCTCGATCATTTCAGATGGTAGTTGAGAATCAATAAGATTGCTGGGGGTCTGGAGTTGTCTGTAAAACAGATCAGGTAAACATGATGAATTCTCTTTCCAAAAGGGTTTTAGTAGATCCAATGGGTTTTGCAGCCATCAATAATAGTGTTTAGGTTGCAACACTGAAACTAGCTTTCAGTTCCACATTTGTTTTTTAATTAAATTTAAATTTCTCCAGCAACAAACATGTGATTTCAACAGTTCACATTTAGGTTTACTCATCCAGCGACATGACCATTGTATCACCTCTTAAAGGTGAATGGAAGATCAATTTAATAAGATTATTGTAGCCTATTTCTGAAGTGAAAGGCTTCAAGGCTTTTGAATGCAGCATTGATTTAATATAATACAGTATTATATTGATGACTTGATTTGAACAGCCTGTCAGGTTGACTCTCAGGATTTGAGGGAGGGGGACAGAGAGAGACATATTAACTTGTTTCTTACTAGGTCTGTGATCATGGTCCTCGCAAATTGCCTGAACACTTCCTGATAACAGTTGATTTCACAAATCCTTCCTCTTTGTATCTTTGGAATTCTTTCCCTGATGGTGTCTTTCAGAGTTATTCTTGGGAAGTTGTGCTTCAAATGGTTATTCTCACCCTGTCTTATACAGGTTATGTTGAAATTCTTCTGTATCCAGCTATACTGTAAAAGTCAGCAATCTATGAATATTTTAACATTCCATGAAAAGGTATTTCAATGAATGCGATACTCAACTGTTCAAATAAGTGCTGCACTTAATCTTGACTATGAACAAGGTGTGGCTTGTTGTGAGGTTTCCACTTGATCACTCAACAGTTCAATTGTTACTGGACAGTTAGTTGGAGACAGTGAGAGAAAGTAAGCCAGAAGCAGGCTTCTTGCAGAAGATTGCTGCTAGTGAGCTGTGCTGATGAGGTACGGAACTGATTATTGGCAGTTGAGGCTGAGTAAGAAATCTCAAGAACTGTTGGATAGCTTTCTGCAGTCAGGACTCAGTGGAAGTCCTTTGGACCAGTAAGTGCAACTAAGAGTTGAGAGTGTAAGTGCACTTTCAAAATCCATAGGGCCATACTTTCAGGACACAATAGTGAAGTACCAGAACATGAGCAGTCGTTGAAGCAATCAGTGATGAACTGTGTTTTGAGGGAATTTCAAAGCTAGTTGTTTGAAAAAGATTTGGATTTTTTAAATAACGTTTTATTCAGTTTTAATGATCCACAGTGTCACTAATGCCTGTGGATTGTTGAGAAATCAGTGGGATTTGTCCTGACTCACTTTGCTTTTGGATGTGCTTTTTGGAGTATTTGACCATTTTCTGTTGTTCATAAACAAATACAGATTGCTAGTGAAACTCTGGTAGCATAGAATCATAGGGATGTAAAGCATGGAAACATATCCTCTGGTCCAATTTGTCCATTCCACATATCCTAGCCAGCACTTGGGCCATATTCCTCTAATTCCTTCCTATTCATGTATCCATCCCATGTGTGGAGAGAAAGGAGAGTTAACATGTCAAGTCCAGTGACTCTTCATAATAACTGATAACAGTGAGGAAAATGTATAATTTATATTGAAGGTGAGTTTGGGGGAGTGGTGTGGTGGGCGAAAAGTGAATGGATAAATAGAGATGGAGCCCAGCGAGAGAGATATGAAAGGGATAGACAAAGTGGTTATTGATACTAGGCCGGGACAGAAGAGAAACTGAATAAGTGATAATGAGAGCTGAGAATGGCTTGGCTGTGCTAAAGGCAACCCGTGTCATAATAGGACTGGGTGTGGTGATGGGAAAAAAACACAAGGACAGAATCACGCTCTAAAATTATTTAACTCGATGTTGAGTACTATAGGCTGCAGGGTCCCTAAGTGGAAGATGAGGTGTTGTTTTTTGAGCTTGTGCTGCCCCACAACATTGAATTTAATGTCATTGATTCCCTTATTTACCTACCATTTTCATATCTCCCCTCTCTCATCCTCTCGGCTTCACTGCCACCAACCAACCTCACCTTCCGTATAATCACCACCTTTTCCATAGAAAAAGAAAGACACTTAATGGAACAAGTGACTCTTATTTATTGTCATTGGACTTGAAATGTCAACTCTGTTTTCTCCCCACAGATGCTGCCAGACCTGCTGAACTTTGCTAGTAATTCCTGTTTTTGTTTCAGATCTTAAGTATCCAGAGTTTTTGCTGTATTCCTGTTATCTATTTCAGGTTAATTCTGGATGTTAGAATTATAAGTTGTGTTTTATGTATATATTGTAAATTCTCTTCCTGTTCTAATTTTGTATAGTAGAAGGTTTTGTTCTCAACAGTGGAATCTCATCTCTTTATTCTTTCAGTAAGTGCTTGGGATCTCACGTTGATAACTAAGAAGAAAGTTACCAGTCCATAGTCAGATTATAACATAAATTTGGTGGTTTGGTCTTGAAGTCTCAAGATCAAGCCTGAAATTGGCTTTAATCCAGAAACTGTTATATCATGCTTTTATTTTAAATACTGGGTTGCATAGGCATGAAACATTGCTCTTTCTTCTTGCTTTTTAATCAAGGTAATTAACTTTTAACTGTTTTAGCCATTGGCTTGAATAGCCCTGAAACAGTTAAAACAGACATTGTTGGCAACAGGCTTCATCTAATGAAGAGTCACTGGGCTCAAAACATTAACTTTGCTCCCTTCCCACAGATGCTGCCAGACCTGAATTGGCCAGCAATTTCTGGATTTGTTTCAGGTGTCCAGCATCCACAATTCTTTGTTTTAAATGAACTTAATTAGCTCTCTTTGTTAGATTGTATTGAGCTCAGAAGGAGCTATTTTTTCGGGGAGCCATTGTCAAGGAGTTGGTTTACTGCTGGAAATGTCAGTTGTATTTCAAAAACTCTCTTGTAATTTTTTCCTCCAGTAAGTACTATCTAGTTCCAATACACCATGATAGCCATCTGACATCTGGAACAGAATTTTCTAAGACTCTGTGTCTATTTTACAGACAGATGGGTTTTCTTTCCAAAATATTTAATATAATTATGTAATTGTAACATTATATTTCAATGCTCTTGGCTTTCCCCCATCAGAAGAAATAATTTGTCTATTTATACCCATGCAATTTCTTTTACTATTTTGAACACCTTGATCAGATCAGTTCTGAAGAAAGGTTGTTGGACCTGAAATGTTAACTCTGCATTCTCTCCACAGATGCTGCCAAACCTGCTGAGTTTCTCTGCAGTTTCTATTTTGTTCCAGATTACTCGCCAATGTTTTATACTTGAAGCAATACTAATCAAATGTGAGCCACAGATTCACTGATACTGAGAAATACGTATGTACAGGTCATTTGCTGAGTCACTTATGTCAATGTTTTTCTTCCATAATAAATTAATTCTTACCATACTACTTATCTTCCCTTCAGTTTGTTTTTCTTCATTTGTTATCCAGTGGTGGTGATCAACATTGTGTTTCATCCTTAAACATAATTCCATACCCCCACAACTCTTTGTGAAGAAAATGCTGTGCTAACTGTACTGAAATACTTGCATTTAATCTGGCAGTGATTGTTTCTCATGGTTAAGGTTGAGATACTGTCTACTATCTAAACTAAACAGTAAATGTTTGAAGACACTCTATAGGTCAGGCAGCATCTGTGGAGGGAAACAGGTAATGATCAGGTTGATATTTCTTCCGAATTCATCTGTCTGTCTGATCCCACTTTTTAAAACAGCGGTCCTATTGCTCTGTTATCTTGATTCTTTGAATAAGAAAGCACCACCGTTCAAGTCTGTCTCCTTCTGTATTTTCTTGAACCTGGCAATGTTCTCATGAGATTGTGTTTCTATTACCCCAATGTTTTTGATGTAGTGTGATGTTCAGTAGTATGCATCTTGTAGCTGATGTCTTTGATAGATTTTATTTGCATTCATTACTGCCTCTCTTAATATTCCATGCCTCTCGTGTTTATGCTTAGCACCAATTGGATACCAAATTGGCTTGGTGGTAAGAGACAGAAGGTGATGGTGGAGAGTTGCTTTTTGAACTGGATGGCATGTGACCAGCAATGTTCCACAGGGATCCGCTGGGTCCACTTTCGTGTGTCATTTATATAAATCATTTAGATGAGAAGATGGGAAAAAACATGCAGGTGGCAAACATGTTTAGTAAGTTTGCAGATGACACCAAAATTGATGGTATGGTGGACAGTGAAAAAGGTTTTCTAAGATTACAAAGAGATCTTGATCAACGGGTTCAATGAACTGAGGAGTGATAGAGTTTAATTTGGGTAAATGCAAGGTATTGTATTTTGGTCAAGCAAGCAAGAGCAGGACTTGTCCAGGGCCCTAGCATTAATTGTGTAATGTTGTACAACAGGGAGATCTCAGTACATAATTCTTTGAAATTTGCATCACAGGTAGATGGTGATTAAGAAGGTGTTTAGCACACTTGCCTTTATTGATCAGATCTTTGAGTATGGGAGTTGGGATGTCAAGTTGAGCTTTTACGGGACATTGGTGAGGGCCTTTCTGAAGTACTGTGTGCTGTCCCTACTATAGGAAGGAATTGGAGAGGGTTCAGAAAAGCTTTGCCAGGAATGGAAAGTTTGAGTTTTTAAAAATAGGCTGGGACTTTTTTCACTGGAGCATAGGAAATTGAGGTTTATAAAATCATGAGGGGAATAGATAAGGTGAATAGCAAGGGTCTTTTGCTTAGGGTGAGGGAGTTCAAAACAAGGGGACATTTTTTAAGGTGAGAGGAGAAAGTTTTTAAAAAAGACGTTGGGGTAACGTTTTTACACAATGATTTCATGTGTGGAATAAACTGTCAGAAGAAGTGGTGGATGCAGGTTGAGTTACAACATTTAAAAGACATTTGCATAAGTACATGAATAGGAAAGGTTTTGGAGGGATGTGGGCCAAATGCAGGCAAGTGGGACTAGTTTATTTTGGGAACATGATTGGTGTGGACTCATTGGACTGAAGGATCTGTTTCTGTGCTGTATGACTATGACTGTAAGATTATATCATTTCACACTTACATTGAATTTTACCCTTCACTCCTTCATTCATCCCATTTTAATAATAACCTTTTGTTTGCTGAAACGTTTTCAACCAATCTGTCAGATATGTTATGCCACATGTCTGGAGCAGGTGGGACTTGAACCCAACCGTCTGGACCAGAAGTAATGGGAGCCTTCCTTTTGGTTCCGTAAGCAGTACTACTTTGATTGCCAATACAATCAATTTTGATGTCTGCAAATTTTAACACAATACCATCTGGACCTATATCCAAATCATTGTTATAGCCCAAGGATCAGAAGTAGCTGAGAAGAACCCTGTGAGATAACACTTACCATGCTGTATGACTCTGACTGTGGCTGCCCATTACCAAATATTCTGGACAACCTATCTGTAACTCCTCATTGTTGTCTCTCAAACAGTTTTTAATCCAGTTGTCATTCTGAATTCCATATCACTTAATCTTCTCTAGTAATTGTATGAGAGGTACTTTGCTTCCCTAGCATTTATATGCAAGCATTGTGCTACCTCCAGTGACCAAGTCTGTTATCTCCGTAGAGTTCTATGAAGTTTGACAAGAATGCTGTCCCTTTTGACATCTGCACTGGTTACTTATAGGTTAGATGCATTAGTCATGGGTAAATATAGGATGGGGGAATGGGTCTGGGTGGAAAAAAAAGGGGTGGCACGGTGGCACAGTAGTTAGCACTGCTGCCTCACAGCACCAGGGTCCTGGGTTCGATTCCCACCTGTCTGTGTGGAGTTTGCACATTCCCCCTGTGGGTTTCCTCCCACAATCCAAAGATGTGCAGGTCAGGTGAATTGGCCATGCTAAGTTGCCCACAGTATTAGTCAGGGGTAAATATAGGGTAGTGGCATGGGTTTGGGTGGTTTCTCTTCGGAGGGGCGATGTGGACTTGTTGGGCTGAAGGGCCTGTTTCCACACTGTAGAGAATCTAATCTAAAAAATCTAATCTAATCTAATCTAAAGTTTCTTTTTGTACATGGTAATTCCAACCCTAATCAAAGTTAAAAATCACACAACACCAGGTTATAGTCCAACAGGTTTAATTGGAAGCACACTAGCTTTCGGAGCAGCGCTCCTTCATCAGGTGGTTGACAACACCGGCATCTCCAAATCAAATAATTATTTTTAAACTAATGCAGACATGAGGCCAACTGGCCTGTAACTAAAATGAAGAACTGTGGATCCTGAAGATCTGAAACAAAAACAGAAAGTGCTGGAGAAATTCAGCAGGTCTGGCGGTCTCGCTGGAGAGAAAGCAGATTAACATTTCTAGTCGTGACCCTTCTTCATAACCTGTAATTACATTGAATTGCTCTGCATAGCTTCAGTCTCTAATCATCCAGCAAATCTGTATTCAAAAGATGACTGAAATATTATTTCTTGAACCTCTTCAATTTCCTCCATTTCCCTCTGAATCCTTGGAATCTTGGAGTAGGCCATGCAGAGGTTTATGACAGTCTTCCCAGAGAAATGCTGCTTTTCCTTGCACTGCTTCTTCTGAGTGCAGAAACTTAAATAGGGGCTTGCAGAGCCATCTGGGAGGGTGTAGATATAAACAGTCACCTTTTTCCTCTGGAGCATCACCATGATGTGTTCTTTCCACCCATGCCAATTCTGGCCAGAATTGAATGGGCTAACTTGTTTCCAGTTTTGCTAATTTTGTTACTACCCTTTTACTCTTAACTAACATGGTCAAGAAACAGGCAAACAAAGAAAAATCTATTACCCAACATGACTGGAAAATAAAAATAAGGTATCTTAACTTTTCAAGTGTAGTAGCAGATGAACACCCCATTAACTACCACTGGACCTAGCTGTTTCCCATCCTGTACCACCATGCTTTAGTGGATGGTATAGGAAATTGCAGTGAGTTCAATGTAAATTAAGTCATAGACCCTAATCGCATAAAAAATTCTAATTTTTATGTTTATTTGCTCTTTCATTCTTTTGGTTGGAGCTAAATCGAAATCTGTTCAAAACTGTCAATAGGTGTGCCAGTGACAGAAACATTACTTTTTCTTCTCTGAAGTTTATTCCTTGAACCTCCTAGTCATTGTTTTAAAAAAAAAGCAGGGTTACGTTTGCAGTATTAGCCCTAAGGACGACAATTGAGATGTGTCTGAAAAAGATTCAACAGTGACCTCTAGTGGGCAATGTTTTCACACGATTTTCATTCCTGTGGCTCCTGCCTCAATTGCCAAAGACCAGCTGCCACTACTTGCGTAATATGTTAATTGGTAGGTTGTTGAGTACATCATAACCACAAGCCTAGCTATTAATACAAAAATATAGGTTTTGGCATTTAAATAAAAGCAAAATTATAACCTTTCCAGTGACAGAATTGTGAATTTTTCCAGACATATGGATAGCTAAATAGTTGATGTGACTAATATTTTTTAGCTTAATACAGATTTAAGCTACATTTTTAAGACAGTTTTTGTTGTTTGCTGACTTGAATTTCAATTGTAAAGTGTAACCTTAAGATGACTAATTGGCTCTTGAGTTAGAAAACAATGACTCATTTATTATAGTTAATCTTTTTCCAATGCAAGGGTCCTCTTTAGCTCATTCCAGGGCAAAGGAATTTTTTCCAGCCATAACCAAGCCCTCTAATTGGCATGATCGTAACCACTACTGATGTATCTAAATGGCTACATTTTTTAAAGAGTGGTATTTCAACTCTAGTGCCATCCCCCTATGGAGCTTTTGAATTGTGAAGAGATACTCCAAGAAGTAATTGGACTAAATCTGCAGTAACGATACTTTTGAAAGCCATAAGAATATCTTCGGAAAAGAGGTCTGATTGAATTTGATAGTTTCTTCTTCTAGACGAGTCAGCATTTCAAACAATAAATATCACTTCAAGACGGGCATGGTGGCTCAGTGGTTAGCACTGCTGCCTCCCAGCACCAGGGTCCCAGGTTCGGTTCCACCCTCTGGCAACTGCCCATGTGGAGTTTGCACATTCTCCCCGTGTCTGCGTGGGTTTCCTCCGGGTGCTCCGGTTTCATCCCACAGTCGCAAAGATGTGCAGGTCAGGTGATTTGGCCATGCTAAATTGCCCATAGTGTTAGGTGCATTAGTTAGAGGGAAATGGGTCTGGGTGGGTTACTCTTCGGAGGGTTGGTGTGGACTGGTTGGGCCGAAGGGCTTGTTTCCTCACTGTAGGGAATATTTCTAATTTAAAAAAAACAAACATTCTGGTGGAATCCTTCATTTGAGTTTAATTTCTTTAACTTTTGGACATTCTCACTCCTCTTGATCTTATGGCCTAGAGGTTATCGTCAAACGTTTATCAAGTGATTTCTGTCACTATTTTCTGCCTCCAACCAAAGTCCTTGCACTCCTGTCACCAATTTTGTTCCCCATTCTGGTTGTTGAAGCTGAACCAGGCCTTGTGTAAGTTTCCCATTTTGTTTGACTGATTTTTTTTTCCCTACAAAACCCTCCATACCCTTTCTCTGCCCCTTTGGTAATCTTGCATTCCCTTCTGTAAGCTTACAATCTCCATCCCAGTTCTACTTGTTAATCTCCTCCTTCCTCCAAACCATAACTTGTAGCAGAACCATCACCTTTTCTCAAAAATCCCTTGCTTGCTACCTTGAAAGGTTTTCCAAAAAGTCACCGATTTGGTCACTTGCCCTGCTAAGACTTGAAGTTGGTTTCTAATCCTCTTCTATGCTGCCTTGTATGATACTTTTCAATGTTCAAGCAACTACATGAATATACGTTGTTGTCTGGGTGCACAGTTATTTTTCATTAGCACTTTCTTAGCCTGAAAAATCCTGTTAAGCTATGTGGACCTGAGCCTGTATCATAGAGTGAAATAGTTATGTTGCATGCAGCTGTCACCTAATTTTCCATGACAGAATGCCTTGGTTAGACACTGCAAGACTCAACTCGTCACACCCGTCACTCAGTAAAAAGACCCAATTATGCATTCTCTGTTTTCTGCCAGCTAGCCAATCTGCTATCCCTATAATTGTTACCCTAAACCACAAGCTCCTACTTCGCCACTAACATGTTCAATCGCACCGTGTCTAATGGCGTAATTACCGAGAGATCTGAGTATTCTTGTATATTAAATACAAAGCATTACCATGCAGGTACAATTAAGAAAGCAAATTGATTATTTTCTGGGGGTTGGAGTTTCAAGAACTGTGCAGTGTGTTGGTGTGGCTGCACTTGGAATACTGTGTACAGTTTTACTTGATGTATTTAAGAAGGTATTGGAACCGTCCTTGGTTCAAAGGACGGTTACTAATCTGTTTCCTAGGATGAAGGTATTGTCTGAATGAAGAATAGCTAAACAGGTTAGGTCTTTATTCATTAGTTTTAGAAGAATGAGAGGTGATCGTATTGAGACAGACATGATTCGATAGCCGGGGGAATGCTTTGCAGTAGATGTTGAGAAGATGGTGGAGGAATCTTGAACTGGGGGACATAGTTACAGAACAAGGGGGCATTCATTTAAAGCTGAGATATGAAGGGATTTCATCTATTTGAGGCAAGTAAATGTCTGGAATTCTCTACATCAGAAAGTTATGGGGGCAAGATCACTGAACAAATTTAAAGAAGTAGATTTGTTCTTGAAATATCGTAAAGTTGAGGGCTATGGTGAGCTGGCGGGAAAGAGGAGTTATGGCCTGGACAAATCAGCCATGATCATAGTTGAATGGCAGGGAATTCTTGAGCACTGAGTGACCTTCTTCAGCTTCTATTCCTTATGATCTGTAAATCCAACTACAGTATATCCACTTGCTATTCTTTATCCATGGTACAGTTGACCCCTTAGAATCATAGAATTCCCTACGATGTAGATGAAGGCCATTTGGCCCATTGAGTTTGCACTGACCTCTGAAGAGTATCCCACCTAGATCCGCCCCATCCTTGTAACTCTGCATTTCCAATGGCTAATCCACATAGTCGACATATCCCTGGACAGGGCAATGTAGCATGGCTAATCCATCTAATTTGCACATCTTTGGACTGTAGGAGGAAATCCACGCAGATGCAGGGAAAACATACAAACGTCTGTGCTGTATATCTCTGACTCCACACACAGTCACCCAAAGCTGGAATTGAACTCCTTTCCCTGGTGCTGTGCAGCAGCAGTGCTAATTGCCAGGCCACTCATGATTTACTACAACTACACAAGCTTGATCCCACACTCCCATAGTTTAGTTTAAAGCTTCTCTACTTCCTGGTCACTGGTCACAGCATGGTTCGGGACAGGCCACACTTTACCCAGTAATGATATCAGTTTTGTTTTTTAATTGATTCATGGGATGTGAGTATCACTGGCTGGACTAGCATTTATTGCCCATCCCTAATTGTCCAGAAGACAGTTAAGAGTCAACCACTTTGGCTATATATGACGCGAAAGGCTAGCAATCAGCAATGGTTTCATGGGTCATCGTTAAACTCTTATTTCCAGATTATTAAGGTGGGTTTTAAACTCCGGTCCCCAGAACATCACCTGGACCAGTAGTCTAATGATAATACCACTCTAAGCTACAGGTACTGTGGAGATTTGAATGGAGGATCTCTTGTTTGCCAGACAGATGCCTTAACAAACTGAGCCACGGTATCGCTAGCACCCCACAAACCGGAACTCCCTTCTCCCACTCCTGTCTTTGAGCCAAGTATTCATTTCACTAATTTTGTGTGCCCTCCGTCAGTTGGCATGTGGCTGAGGTAATGATCCAAAAATGATTATCCTGGAGATACTGCTACATACCTCTGGAGCAGGTGGGACTTGAACCTGGGCTGTAGTGAGGACTGCAAGATGCTGGAGAGTCAGAGTCGATAAAGTGTGGCGCTGGATTAAGCACAGCAGATCAGGCAGCATCCAAGGAGCAAGAGAGTTGACGTTTTGGGCATAACGCTTTCCAGCGCCACACTTTATTGACGAACCTGGGCTTACTGGCTCAAAGGTAGAGACACAACCACTGCATCGCAGGACTCCATTTTTATGCTGCTCGTGTCACTCTGCATCACAAGCCAACTGAGCTAATCGACATCGCTACTCTTCCCAACAAACTGTCAAAGCAGGATCTCTTTCCTTGTTCTCTCTTGTCATAGATATGGACAGTGACTGGATCCTCCCAATCTTGTCCTATTTCTGTCTAGCCCTGAACAGCATTACCAAACTCTGACGTCGAGAGGCAATGTAATGTCTGCACTCTGAGAACAGTGTTTATTCTCCCTCAGTATTCTGTGCCCAATGACCACTGTTCCTTTTGCTCCTGCCCCCCTCCCCCAGTTGAATGACTTCCTCTATCATGGTGCTTTCTAAGTTTGCAAATTATAAGGAAGGACTAAGACATCCATCAGTTGTTAACTTCCAAATTTCACCAGTGAGCAAACCATTTAGATGCAAAAGTGTAACGAATCACTTCTTCTAATGAGAGAAATGAAATTTCATTAATCCCAGGGGCTGCTTTGGAATATTTTCCAGATAATTGCATTGTAATGTGCAACTGGAATGTTACTATAGTACCTGCAAAATTGCAAATATTTTTTATAGGTTTTGAATTTGTTGCATCTCAACTTATCCCTAAATTACTATGAATTCTAAATTTAACACAATTTGCTTCATGATGAGTTATACTTTTTAATCTTTCAGATCTCCATGTAATTAATTAATATTTATGGCCAATTAATTCCTGCTTTTCCTGATTTAAAGTTACCTGCTTTGTGGTATTCCTGTAAAACAGACTTGAAGGTTTGTTTCAAAAACTTAGCTTCCAGTTTCAAACATTGTCAGTTATTCATGTCGGTGTTGAACATCCTTTAACTTGCATCTTGTGTGAGATAATAAGTACTCCGAGAAAACCTTTCATATGTCATCAGGAAAAAGCTTTCATTAATCCATATCCCCTTTTCCAACTGCTACCCCAATTTCTTGGTATTATTTTTACATGGAAACTTATTTTAGTAATGTGTTGAATAACTTATGAATGGAGTTTCTAGTCTTATGGAAAAATCTGAAATAAAGACAGATTACGCTACCACTAATGTTCAATAGTTTTTGAGTTAGAAATGAGACTCTAAGAACCTCGATTTGCTTACTACAATTCATCTAATTCACATTGCTTTGTTTTTGTTTTTTTATCTTGATTTTCTTCTCCCAAACTTGTTTAATTCCACACGTTTTATCCAGGAGATCTGTTGGTCTTAACTTTTCATCCCCAAATTAGCATGTTTAAACTAAAGAATTATTTGGAAGCTAATTTTGAATCAATAATTTGAGATGTTAGGGCACATGGCAGGTAGTTGTTAAAGTATATGGCTCATCCTTGGTAGGGTGGAAATTGTGCTAAGCTTTGTCTCATTCAAGTATATATTTTGTCCACAATGTATTTCTTGTATGGTTATTTTTTTAAAAAAGAAACTTAATTTGTATACTTAATATTATTGACAATAATCCTCAGGTTTGGGCTAGTGTAAATGATTCAGTGTTGCTGTTATGTTTTCAGTGACAAAGTACCAGAGACAAGCAGTCCTCCATCTTACATTACACATGTAAGTTCTAATTCAAAACTTTGTTTTCTTGCTGATCCATGTTTCACAACACACCCGGGAAAATCTGTATCAATGAATAGTTTTAATGTGATTTTGCTAGTAAGTTTTGGCTTAGTGCACCTGCACCCAGAAATAATATCCTTTCACTTTTCCCTGATGAGTCTCTTGAAATCCAGAAGACGGACACTGAATTGAATTGTCTCAGTTAATGGTCTGTTTACTACAAAATTATAGCTGCTGTCAAAGTAGCATTGAGATTTCTTGCTTTTGAAACTTGCTCCAAATTTCTTTTTAATTTGCATTCCATTTTGATTCACTGGTTCTTGAGTAGAATTTCCTTCTGGTGGCATTAACGAAGGAAGCTGACCACATTTTCTGACCCATGTTATGGAATTATATTAATGATATTTATATTGTAACAGGCAATCCTATCCTTACAACTGAAATGATCCCTTGGGAAGAAAGTAATGGAAGAATAAACCAGATTAGTTCATTTTCAGAATTCCTCTTGTGTCTGTAACGTGAAGTTACAGTCTTGCTCTGTTTTGGATCACCATCACTATCCCTTAAGCGTTAATATTATACGCCGCATTTTGCTGTTTGTGTGATACCTTTTGCTTGCCTAGTTTACATAAAAATACTGCCAAAATGTGTGTATTGAACTTAACTACCTCACCAGACTTAAGGGTACAATTAATCTTGCAGATTATTATAAAAGAGGCCCTTATTGCTACTGTAGTTCTTCTTTAGTTTTAATAGACCATTTCTTGTTATTTTAGGGCCAATCTTTTGCTATTCAGCTTATAAACAATCATACATTTTCCTACAAATGAAGTGAGGCAATAGCAGGGGTCAGATGTGGCAAAACCCCTAACTAAAACCATCTGCCACAGCTGGTGGGGGCGCGGTAAAGTTGTATGAGGATTGCTTGAAATTATTGATGTCAGTAAAATTTATGCTTCCTCCTGTTTTCTCAATTAAGTAGAGATGCTTTTTTTTCCTGGTGTTGGACTGGGCACAGATGGTTTTAATAGATCATGTGCAAATATTACTGCAGTTTCTGTCTCAGTAGGGCACACTCCTTCAAGAGGATATAGTTTGCAAATAGGTTGTTAAATGTGAAGTGCACATCATTGGTGAAATCCAGCAAACCAGCATATCTTGTTGAATGATTAATTCAATAAGTTGATTCAAGTCAGTTTTGAGTTGGATTGAATCCCACACTTAATAAATAAACTACCTAATTAAGATTTTAATTAACAATTTAAAAACATAGTGGTGTATTAATTCTGAGAAATTATATTCTATTATCGCCTTCACATTTTAGCCCAAGGGTTGCATTTCTTAAAACAAAACACAGCAGTATATGTATGAAAATTTTTAAAATGCATTTGCAAAAACAAGAAGATTCATTAATTTCCACTCACCTGTTTCTGCTTGCTGCTTTCTTCTCACTTAGGTTCCATTTACATTATGTTACTGATTTGTCATTAGTAACGACAGAGTATAAAGCACAATTTGCAGGTTTAGAGCTAAACTGTGTTCAGAGTTCTGCAGCGTACAGCTTAGTTCTTTTTCTTATATTTAAGTTAGCAGAGCATAGTGCAGAAATCTCTGACTTCTCCTTGCATTAACACAGATTTGATTCATTTTCTGGGGTTCACTGGATTATGTGAGCACTTTAAGCTGGTTTCATGTTGAATAGTTTTAAAAAAAAACACCTTTGACAACACCAGTGTACACCATATTACTTCACAAGCATAAATACTTTTGATTGGAAGTCACATTTATAAAACTAACTATTATTGTACCTGCATTAAATTTGAACCAGTATGAAGTGCTTTAATGATGCATATGTCTCACTACTTGACTTTAATGTGCTTGGATGTTGGGTAGTATTTGACACTCATTCACACCCAAGATCATTGTGTGAATGAGGCTTGGCAATAAAGCTGTGGCTTTGAAGGCAAAAGTTATTTGATCACTTATTGGCAACAGCACAATAGATTGAAGATCTTTTCCCCTCTGGATATCTCACTGTCTGTCAAATCCCATATCATGATTAATGGCAGCTATGTGATGTCAGCTTGTCAATACCGGCCAGTAAGGTGATTTTTCATTTACTTGCTCTTATAAACATTTAAAAACATTGAAAGAAATGTTAGGTAGCAGAGCGAAGTTGTGATCAATTTTGGGGTTATTAAATTTTTCATATGCTGTCATTTTACAATGTACATGGATCTTTTATTGCACAAGTTTTCAAATGTTGAATTGCTGATGGGTTCTATGATATTGGGCTCATCTTGGTGTGAAAGGATCAGACAAGGTGGAATTTTTGAAGTGCACCTAGGAGAGCTTTTCATGCCAGTATGTAGATCGTCCTACTAGAGATGGGGCAGTACTAGCTTTGGTGTTTGTTGATCAGCATAGACATAGGGCCTGTTCCTATGCTGTTTGACTCTATGACATTAACACCACATTTATATAATCAAAGTGGCTAGAGTTATACCATTCGCAGATATGCGTAGTTATCATAACCTGGAAATACTTCGTGACAGCATGACTTTCTTTAGTTTTATTAAAGACCTGCCCTCTGTCACAAGTGGAGTTAATTTAAGATGATTTCAGTGTTTAGCTGTTTTCATAATTCCTCTGTTAATGAAATAGTCCATGTCTGTGCGCAGCAAGATCCAGGAGACATTCAAACTTGGACTGATAGCATCTACACCGTGCATGTATTGTAAATGGGCCAACTCCAGATAGGAAGAGTTGAACCACTTCTTCCCCTTGACTGCAATCACCATTGACCAGAAACTCAGCTCAAAGGTTGTGCATATGCAATGAATGGCTCATCTCCTGATATATCCCTAAGCATCTTTCGCACCCACAGTCCGCAAGTCAGCTGTGTAATGGAATGCCCTCCATTTATTTGGACGGGTGCAACAGTAGTAGCAATAAATGCTGATCACCATCCAGAACAAAGCAAAAGGCTTGATCAGTACCTTATTAATCAGCCTAAAAATCTAACCCTTCCACAAGCTGTAGTGCTTTCTGTCTGAAGGAAACACAATTTGCCATGCCTTTTCTTGGCTGTACCTCCTGAGTTTGCAGGTTCCATCATCTAGGTAGATGAGCCGAAGGTGAATGCTATCATGTTCAAAATTCCCCAAAGGCGCATGCTGTCTTCACTCTGGCTTGTACTGTCATTACTTCATAATCACTGAATCAAGATTTAGCAGCACTGTGGGAGCAACTTCATAGTTTTGAAAGTTGATTGTGCCTTGGTCGTACCCTATGCCTAATTGTTACACTGGTTTAAAAAGAAGGCAGCTCATCATCACCTAATTGAGACAACTAAGAGGAGATAAATACTGGCTCTGTCAGTGATGACCATGTTTCAAAAATGTTTTGAAAAAAACTACGTGTGACAGCACACTGTACTTTCTAGAGTTAATTATTAACATTTCAGATGTGTGCAAATGTACCAAGTTCTGAACAAGATGTGCACCTTTTTTGACAAACATGTTTTACTTGAATGCAAATAGGACAAGTAAATGTTTCAAATAATTGGCCTTTTATTAAAATATTTCAAAACCTTTTCAAATTAAAAATGGTAGCGACCATATTTCCTCTATCTTTTAAATTTCTAACAGTAAAGCAAAGTATTCGAATTTTTAATCTTTTATCCCAAGAACTTCACAGGCTGTGAGCTTCTTCGAAGCTGTTGGTGAGGAGCTTTTTGGAAGCTGAAGTTGAAACATGCAGCTTATGTGCCAAACCTTGGTAATTACACTGTATTGGGAGATCAGTTGCTGTCTGGGAACAATTTACATTCTAACAAATGTCCTTTTTATTTTGAAAACAAATGAGTTTTCTTTTTGTTCAGCAATATAGCTATACCAAAAAGCAGAAATTAACAAAAACATTTGAGTGTTTATAAGAATATGTTCTGTTTCCTGATTACATGGAACTTGTTTATACTAAGGGGAAGAAAGCAACTGTAAATGTGAATTACGGGTAAGAGAGCTGATTAGCAGACCCATTACTATTTGTGAAAAGGGAGCCTTCAGAACATAAAACAATTTCCTTTTCATCTGTGTTTTTATGTAAACTTGTGTTTTCTTGCATTCAGTTAGTGGATTACAGGAGTTAAACTTGTTCTTTAATTTTAAATCTGGCTATTTTAAGACATCATATTGAAATGAAGTTCAAAATGTGTAATGTTAAATTAGAACCAGTTTGTGTTCTGGCCTATTTGCAGCTTCAGACCTGCAGCAATGTGTTTGACTTTTCACTGCTTTATATGAAATGATCTGGTATCCTATTCAATTGT
Organism: Chiloscyllium plagiosum; assembly: GCF_004010195.1. Classification (NCBI taxonomy): domain Eukaryota; kingdom Metazoa; phylum Chordata; class Chondrichthyes; order Orectolobiformes; family Hemiscylliidae; genus Chiloscyllium; species Chiloscyllium plagiosum. Next base: position 60,833,140 of record NC_057720.1, read on the forward strand.
ATTAAAACACTCTAAAAGTCAAATATGAGTAAAGAGGATGGACTACCTGACATCAACCAAATATAGGACAAAATCCAAGCAAACTCACTCAGCCCAAACAAATTTTACAATTCTCATTATAATATCTGGATAACTTGCACCAAAATTTTGATAACTTTTCAACAGATTAGTCAAACAGTGGTTTGACGTAGTCATACTCAGTTAGATTTTGTGGTATCAGATCAAACATGGGCAAGGAGACCACCCAGACAGGGTAGATAGGAGAAATGTTTAAGGGGAACAGTTTTAAGGTAATACACAGGTGATTTAAAGGAGATTTTAAAAGGATTGGTTAGCTGTCTTGGCTGGAAAGCTGGTTTGTAATGCAGAATACCACTAAATAGCATGGATTCAATTCCCAAACTAGCTGAGATCGCCATGATGGACTTTCCTTCAAAGTATCTCCTCTTGCCTGAGGCATGGTGGAGAGATGAGAGAGGGAGATTAACAAGCCAAACTGATACTCTGTGCGAACCCTTTGGACAGGGACCATTGAACTGTCTTCTCAATTTCCCCCTCCACCAATAACACAAATGTTTTTATGTCTGCAGTTCTGCATAGGGCAAGACTTACAAGGGATATGAGTTTTAACTGATAAAGCTTTATGATGACAGTCTATAATAATTTATCTCCAGCTAGAATCTGCTTATTTATAATAAATAGTGATCCTTGTTCAGTTCAGAAATCTGTTCCACGTTTTCTGTCAATCTGGAAATAGTGAGGGGCTACTCCTCCAGTCAAAGATTGGAGATATCTCATGCTACATGCTGAAAGGCCTATCAGCAACATAAGACAAGGGAAGAACCTATGATTGGAGGAGCAGTGAGTCATTAGGGAAGTCAGTGCTAGCTTTGAGGGAGTTACTAGGGGGTAACTTGCTGAGAGCTGGTACCTGAGATGTGAGGACCTGGCGAGGTGCATTTGAAAGCTGGAATGGGAGGCTGCCAGTGGTCAGGATGCAGAAGCACGAACAACCATTTACTGAGCCGGAAAGGCTGTTGTGCTTGTTCTGAGAGTCCCAAGAGGAGGGGGACTTAAGGTGAGGAGATAGCTACAGGATGGATGAAGGAGAGAGAAAGAGCCGACAAAGGATGTGTAGTGAGTGAAGGAGGTTGCGTGAATGGCATGAGGTGTAAAGGAAGAGTTGTGTAGGATAAAGGAATAATTTGATTAGGGATAGTCAACACGGTTTTGTGGAGGGTAGGTCGTGCATCACAAACCTTATTGAGTTCTTTGAAAAAGTGACCAAACAGATGGATTAGGGTAAAGTGGTTGACGTTGTGTATATGAATTTCAGTAAAGTGTTGGGTAAGGTTCCCCATGGTAGGCTATTGCAGAAAATAGAGACATTGGATTGAGGGTGATTTAATGGTTTGGGTAAGAAATTGGCTAGCTGAAAGAAGACGGGGTAATGGGAAATGTTCATCCTGGAGTTCAGTTACTAATGGTGTACTGCAAGGATTTGTTTTTGGGCCTTTGCTGTTTGTCCTTTTTATAAATGACCTGGATGAGGGTGTAGAAGGATGGGTTCGTACATTTGTGAATAACACTAATGTCAATGAGTTAGTACAGAAGGACGTTGCAGGTGATAGAAGGACATAGATAAGCTGCAGAGCTGGGCTGAGGTGGCAAATGGAATTTAATGTGGAAAAGTATGAGGTGATTCACTTTGGAAGGAGTAACAGGGATACAGAGTACTGAACTAATGATAAGATTTTTAGTAGTGTGGATAAGCAGAGAGATCTCTGTGTTCACGTGCACAGATCCCTGAAAGTTGCCATCTAGGTTGATAGGGTTGTTAAGCAGGCATACAGTGTGTTAGGTTTTATTGGTAGAGGGAATGAGTTCAGAACCATGAGGTTATGTTGCAGTTATATAAAACTCAGGTGCAGCTGCACTTGGAGTATTGCATACAGTTCTGGTCGCCGCATTATAGGAAGGATGTGGAAGCATTGGAAAGGGTGCAGAAGAGATTTATCGGGATGTTGCCTGGAATGGAGGGAAGGCCTTATGAGGAAAGGCTGAGGGACCTGAGGCTGTTTTCCTTAGAGAGAAGCGGGTTGAAAGGTGACTTAATAGAGACATAGAAAATGATCAGACGTTTAGATAGTGTGGACAGTGAGAGCCTTTTTCCTCAGCTGGTGATGGCTAGCACAAGGGGACATAGCTTTAAATTGAGGAGTGATAGATATTGGACAGATGTCAGAGGTCGTCTCTTTACTCAGTAGGAGCGGCGTGGAATGCCCTGCCTGCAACAGTCGTAGACTTTCCAACTTTAAGGGCTTTTAAATGGTCATCAGATAAACATCTGGATGAAAGTGGAATAATGTAAGATAGATGGGCTTCAGATTGGTTTCACAGGTCGGCGCAACATCGAGGGCCGAAGGGCCTGTACTGCGCTATCATGTTCTGTGTTCTAAGGAGGCTCCCAACATGGTGTGCCTGGGGAAGGAGGTGACATGAAGGTTGGGATGGGGTGAAGGAAGTGGAAAGAGGGATAGCAGGGTGAAGGAAGCTGCAAGTGAGATATCGCTGTAAAGGAGGCTATGAGAAGGGTGAGAGGGAGAGCAAGGGGGCTGCAACGGGGTGTTTTGTGGGGGAAGGAAGAAGTGGCTGCAAGAATGTTTTGTTTATTCACTTGTGGGACAGGGTGTCACTGCATTTATTTTGCATCCCTAGTTACCATTGAGGAGGTGGTGATGAGAGCTGCTTCTTGAACCACTGCAGTCCATCTGTTGTAGGCACAACATCCATAATGCTATTAGGGAAGGAATTGCAGAATTATGACCCAGCATCCCTGAAGGAAAAGCAATATATTTTGAGATCAGGATAATAAATGGAGGGGAACCTTGAGGTAGTGGTATTCCTGTGTATCTTGCTGCCCTTCTCAATGCAAGTTATCACGGGTTTTAAAAGTGTTGTATAAAGATTTTTTGCTTAATGTTTCCAGTGTACCATGTAGATCGTGCACACTGCTGCTCCTGAGCGTCGATAGAGTGACTGAGTGTATGTGGGTGTGATGCCAGGCAAGTTGAGAGTATTCCATCACACTGCTGACTTGTGCCTTGTAGATGGTGGATAGGCTTTGAATATCACTCCAGTGTTCCTATTTTCTGACCTGTTATTGTAGCCATTGTATTTATGTGGTGAGTCCAGTTCTGTTTCTGGTCAACAGTAATCCCCAGGATGTTGATAATGGGGATTCAGTGATGGTAACACCATTGAATGTCAAGTGGCAATGGTTAGATTGTCTCTTATTGGTGACAGTCATTGCTCAGTATTAGTGTGATATGAATATTATTTATCCCATTTCGGCCGAGGGGCGAAGACTTCTGCAAAGTAAAGAAAATTGTTTTAAACCTGTCAACAAAATAATACTTAGTTGAAAGACAAGAAAATGTTAAAGCGCTGAGGTAATTAAATTATTGCAAATTATCTGGAATAACTAGTTGAAGGCTGTTTTACTTCATTTTCATATTCATTTGTGAGATGTGGGTGTTGCTGGTTGGTCAGCATTTATTGCTCTTCCCTGGTTGCCCTTGAGAAGGTGGTGGTGAGCTGCCTTCTTGAAACGCTGCAGTCGATCTGCTGTGAGTTGACCCACACTGCCATTAGGGTGAGAATTCCTGGTTTTTGACCCAGCAAAACTGAAGGAATGGTAATATATTTCCAAGTCAGGATGATTAGCGGCTTGGAGGGCAGGTGGTGGCGCTGTGATGTATCAGCTGCCCCTGCCTTTCTAGATGGAAGTGGTTATGGGTTTGGAATGTGCTGTCTGAGGATCTTTGGTGAATTTCTGCAGTGCACCTTATAGCTAATACACACTGCTGCTACTCAACTTCCGTGGTGGAGGGAATGAATGCTTATGGATGTAGTGCCATTCAAGTGAGCTGCTTTGTTCTGGGTGGTGTCAAGCTTCTTGAGTGTTGTTGGGGCTGCACTAATCTAGGCAAGTGGGGGGTATTTCATCACATTCCTGACCTGTGCCTTGTGTATGGAGTTGAAGGCATGTACTGTACTGTTGAGAGAGAGAGAGAGCGACGTTTTGAACTGACAGATTACAAGCACCTGTGTATTCAACTGGATGGCAGTCCCAGAGTGTACTGGAAAATTGAAAATATGTAACATTTCACTCTGAATGGATACCTGAGTTTTGGTTGCTGTTTTGACGACAATTCAAATCTAACCAGTCAGTTTAAATTATGCCCCAGGATAATAAAACCCAATTGAGTTTGAATTTATTGTTTTGCGATCATCGAACCAATGAGATGATCTGATGTTTGGGGACAGGTATAAGAATATGGACACTTTGAAAATTGGTCAGAGAACAACTGCTATCGAGAGAGGGACTGCCAGAAAGCTAACTACCCGGCGAACATGGTACTTTTAAAGTAATCAGAAAAAAGCCCCTGTCTCTATCAAAGGTACCTTTTCATGTAAAGTCTATTCGCAGTGAAAAGAAAGACAGTGACCCAGGAAGATTAGCAGCTGTAACATTGACAGTGGAGAAGATAAACACTGAGTAATTTTTAAATTACGTTAATGTAATTTTAGTAAGTATCTTAATGGAGCAGCATATTATTGATATAGAGTTGGATCAAATAGTAAGCACTTAAGAGAAAGGAGGGGCTTAGATTTGTGAATAGTTTTTGTTTTAATGTTCACCATTAGAGTTAGAAAAATAAATTGATGTTATTTTCTTTAAATAGTGTAATTTAAGAGTTCTCTGTCATTCAGATTGTGAGCCAGGGCGAGCTTTTCTGGGTGTTTGGTTTAATTAACAAGAGGGGTTTGACAATTGCTTCGTAATGCGTGTAGATGATATACAGGCTTTGAGGAGTCAGGAGGTCTATTACTCACTGCAGTATTCCTAGTCTCTGACCTGCTCTCATAGCACTGTCTATGTGGTGTGTCCACTTGAGTTTCTGGTCAATGATGACCCCAAGGATTTGATAGTGGGGGATTCGGTGATGGTGACACCAGTGAGTATCAAGGGGTAGTGGTTAGATGGTCTCATTGGTGATGATCATAGCCAGGCATTTGTGTGGCGTGAATGTTACTTACCACTTGTCAGTCCAAGACTGGATATTGTCCAGATGTTGATGCATTTGGACATAGAATGTTTCAGAATCTGAAACGTCAGGAGTGGTGCTGAATATTGTGCAATCATCAGCAAACATCCCCACTTCTGACATTATGATGGAGGGAAAGTCATTGGCAAAGCAGCTGAAGATGGTTGGACCTAAGACAGTACCCTGAGGAGCTCCTGCAGAGATGTTCTGGAGCTGAAATGACTGACCTCCAACCATGACCATCTTCCTATGTGTCAGGTATGACTCTAACCACAGGAGAGTTTGCCCCGATACCCATTGTTTCTAATTTTGCTAGGGCTCCTTGATGGAATACTCGGTCAAATGCAGCCTTGATGTCAAGGGCTGTTACTCTCACCTCACCTCTAGAATTTGATTGTTTCGTCCATTGTTTGAACAAAGGCTGTAATCGGGAGCGGACTGGCCCTGGCAGAACCCAAATTGGACTTCACTGAGCAGGTTAGTTGCTGAATAGGTGCTGCTTGATAGTACTTCCGTCACTTTACTGATGATCGAGAATAGACTGATGGGGCAGTAATTGGCTGGGTTGGATTTGTCCTGCTTTTTATGTACAGGATGTACTTGGGTGATTTTCCACATGGGGTAGATAACACTGTTGTAACTGTGCTGGAACATCTTGGCTTGGGACACGGCAAGTTCTGGAGCACAAGTCTTCAGTACTATTTTGGAATGTTGTCAGGATCCATAGGCTTTGTGGTCTCCAACAGTTTCTTAGTATCATGTGGAGTGAATTGAATTGTCTGAAGATTTGTATCTGTAATGCTATGGACCACCGGAGGAGGCCAAGATGAATCATCAACTCAGCACTTCTGGCTGAAGATTGTTGTGAAAGCTTCAGCCTTATCCCTTGCACTGATGTGTTGGGCTCTTCCATCATTGAGGATGGGGATATTTGTGGAACCATCTTTTCCAGTGAGTTGTTTAAGTGTCCACCACCATTCACAACTGGATGTGGCAGGACTGCAGAGCTTAGATCTGATCCATTGGTTGTGGGATGGTTTAACTCTGTCTATCACTTGCTGCTAATGCTGTTTGGCATGCACAAAGTCATGTTTGGTGGCTTCACCAGGTTGACACCTCAACTTCATGTCTACGAGGTGGTTTTTTTTTGGAGCAGCTTATGGTGGAGCCAACTAGGAAACAGGCAGTACTGCATTTAGTGTTGTGCAATGAGGCGGACTTGATAAGGGAGCGTAAGGTGAAGGAATCCCAAGGAGGCAGTGATCATAATGATTGAATTTACTCTACAATTTGAGAGGGACAAGATAAAATCAGAGGCAATGGTATTGCAACTGAGAAAAGGCAATTACACAGGAATGAGGGAGGAACTGGGAAGAATTGACTGAGAGAGTAGCCTAGCAGGAAAGACAGTGGAACAGCAATGGTAGGAGTTTGAGAGTAATTCAGGAGACACAACAAAAAATTATCCTAGGAGAAAGAAGCATGGTACAAGGACGATGAGGCAAGCATGGCAGACTCTAAGTTAGGAACAGCATGAAATCAAAAGGGAAGGCAGGTAATGTGGTGAAGAGGATTGGGAAACTTAAAGACCAACAGAGGGTAACACAAAAAGAAACCGGGAGAAGATTAAATATGAGGATAAGCTAGCCAAAAACATAAATGAAGACTATAAGAAGTTCTTTTGATATAAAGGGCAAAAGAGAGGAAAGAGTGGATGTTGGACTGTTGGAAAATGACACTGGAGCTATAGTAGTAGGGAACAAGGAAATGCCTGAGGAACTGAATAATTACTTTGCATCAGTCTTCATGGTGGAAGACCCAAGTAATATCCCAAAAATTCAAGTGAGTGAGGGGCAGAGCTGAGTGCGGTGGCCATCACCAAGGAGAAGGTATTAGAAAAACTGAATCATCTGAAGGTCGATGAATCACCTGGCCTACACCCCACTGTTCTAATGGAGATAATTGAAGAGATAGTGGATGTGTTGGGGGTGATCCTTCAGGAATTGCTAGAGTTGTGGAGGGTTGCAGAACATTGGAAAATTATGAACGTTACACTCCTGTTTAAAAAGGTAGTAAGGCAAAAGATGGCAAGTTACAGGCCAATTCACCTAACCTTAGTCGTGGTTAAGGTTTTAGAGTTCATTGTGAAGGATGAGATTTCTGAATGTAGGTAGTTATGGGATAACATGCATTTTGGCAATGCAATTTGGCTAGAACATTACTGAAATTAGTGAACAGTATTTTTGAGCAGGCTTACCTCCATTGACAATGGCGCGATTCCAGTGGGGTCGGTTCGCGTGCTTCATTCTTCACCTGCGTCGATGTCCATACTGTTGTGCTAATGTGAATTGCTGATAGAGCAGCTTTTTGTGAAAGGTACTGTACAGAGAGCATCTGTACTGCGTTAAATTTACTTTTGTTTTGTTAAGAAATATGATTTTAACCTTCACTCAGCCTGTTCTATACTTTGCGTTAGACTATTGGGTGATTTCTGAGCGGTTGTGAGTGATACGTTTTGATGGCTTGCTGCTAACCCCACTTTTCCCATAGGTGCTATTGTTTATTTTAAGGGATTTTCTATTAAGCGAGGCTGCGCTGGAGCGCAACTACGCAGTGAAGGAAGTGGCACATGGAATACAGTGTGGGAAAGTCTGAGGTCTTGCACTTTGGTCAGAAGAATAGGGGCAGGACTATTTTCTAAATGGGGAGAAAATTCACAAGGTAATCTTGGAGGTTGAGTCAGTAGTTAGGAAGAGAAATGCAAAGTTGGCATTTATTTTGAGAGAACTTGAACATAAAAGATGTACTTTTGAGACTCTATCAGGCTCTGGTCAGACCACATTTGGAGTATTGTGCACAGTTTTGGGTCCCATATCTCTGGAAAGATGTATTGGCCCTGGAGCGGGTTTGGAGGAGGTTCATGAGAATGGTCCTGGGAATGAAAAGCTTAACATATGAGGAAAGTTTGAGGACTCTGGGTTTGTACTCAATGGAATTTAGAAGGATGGGGGGGGGGGGGGGAAATCTAATTGAAACTAACAGAATACTGAATGGATGGACAGAGTAGATGTTGTGAAAATCTTTCCATTGGTAAGAGAGACTAGGACCCGAGGGCACAGACTTAGAGTGAAGGGAAGATCTTTTAGAATGGCAATAAGGGAAAAACTTCTTCAGTTAGAGAATGTGAATCTATGGAATTCACTGCCACAGAAGGCTGTGGAGGCCAGGTCATAGATAGGTCCTTGAGTATCAAGGGCTACAGAGAGAAAGTGGGAGAATGGAGTTGAGAAACATATCAGCTATGATTGAATAGTGGAGCAGACTCGATGGGCAGAATGGCCTAAATTCTGTTCCGCTGTTTTGTGGTGTTACTCAGGTATGCCTGGTGTTGCTCCTCGCATGCCCTCCTGCACACTCCATTGAACCAAGTTTGATCCCCTGACTTGATGGTAATGGTTGAGTTGGGGTTATGCCAGGCCATGAGGTTACAGATTGTGCTGGAGTGCAATTCTGCTGTTGATGGCCCACACCGCCTCATGGATGTCCAGTCTTGATTTGTTAGATCTATTCGAAGTCTATCCCATTTAGCAAAATGATGATGTCAAGCAACACAATGGCGGTTATTCTCAACTTGAAGATAGGACGTCATCTCCACAAGGCAGGGCAGTGGCCACACTTATCGATACTGTCATGGACAAATGCAACTGCAGCTGGCAGATTGGTCAGGATGAGGTCATGTATGTTTTTCCCATTTGTTGGTTCCCCATCACCTGCCGCAGACCCAGTCTAGCTCTGTCCTTTAGGACCCAACCAGCTCAATCAGTAGTACTGCTGCCAAGCCACTTTTGGTGGACATTGAAATTCCCCACCGAGAATATGTTCTGTGCCCTTGCCTCAGTGCTTCCTCTAGGTGCTGTTTGACATGGAGGAGTACCATTTCATCAGCTGAGGGTGGATGATTCATGATAATTAGCAGGAGGTTTCCTTGCCCATGTTTAACCTGAAGCCATGAGACTTCATAGGGTCCAGATTAAATGTTGAGAACTCCTAGGGCCACACCCTCACGATTGTATCCAACTGTGCCACCACCTCTTCTTGGTCTGTCTTGCTGGAGGGACAGGACATATCCAAGAATAGTGATGGTGGGACATTGTCTGTCAGGTATGTTTCTGCGAATATGACTATGTCAGACTGTTGCTTGACGAGTCTGTTAGACTGCTCTCCCAATTTTGGCACTAGCCCCCAGATATTTGTAAGGAGAACTTTGCAGGGTCTACAGGCTGTTTCTGTCGTTATCTTTTCCAATACCTAGGTCGATGCGAGTGATCCATCTAACTTCATTTCCTTGAGACTTGTAGTGATTGGTACGACTGACTGGCTTGCTTGGCCATTTGAGGGCAGTTGAGAGTCAACCACATTGCTACAACAGTTAGGGTAAAATGTAGTGGATCCACAGTAATGAACGCTGCCAATTGTTAAATGTAAATCTGAGTATGAGACACAAACTGTAGCAGTAGGGTTGTATCTGGTTAAAATGTTCCAGCTTTGTGCATATAGGATGGATGAGCATTAGATGTGACCTCTCAAATTTTGGGAGGTCTGTTTAGGGTGGTTACTTTTTGTATGTAATGTTCCTTTCAGTTATTTTGGGAAATAAAGTTTGTTAACATGTTTCTTTTATCTTTTATTAATTCAAATGTATTGATGTCTAGAAAATTAATGCTTTCCTTGTGATGTGGCTTTAATCCAGAGTTGATGATTGAGGATATTGATTAATTTTAATTTTGCTTCTTTGAGTCCAGATAACCCATATGTTAATACACATACAGATGGTATTGTTATTATACAACAGAATCACCTATTAAAAGACTGGGTGAGAATGAAAATTTATCACTCAAATCTCAAACAATGTCAAAAAAGAATTTTGTCTTTTGTCCTCTGTCCTAGACTGGATGATCTTCTTTAATAATTTTCCATCCATAATAAACTCAGAACTAGAGATGTTTGCTAATCAATGCATAATGTTCAGTTCCATAATATAATTCCAGATAATGTAGCAGCCCTTGTAAAGCTCGCAAGACCTGGGTAAATTTGAGGATTCAGCTGATCGAATGGCAAGTAACATATTTGTTCCAAATAAGTGCCCAGAAATGACCATACCTGACCACCTTCCCATGACATTCATAGCATTAATAAATCCCCCAGCATCTTGGGGTGGTTAGCACTGACCAGAAACTTAACTGGATCAGACTGAACAATAAACACTATATTTACAAGAGCAGGCCAAAGTTGAGAAGCTCTGTGGTATTTAACTCATACCCTGAGTTTCCAAAGCTGTCCACCATCTACAAAGCACAATGAAGAAACTTTGGAATATTGTCTACTTACATCAATAAATGCAGTACAGTGACGCTCAAGAAGCATTGTGGTGATGTTATTGAATCATTACTCCAGAGATAAAGGTTAAATCCCAATGAGGCAGCTGGAGGAATTTTACTCAATTAACTAATGCAGGTAAGATGGGTCAAATTGACTTCCACTGTGCCTAACCTTTCTACAATTCTACCTCATTCAATCAGTGGTTCCCCCATCACCGACATCCAGTGAGAGCATTATGTGCCATCGACAAAATGCATTAGAGCAACTTGCAAAGGCTCCGTTGACATTTTAACCCCTAGCACGTAGTGTTCCTGCAGTGTTACTGGGTCAAAATCATAGAACTCCCTTCCTAAAGGTATTGTGGGTCTACCAACAGGGTGGGATGCTCTTCAGAGGATCGGTGCAGACTTGATGGGTCAAATGGCCTTTATCTGCACTATGGGGATTCTATGATTCTAGTATTTTGTGATTTTTGTATATTAAAAGACAATATACAAGGGCAAGTTGTTTTATGAATATTGGAAGCATCATTTACAGATTTAAATAGTGTTGCCTTTTGTATTTTAATAACATTAAATTAAACTTTATAGTTCAGAGAGTCATAGAGATGTACAGCATGGAAACAGACCCTTCGGTCCAATCTGTCCACGCCGGCCAGATATCCCAACCCAATCTAGTCCCACCTGCCAGCACCCGGCCCATATCCCTCCAAACCCTTCCTATTCATATACCCATCCAAATGCCTCTTAAATGTTGCAATTGTACCAGCCTCCACCACATCCTCTGGCAGCTCATTCCATACACGCACCACCCTCTGCGTGAAAAAGTTGCCCCTTGGGTCTCTTTTATATCTTTTCCCTCTCACCCTAAACCTATGCCCTCTAGTTCTGGACTCCCCGATCCCAGGGAAAAGACTTTGCCTATTTATTCTATCCATGCCCCTCATAATTTTGTAAATCTCCCTATCGTAGCTATTTGCTTAATTCTTAGAGATAATTAGCTTTTAGAAAATTATTAGGAATTCTTCAACTTTATTCATTTACTGTAGAATGCAAGATACAACCTGCAATAATGATTTCAGATTTATCAGGATGCAAAATGAAATCTGATGTGATTGCACTTGTCTTAAGATGCTGACATAAAGGCAAAATGTTAACGTTTTGAATGAGATGTAGAAAATTCATTCATGACATTGCATTTGTAGCATTTTAGCAGTATTTATACTTTTTCCAGTCCCGAGTCAGGGACAGTTATTGAATATTTGCTAAGTATTTGTCTGATGGAACATTTTGGATTGATTAAGTTGATGTTTCATGTGTCAAAAATATTTGGACTGAAATGAAGTTGCATGAACACTCAGCCACAGTACTTGTGATGTTTATTTGCAATGTGGAGTACATAGCTCTAACCTACTTGCTCAAAAGTGTGATATCATCAGTGCCTGAATTAAACTGCAAGAGCCAGGACAAAGAAAACTACTGTAACTGGAAATGTGTGATGGTTTTAATAAATATTCTTCTTGTTTCATATGTTCTAAAACTTCCTAATGTCAAACTCAATTTTTTTTCTAGTATTCTAGCAGGTGTGGCACGATGGCTCAGTGGTTAGCACTGCTGCCTCACAGCGCCAGGTTCGATTCCAGCCTTGGGTGACTGTCTGTGTGGAGTTTGCACATTCTCCCCGTGTCTGCTTTGGTTTCCTCCGGGTGCTCCGGTTTCCTCCCACAGTCCAAAGATGTGCAGGGCAGATGGATTGGCCATGCTAAATTGTTCATAATACGTTAGTCAGAGAAGAAATAGGTCTGAGTGGGTTGCTCTTCGGACGGTCTGTGTGGACTGGTTGGGCCAAAGGGCCTGTTTCCACACTGTAGGGAATCTAATCTAATCTAATCATTTCTTCTTTCAGTTCTTCAGGTGGAATCACTGCTGTTTATATATTATAGCAAATGTATCTAAAGTTCACCTATTCTTGTGCATCATGATATGGAACACATTCCAACTTGGCATATTGTTGGCAGAAGGTGGCTTGCGAATAACATGAGACTGAATTCAAACAATGGCATTTTTGATGTCATTTTGAAATGTCTCGTTCTGAATGGCTTTGTACTCAACATACCATTTGATAAAAATCATTAGTACCTTCCTCATTGGAAACTCTGTTTTTCTACAGATTTTTAACACACTTGAGATGGGCCAAGTTGAAACTAAATGCAGTTAGCTGGTAAACACTGGTTAAATATTTTCTACACATTGACCAGATCTGATGGTAGTCATTGTAGTACAACTGCTTGCTCCTCTGAAACTATTAAGAACTTTGTCAAGCCAGTGCATTCAGTTAACCACAGAAATTTGGAAGCAGTCTATGATTCTGCACTGATATAAATGCGTGTTGTTGAAGCTCTCAGATTGCAAATGGATATCACTGTACTGATGCAAAACTGCTTTTCCAAAGCTTTTGCTATATTTTTCTCTTAAAAAGCCTTGAAAATATTGCACTTTATCAAGTGAAATGTAACTCTTTTGGTGTATTATGTTCAAAATTGCTACTAGCTTCAGTTTTTGCTCCTCCCTCTGACAGGCACATTCTGATCACTTAATCTGAGCTATCAACATCCTTTCTACCCCCAACACTCCTCCACCACCTCCCCCTCCCCCACCCAAAGTATTGAATAAATGCTGTCCCCTCCACACTTCACGTCAGCTGTGATGTAGAGTAATCTGGACTCAACGTTAGCTTGCTTTCTGTCCATGGATGCTGCCTGGCCCACCGCACTTTTTGTTTTCACTCGCTTCAGCTGCTTCATCATTTATCTTACATCATAAGATCAGAAGTCATAAGGGATGTTTACTGATTGTACCCTGTTCAGCATTATTTGTGGCTTCTCAGATGCTCAGGCAGCCCCTGCACAAGTGTAGCAAAACCTGGGTGACTAATTGGTGAGTAACATTTGCGCCACATGAGTGCCAGCTGATGACCATCTCAAATAAGAGAGAATCAAACCATCTCTGCTTGATATTTAATGTCACTACCATCACTGAACTCCCAACTATCAACAACCTGGAAATTACCATTGATCAGAAATTGAACTTGACAAGCCATGTAAATACAGTGGCTGCAAAAGCAAGTCGGGAGCTTGTAATTCTGCGGTAACTTCTTACTTTTCTCCTTATTGCCTGCCCATCATCAAGAAAGCACAAGTCAGGAACATAGCAAAATACCCTCCACTTGCCTGAATGAGTGCAGCTCTAGTAGCAATCAAGAAGTTCAACAATATCCAAAAAAGGTAGCCCATTTGGCATCTCATTCACCATATAGGAATTGTCCATCAGTCCTAGTGGACCACCTTTTCAAGACCATTGTTGATCATCATCTTGATGTAATTTTCCTGCAATATCACCATTATCACTTAAATGGTGTTCCTGTTAATCTCTTCTGTGCAGACCTCGAATACCCATGTGCTGCAGTGACTTCTGGAACCAGAATTCAGTGTTACAATGGCATTAGCATGTCAGCTGCTGTGTGGACTCTTGGGGTGGTTTGGAGGGCATATTGCCCTCAATGTCATTGGTCTCTAGAAATTTTCTGTTTCTTGATTGAATTGCTTGTTGATTGAATTTCCACAGTACTCCGATGTAGAGAATTTTTATTCCATTCAATTGGAGAACTCTTACAGTGCAAACTAATTGTCATTATCACTCCAGGAATTGCAATTCCATGCATATTGTTTCAAAATCACACTCCAGAAAGGCCAATAAGTTAATGGTTGATCCTACACAGACCTTAACCCACATGTCACTAGTTCAAAATAAATGATATTAATGTACATAAATCAATTGCGTCGCAAAGCCAGGCGCAAAGTAATTGTTTAGTTTCTCTGTCGTTTCTCTTCAATACAAACTTGCCTGTCTTCATCTGTAATGGATTGACATGTATCCTTGATAAATGTTTTTCCCTTCACGTAGTATTAGAAACTTTTGCATTCTGCCTTTATGGAATGCAAACTAGTAAGGAATATAATCTCTTTCCCTTCCTTATCAACTTCTTGGCCCTCCTTTACTGAGATCTAAATTGCTGTCATTTCTCAGACTTATCACTGGCATTCTTATAAGCCATTTACATTGATCTTCTAAACAAAAAAAACTGAAGAGCTGCGGATGCTGGAAATAAATCAAAACTGGAAATTGCTGGAAAAACTTCAGGTCTGGCAGCATCTGTGGAGAGAAAACAGAATTTAACAGAGCACCCCTTCTTCACAACTTCACAGCTTTTCCTGCCCAGTTTGTCCAGCAATGTTTGATTTTGTTCCTTTTGAACTATTTTTGTTAACTGCAGTTAATTCACCTTTGCCTCTGGGTGTTTGTGTCTTACAGAAATGAATATTTGTTATGGACCTTGAAGTGTTTATTTAAATACTAACCATCGCCAATCTATCATCCAATCTTTCAATGGTACTTTCTCACTCTTTAACGTGGTCATTTCATCCCTTGTTGTTTTCTTTACTAAATTAAGACCCTAGTTTCAGAATGAACAATGTCACATTCAAACTTAATGTAAAGTTCTATCATATTATTGGCATTAATTTTCAAACCACAAGGTAATTAAAGTTGGCTCCTCAACATACTCTTTCAAATCCCATCTGGTAAACGCTCCAGGAATTTATCCTCCACAGCACTAATGCTGACATGGTAATCTAGTCAAATGGAAATCAGAGTCACCTCTTCTTACTAGATTACCCACATTACAGGCATTTCTAATTTCCTGGCTTACAGTGTGCCTAACTTTACTACAGTTTTGTGTTCTATAAGCAACTCCCATTAATGTTTCCTTTTCCTTTCTATTTTGAACCAAATTGATTCTACATCTTGATGAATGTTCCTTCTGATTTTTTTTGGCTGCACAAATCTCAAGTCCATGTGTGGCATCAGTTTCCTGGTGCAGAAATGAATCTGTTATGCCAATTAGCATACACCGAACCAATTATTCTCCATTTTGGTCCTTTTTGATGCTTGCTATTGGTTCATCAGTTGTCTGTTTTTCCTTGATTCTCTTCAACATTTTTTCCTAGCTTTACATCCTTTGGTTCTGCTTTCCCTCTCAGGTTCCCACTACCTGCAACATTTATTCCCTTCACCACCGACATAGTGGCAGCAATGTCATCTACAAGAAACATTAGCAGCAACTCACCAAGACTCTTTAGGTGCCACCATCGAAACCTGTGACCTTTACTACTTACAAAGATAAGATATGCATATGAGCAGAGGCACCTACAGTTTACCACTCCAAGTTGTGCATCTCACTGATTTTGAATTATATTGCTATTCCTTTATTCTCATTGGATCAAACTCTTGGAACCCCTTTAATAGCTATGTGTATGTACCTATATCTCAAGGACTGCAGCAGTTCAAGAAGGGAACTCCACTTTCTTGAGGATAATATCAAGATAAAAAATGAATGTTGACTGAGCCAGAGACACCGACATCCCATAAATGAATTTTAAGAAAATCCATGTTAATGTTCCAGATCTATGTTTAAATCTCTATAAAATGTTTTAATTAATTTATTAAAAATTAATTATATTTTCCTTCTGGTATATTTGCTGTGAATGCCAAAATGGCCCTGCACATGTGCCAGTGGTGTCAGCAGGCTGTGACATCAGGAAGTTCAAATGTAACGTTGCAGCTTCTGTTATTTTTCAACCAATCCTTTTCCTCAAGCAAAAGTAATGATTACAAGCATGACCTTTTGCTTTACCATTCTTCTGAATAAACCCCAGTTCTGCAAAGTAGAAGGTGACCAAAGGTATATTCATGTGAAAAGGGGTGCACCTGACTCTTCCCCTCTACTAGTGCATTCACTTGGTGGTATGCTTATCTTTGAGACAGAATGTTGGGGGTTCCTGTCCATTGAATTTGAGCAGTGATCTTGGGCATCCGTTCGTGAATTACTAAAGAAGTGCTTCTAGGGTGCTACCTAACAGATGGCTTGCTACCTATGAAGTATATAAATGATTCAGTAAGGTTTTCTGAAGAGCCAGACTTTTGTTGCAGCATCTTGTTCAATAATTACCCTTCAGCCAATCACTCTGAAGTCGGCTGCTTTCTTTTTTTTCATGAATATCGCCATGCCTATGGTGCATGTGCACTTTTTGAGTCGCCTAGAGGTGGTAATTACATGATTTGCAGCCTGCCTTCCTGGTTTGTTGTGTGTGAAATGCTGCTTACTCTGCTTGATGACTTTACTGCTGTTAGATAGTTGGTAATACCTTTGGATTGACCCTAGATTCAAACAGACACCAGAAAAAGGGGAAAAAAATCCATGCTGCAGAGATCGTAAATCTTTGTGACGAGACATTTTTTTTAAGCTGGGGCAAGTACCATTACTACTGACTGTGAAATCTGGCCATTATGTACCCATCTGTATACTTAATAACCTACTAAAACTTCACATGCAGATTACCATTTTTAGGATTGGAGGTGCTGGTGTTGGACTGGGATGTACAAAGTTAAAAATCACACAACACCAGGTTATAGTCCAACAAGCTTATTTGGAAGCACTAGCTTTCAGAGCGCTGCTTCTTCATCAGGTGGTTGTCATTTTAGGAAATAGCACTGATTTCCTTTGGACATGTTAAATAAGATCAAGTGTTATCACAGTGAGTTATTGCAGTTATTTATAAAACAAAATGACTGTAAGCAGAGACCCCATGAATCTGAAATTGTAGGTAATTTACTTCACTGTTACCAAACAAAATGCTGCTTGAAAGGACAAGTGCAAGTTTTGTAATGCAACATACACGGACTAAAATAAAGTATAAAACTGAAAACAGGCAGACATTTCTTATTGAAAGGCCAGACATGTATTTGATTGAGAGAAATATAGGGATGTGTCTGCTGCATTTGCAAATTTAGTATCATATTTGACCCCATGTAGTTGATCCCCCGATGTAAGTTTTGCACCAGTACAATCTGTTTTCACCTTTCTAGTATTGTCTGACTTTGCTCCTATCTCTGCATTTCCTGCTGAAATCTTCTTTCACTCCTTCATGATGACCTTTTCAATACACTCTTGCTTGGTCTATTGCATTTTATCCACTGTAAACTGTCTGTCTTGACAAGCACCAGTTTCCATTCTGTCACTCCGTACTTGCTGATGTATCTTTGTTTCTGAATTTTAAGGTTCTCGTTCTTATTTTCAACCCATTGTTTGTTACTATGCCTCTCTACCTCTTGTCATCTTTTCCAGTCCCAAACCCTCCATGATGTCTGCGCTGTAGTCTTGGCCTCTTGAACATCCTTGATTTTCATCACTCCATTATTGGTGTGTATATCCTTTAGTTACCTAGAATGTAACTTGTGTCTCTTGGTCTCTGCTTCTCCTTTTTTCACTCTTTATGACCATCCATTTGGTTATCTGACCTTAGATCTCCTCACGTGGCTCACATTTTTATAATAAACCTGTGAAGCTCTTGATGTGTTTTATTGTGTTATTATAATAAATAGGAGTTATTGTGTTGGTGAGTAGACCAATTGTTCCATTATTTGCTTAGATCATTTGCTTTTATTCAGTGTTCTTCAATTGTCTTGCCGAACAAAAATCTTGTCAGTATCTCTTCTGGAATTTTCAACTGTCTTGGCCTTGGCAACTCTTCTTTTGGATATGTGGTGAGACTTGTTGAAATTGGGCCAAGGATGGACAGATAGAATTCTCAAATTTTCACTCTGTTATTTGAACAAGTGCATTCTGACATCACCTGTGAATAACCCAACTCTAATTTGAAGGTAAAATCATATTGTTCTGGATTCTCCTATCAAATGAGTTTTTATTTGTCTTTTGAATCCTTAAGCACTTCAATTAGAAGACCTAATTGATTTCCAGTACTCGAGAATACATGCTTTCTTTGTACATGTATTCCTCATCATTTAACCATTTTAAAATTCTGATGCATTTGTCCTGCATCCTCTTGAAAGCAAGTATATTATTCCTCAGATTCTGAGTCAAGAACTGAACACCGGACTGCTAAGGCATAATATTCTTGTTTACACAACACAAACACGGAGAATGCATCATCCTTGAGGTAGACAACAGACTAGATTGAGTCTGTAGTAATGAGTATAGAGTTAAAATTCACACACGACCAAGTTATGGTCCAACAGGTTTATTTGGTAACTACTAGCTTTTGGAGCACTGCTCCTTCAGGTAGTTGTGGAGCAGGATCAAAAGACAGAATTTATAGCAAAAGATTATAGTGTCATGCAACTAAAACAATATATTGAACAAGCCTAGTCTTTCATCTTTTAGAATGGGTTGCAGGTTTCAATTCATTAATCTGTAAATTCCAGAACTACTTTTAAATCCCATTCCCGAGATACCTTAAGGTTTTATGAAAGAAAGCTGACACCTCGGAGTTCAGACAGTACATTAAAGGTGTGAGGTTATAGTCTGTCTTTATCAGAATCTTGAGTCAGACTGGTTCTCTTTCCAGAGTGTATAAAATGTCACATGGATTATAAAAAAAATTGACTGCCCACAGATTGTATGTGTGTGTGCTTTTTGAACAAAATAGAATGTATCTGCAAATGCAAATTTGCCCAATAGACTTTGTGTGTGTGTGTGTGCATGAGAGACTGTGTGTGTGTGTGCGCGCACATGGGAGTATGCATTTGTGCGTTCATGGTTGTGTGTGTCTGTGATGGAGTATAAGCCTGTGAAGGGCGTGTGCGTGGGTGAGAGTATCTGGGTGTATATGTGTGTATAAGAGAGCATGTGTATGAGAGAAGGTCTGCGTGAGTGCGAGTAAGTGTGTGTGTGTGTTTGTGAGTGTATAGTTTATTGGGGTCACCGGTAGTGTGACATGAATCCAGTTTCCTGGTTGAAGATATCCTTGTGGGTACCAAACCTCCCACTCCACTCGTACCCACACACACCGCCTCACAGGCTTGTACTATGCCACATTCTACCAAGCACTCAAACGTACTCACATACATGCACTCTCCCCCTAAACACACACACACGTCTATGGGGTGAATTTGTATTTGCAGATACATTCTATTTTGCTCAAAATGCACACATCTGCAGGCAGTCAATTCATTTAACAGTTTGTAAATTCCTATTTTGGAAAGAGAACCAATCTAATTTATGATTGGGATACAGACAGAATCTAACCTCACAGCTCCAATGCATTGTCTGAGCTGAGATGTCACTTTTTTAAAATAAAAACTTAAGTTATTTTGAGAATGTGACTTGAAAGAAATTCTGTGATTTACATATTAATGAACCAAAACCTGAAACCCATTCTAAAAGATGAAAGACTTGACAGCAATCTAGGTTTGTTCAATATATCGCTTCAGTTGCATGACACTATGAACCTTTGCTATAAATTCTGTGTCTATGACCCTGCTCCACAGCTACATGATGAAGGAGCAGTGCTGCGAAAGCTAGTAATTTGAATTAAACCTGTTGGACTATAACCTGGTGTTTTGAGATTTTTAACTTTGTCCACTCCAGTCCAAAACCGGCACCTCCACGTAATGAGTATATGTAGACGTAATCTCTTTATGACATCTAATCATGAACCAAATAGCAGCCATGAAATCTTTGTGGGATGTCTCGAACTGGATGCTACATGAAGCGAAACTGTGCTAAGAGCACAGGAGTTGAGATATAAACTTTTCAGAGGTTTTTCAAGTTCTTTGAAGTTTATCTTGGAAAGTATTTGCAAGGGGGAAATGCCTGAGATTTTGATACAGTTGACAACATCATTGTATTTCTTTTCTTTCCCAGGAATTGAAAGCCATCGACAAATAGTGATGTGTATTCTGTACCACGTCACCATGGATGATCGCTTCAAATCAATGTTTGCGTATACAGATTGTATTCCACAGGTAAAAATAGCTTCTTGACCATAAAACCAACTAAATGAACCTTGGGTTTAATACTTTTAACCAATGGACAATTGAAAATAGTACTATTAAAATATATACCAAATCATTTCAAAAATATGACTGAAGGGAAATATAGGTGAAAGTGAGGACTGCAGATGCTGGAGATTAGTGTCAAGAATAGAGTGGTGCTGGAAAAGCACAACAGGTCAGGCAGCATTCAAGGAGCAGGGAAATCGACGTTTTGGGCAAAAGTCCTTCATCAGGAGGTAAATATATTCATACATTGTGTGAATGATTTCTGTGTTTCTTCCAATCTACTTTCTAAAGATTCAGCTGGTGTTACTTCTGGAACAAGTCAGATTCCAGAATCAAACCTGGCTTGATATGTTATTAAGCAAAAAATGTTATTTTGTTATTTAATGTTGTGTTCAAAAGCATACTAGGGTGCAGATTTTCATCAACAATAAAAACAGAATTTCTTTTAGAAAGCATAAACCAATCTAAACAAAGTTTCAAAGATCTTAAGGCACTGATCCAACATCTCAGTTCTTCTACAGCACCATCACTCCAGTTTCACATCCAGAGAAAATATTAATCTATCTCAAATTCTTAAGTTCCACACAACTGATTGTTCTCAGCTCTTTCCTGTGAGCTGTGAAGTTTAATATGAATACTCTCAGAATCAAAGCTTAAACTTTGTCAGTGTTTTAATATTCTACAAATTTTAAACTAACGTTTCTGGTTTGGCAGTTGATTAAATTAACATTCTACAAGTAACTTATTCCCTGCATTGTCCTATGTTCCTGTAAGGAGAGAAACTATATTGTGCTTCTGACCGCCTTTAGATTTTCATCAAACCTAGTCAAAAATTTTGAATCTTTGCGTTTCATAAAGCAAAATCAATCCCTGATTATCCTAAATAAAAACAAGTTCATGGCCTTGAACAGTTATTCTCATAGTCATAAACCCCACAGCACATTCACAACTTGCCACTAGCATGTTAGGAGTGTCTGCTCTCTGATACATTCTGGATTAGGTCCCTGTTCCTAAAAGACTGACTGGTCTAATTTTTTTTAAAAGCTTTACAAACAGCAGATTTGGCAGCATCAATGGAGAGAGGGAAACAGTTAACTTCTCTGTGGATATAAATTGACTGAGTGATAGGAAACAGGGTATAATGATCAATGATTTTTCCTTGGGCTGAAATTTGTTGCAGAATTTCCCAGAGGTTGGTGTTGGACCCATATTTCTCCTAATCAGAAAATTTTGTTTTTTAGCCGGCATCTTATGAATAGGCACACTTGATTAACAGGCAAAAATGATATGCCACAAATAATACCACAAAGTTTACTGTGTTATTGTGTTCAATTATTATAGTTTGTTAATTTACTTATCTCAATGTAAATACAAAGGAACCTCAATTATCTGAATGAGATCGGCGGGCACTATTTGATTATTCAGTTAATTGATTCAATGCCTTTCCTCTGGGGCTCGGAGTTTTCTGTTATGTCTGCTCCCCGCTCATGCGATAAGGCAGTAGCGCACCGC
>NC_057720.1:60855156-60877783 GCF_004010195.1 Chiloscyllium plagiosum
CACCACACCTCCGCCCCCATTTCCAACCCGACTCTGACCCAGCCGCTGTGCTCCCCACACCGGGCAGCTGGACCGGACACCAACAATAAA
This sequence comes from Chiloscyllium plagiosum, assembly GCF_004010195.1. Lineage (NCBI taxonomy): Eukaryota > Metazoa > Chordata > Chondrichthyes > Orectolobiformes > Hemiscylliidae > Chiloscyllium > Chiloscyllium plagiosum. Next base: position 60,855,247 of record NC_057720.1, read on the forward strand.
ACTGCTGCTGCGTGTGTGTGTGTGTGTGTGTCCGTGTCCAAATAGTACACACACACGCAACGTTTTACTGCAACTTGTTGACAGGTTCCACCTTTGCTCTCCAGTCATTTGGAGACAGTGCCTGGGCTCCCATCGATGTCCAGAACTGTTCTCAGCAGCATTTCAGTAAGCCGAGTTCACTTTTAATCACTGCAAACAACAGACGCGATAAGTGTTGGAAAAACATCTCCGACATAATGTTTCTATCAGGACCTTGAGATCATCTTTGGATAATTGAGGTTCCTCTGTAGACTGATTTTTCAATCTTTGTTGAAATTGTTGCATTTTGGTAAGGCAGGTCAGGGCAGGATGTATACACTTAATGGTCGGGTCTTGGGGAGTTTTGCCGAACAAAGAGACCTTGGAGTGGAGGTTCATTGTTACTTGCAAGTGGAATCACAGGTAGATAGGGTAGTGAAGAAGGCATTTAGTAGGCTTGCCTTTATTGGTCAATGCATTGAGTATAGGAATTGGGATGTCATGTTGTGGCTGTACAGGACATTGGTTATGTCACATTTGGAGTTCTGCAAACAATTCTGGTTTCCCTGCTATAGGAAAGATGTTATTAAAGTTGAAAGGGTTCAGGAAAGATTGACAGATGCTGCCGGGGTTGTAGGGTTTGAACAATAGGGAGATGCTGAATAGGCTGAAGCTATTTTCCCTGGAGCATTGGAGGCTGAGGACTGACTTTCTAGAAGTTTATAAAATTATAAGGAACAATTTTCCCAGGGCAGAGGAGTCCAAAATGAGAGAGCATAGGTTTAAGATGAGAGAAGAAAGATGTGAAAGGGACCTAAGGAACAATTTTTTTACACAGGGTGTTACATGTATGCAATGACCTACCAAAGGAAGTGGTGACGGTTCGTATAATGGCGGCATTTTAAAGGCATCTGGATGGGTACATGAATAGGAAGGGTTCTATCGTGTGGGGCAGGTGATGAGAAGGCTGACAGAATGAGCACCAACCATTTCAAACAGCAAGAATCAGGCCTCAATGAGGCGTTGATTAGACAGGCCACCTGCGGAAAAAAGTGTGCGTTTTAAAGGGAATCTGCCTGAGCTCTACAGCAGCCATTGCTGCTTCGGAGCGTGACCCCAAAATCCTGTCTGGTGATCCGACTGAGGTAACAACCTATTAGAAAGCCCTCCTCTGGATTCTCCTTTCCACATCCATCCTGTCAAAACTCCTTGAGATTTTACATGTTTAAGTAAAGTTGCTTCTTACTGTTCTAAGCTCCTGTAAATACAAGCTCAGCCTTTCTAGATATTTGTCTCATGGGCTTTCTCTGAACTGTTTCCATTGCATTTATACATAATAAGGAGACTTGTGCTATACACAGTATTCTATGTGTGATCTCACCAAGATTTTATCAACTGCTTGGTGATAATGAAAAATGGAAGATATGGCTGGCCATGAGATTGCTTGTTTTACGTAGTTGTAGCTAATTAAGTATAAGGTTTATACAATTCATATCTACCTAGTGTCAGTTAAACTGCTCTGTCATGCATTGAGAGAAATAAAATTTCAAATTCAGGTGTCATTCACCTACCTACTCACCTAGTTAATGTTTTCAGGCTCCAGTTTCCATGGCTACAGCTCCCCAGTTCTTTTGGATAACTTATTTTCATTAAAGGTCAGAATAGCATTATTTATCATGCATCAAACTTCCTCAGGTACTACCACCCACCCCCAAACCCACTCCAAACCCCTCCTGTCTCACCAGTTGCTTTCACTGATGTAATGATGCAATGTAAAAGCAGTTTTACCATGAAACATTCTGCTTCCTTGCTTTACAATCTTTTTAAAAGCTATTGTTTTGATAAATAGCCTTTGATCTTTCATTTTTTCCCTGCACTAATGGAATGCTGCCAGAGGTCCTTTCATATAGTGCCCTTTGCTCTTTGAAGTCATTATCTGCCGAATTTCATAAGCAGCTTGATCGAATCAAACAGTGAGTTTGGGCGTCATTGGTCAAGATAGTGATTCTAGAGGAAAGCAAATTTTTTGCTGTAATCATTCAAAGATGTTTGAGGGGAAGGTGTGTGGATGTGGAGAGTGTAGAGTAGGCCTCTGGTTGCTGGTAAATAAGTGAAGGCAGGTGCCAGAGAGTCTAGACGCAGTGATTTTAGCCTGGGACTATGGTATCTGATACTCAATATGGGAATTGTCTGAAGGAATACCACCGCTTCTTCAAGTTAGATTCAACATCTAAATGCCTTCCGGTTTTTCAAAAAAAATGTTACTGATGACAGTAAGCACATTTAAGGGAGATATACTTGCTGAAGCTATAATCAACAGTGCTGTGACGAGGCTGCTGTTAATTTTTGAATAAGCAGTGAAGTTTTGAAACTATAACAACACTTCGGCCGCAGACTTGGATTTGTAGTAATTATTGAAATGTAAGTGCTGTGCCATATTTGACCTCATTTGTAAGTTGAACTATACCCACTATTTGATGTTGAAATGGACTTCTGTTCCAAAGTACATAATCTGGCAGTCAAATTTTGCATCGAAAGTAATTTTTTTGTAAAATATTGTGACTTTATTAAATACTCATTCTATTTGCTCTTAATTTTTCAAACATAATTACACTGCATTTTTAAAGTCTATTTTCCTTTCGCTCTCTATTCTCTTTCCTCCTCAAACCTCTTACCCTTATTAAGGTGTGACTCCTCTGACTCTGACAGAATATTGCAAAGTTTTCACAAATGAGCTCAGGCAACATATATTATGAGGCTACTTAACAATGGAAGGCCTCAAAGCCATGTCTCATTATACTTCTTTCAACTTCCATAAGGGTACATTTTTGCAGTCATACTAATGCCATTTGCAGCACTCTTATTGTGTGGAGATCCTTTAACTTGGCATTGACCTGGTTCTGGATCAGTGGTGCTGGAAGAGCACAGCAATTCAGGCAGCATCCGAAAAGCTTCGAAATCGACGTTTTGGGCAAAAGCCCTTCATCAGGAATAAAGGCAGAGAGCCTGAAGCGTGGAGAGATAAGCTAGTGTTGAACATGGATATTCCTGCTCTGTGAGACGTAGCATCATACAAAGCTTATCCACTGGATTTCTCGGAATGATTCAGGCAGTCAAGTTGTCAGATGTGTCTTATCTACAACTCGCAAGCTGATCCTGTACCACTCAAATGAATCATCGTGCTTTTACAGGGATTCCTCAGAGCCAATTTGAAAAGGGATGCAGTGATGCTTGCGAGTTCAACAATGATTTTATTAGGAATGAAACTTCAATGACTTGTTGATATTTAATGGTTCAACTAATTGAGACTTCAAAAAGAAATTTTACCTTAATCTGCTGATTAAATTGGTTTCTCATTTTGTTGGATTCCCTGATGTATTTTCTATTTAAATTGTTGGGGTGTGATATCAGGCAAGTTTGAAGTGGCAGCTAATTTATCCATGTCAGTTTTCCCAATGGATAGGTTAATTTAACTTAATTTTGAATAGCTATCAAACTACAGTGTAACGGAGAATTGCAGTTTGTCTGAAAAGATGATACCAATCGTGATTTATTTCTTAAAAGAAAACAGCTGTGAATGTATGTGAGTAGTTGAGCAGGTGCAGTAATGTTTGAACATTGAAGAGTAATTGCAGAAACTGATGTGTTTTTGTGCTATTCTATTGCCAGTTGATGAAGATGTTGTTTGAATGTGCAGAGGAGCACATTGATATGGAATTAATATCCTTTTGTATTAACCTAGCTTCCAACAAAAGAAATGCACAACTGATCTGTGAAGGTAAGAAGTTATTTGAAATCTGATACTTAGTGTGATAGAATCCTAACTTTTGAACTCCGGTTGGAGTGAGTATAATCGTAGATTTTGTTTCTACTTCTGCAACTTTTATTTATAATTATGATTTTTAAATATGTAATATTAGAGAGAAATAGATTGAAGGTGCAACTACATTTCTATTGTGCCACAATGAAAATATTTGGAAAATCCAATGATGAAGTGATAATATAACTTGGACAGCTCTCAGTCAGCCTGCCCCCGCAAAAGAAATCGCTGATTCTTGTAATACTATGATTTGATTCATAATTGAGACAATTCTTTGATACCATGTCACTTTCGTGTAAACATGGGCGGCACGGTGGCACAGTGGTTAGCACTGCTGCCTCACAGTGCTAGAGACCCGGGTTCAATTCCCGCCTCAGGCGACTGACTGTGTGGAGTTTGCACGTTCTCCCCGTGTCTGCGTGGGTTTCCTCCGGGTGCTCCGGTTTCCTCCCACAGTCACAAAGATGTGCAGGTTAGGTGAATTGGCCATGCTAAATTGCCCGTAGTGTTAGGTAAGGGGTAAATGTAGGGGTATGGGTGGATTGCGCTTCGGCGGGTCGGCGTGGACTTGTTGGGCTAAAGGGCCTGTTTCCACACTGTAAGTAATCTAATCTAATGATATCAAGTAAGGAGAAAGTGAGGACTGCAGATGCTGGAACCTGCTGCGCTTTTCCAGCAATACATTTTCAGCTATGATATCAAGTAAGGCTTATTAAGTGCTCAGAAGAATCTTTAGTATTCCCAAACACTTTTGACATTAAAGGAATGTTACATTTTAATTTATTGAAAATGAGTTTGTTTCCATTTGATATTAAAATACCGAATGTTCACGGATACAAAATGCAACAACTTGTCTTGTGACTCTTAACTAACAGAATCACATGTTCTAGGCTGCAGTTCTCTGTCTGATAATGACTTCAGCTGCAGAATTCATTATTCAATCTGCATTCCAGTATCACCTTCGGAAGCCTTCTGTGCATTGAGGTTTTAGGACTTTGGGTCACTTAAGTATAACTTGTCCCTGCCTTTTAATTGCTTAAAATATTTTAAATTTGTGATGTTGTACAATAATATGAGTATAACCCTTCCGGTTAGTTTAACTGATGAGATATGGACTAATAGATTTTACTAGGAATCTGCAAATCTTTCTTTTTACTTTTTTAACTGTAAAAAGAATCTGCTGTCAGAATTTTGGTTTTGCAGTCATCAGGATAGAATTACAAGAATTACCATATATCAAAGGGAACAGCAATGTGTGTACATATAGTGAGTAAGAGGAGAGTACTGGTTGATTGGCAAATTAACTCTTGTACAGAATACACGAGGGAGCATGTTGTTAACCCCTTATTTTCATTCAAATTGAAACCAGTTTTGTCAAGGGGGAATGCAACAAGGAATAGATTAGATTCCCTACAGTATGGAAACAGGCCCTTCGGCCCAACAAGTCCATACTGACCCTCTGAAGAGTAACCCACACAGACCCGTTCCCTTACCCTATATTTACCCTTAACTAATGCACTTAACATTATGGGCAGTTTAGCATGGGCAATTTAGCATGGCCAATTTACCTGACCTGCACATCTTTGGACTGTGGGAAGAAACCAGAGCAACCGGAGGAAACCCACGCAGACACGGGGAGAATGTGCAAACTCCACAGTTTGCAAACAGTTGCCCAAAGCGGGAATTGAACCGGGGTCTCTGGCACTGTGAGACAGCAATGCTAACCACTGTGCCGCCCACAATTGTCCTCTTAGGTTTTGTTTAGTTGACAAAGGCAGAATGCTTATAAGTAGTCTTTGTTTGCAAAGGACATATTCTTTGTATGGGTATTGTGTGATCGTGTTCAAATAACGACCGGAATCAATGAGTGGTGAAAATAGCCTCTTTTTGTCAGCAGTCACAGCACAAGTTCGAGGTGGCAATAGAATCCTGAAATGCAGTTCTTACAAGAGCTCCTTTATACACTATTCTTATATATATTAAAATTTAATTACTATGGTGTTACTTTTTTTATCCACAGTACATAAATGTTTGAAGGGCTTCTGTCATGGGAGACAGGAAATGGGTTAAAACATATGTTACTTCTGATGGGATGTTTGTCCAGTCTGCTTGCATAATTAGGTGTTAGTCCTTTTGTCTTTTACATTAATAAATATTAATAAAAATGTTAGGCCTATATGCTCATATAAGTTAAAAATTGTGGGATTTATTTACTATTTGCCAGTATGAGTTTCAGTCATTCATGCAGTTTCATGGAAGCCTTGTTTTTTCAGTTAGTTTCTTAAAGGGATAATGGCCCAGTTAAAAGGTATTTAACAGGTACTTAAGCTATTCAGGTCTTGGAGATGGTTGATAAGGGTGAATTAATATTATAATGTATTGTAAAAACTTGATGGGGATGGTATTGTTCTGTATGCTACACTTATTCAGAGGTTAACAGTGCTTGTATCAAGGGCTGATAAGGTGTGAAAATGCAGTAATGGGTTTGAAAGGGTTGTTTTAAAATTTGGATTCCATAGAACCACGGTTTTATGAATGAATGAATTAAACAGTGTTATAGTAAATAACAGATTAGTAAAGAGTTATGAATGAATGGGAACCTAGTATTAATGAATAAAGTGAGCTTGAATGTGATGCTGTTGGTTGAACAAGTTTGTAGAGGTGGGAAGGGGTGACGCCTGTAATAAATTTATAAACGAGAATAAGAGGTGTTAATTAAAGACTTTGAGTGATGGGTGCCCCTGAAGGATGGGAACACTCTTGAATCCAATGTTTGTGCAGGGGAGAAGTAAGAAGACAAGGCAATAAAACATTGGAATGGTCAGGTCTGAAAATAACACATGGATGAGAGTTTCAATAGCAGATGAGACAAAGATGCTGTTGGATAGTCTTAGTGATAATGCAGATTTGTGGTAGGAAACTTAGCTTGGGATCAACTACAACACACACAAAATGTAGAACAGCATTGCAAATATTACTTGCATCTCCAAAACCTAGAATTCTCTTACTGGTTCTGACCTTTCCTTCTTTGAGCTTATCGTGCATTTTGCTTTGAATTATATTTAAACATACAAGAGCACTTTCTGTCATAATATTGCATGAGGGTACAGCCATCAGTAATAGACTCCTTTTGAACAAGTAATCTATGGGCAACTTGAACTTTACCTTGTTAGTATTTCTTTAATATGCTGGAGCCCCATGTATTTTTTCACAGTATACTTTGTGTTTGTGATATTTTCTGATTTGATACTATCAGATGGAATCAGTATGGAATTCCATTTACAGACAAATATTATAGTCCATTTTAAGTAATTTTGTATTTTTAAAATGTTTACATGTTAGCTTCTATTTTTATTCACATCCATTTTTAAATTGATGGAATTAACATTTGTATTTGTTTGATTTGAGTTGTAGTTATTTCTGTTTACTTGCAGTATTAAATAATTGACATGAAGCATAGTTAATCAGTAGTGTAAAGTGGGTATATGTCTAATCTTATTATGTTGCTGAGAAAATTGACTCAATATGGTTAATGGTGATCAATATACCTTTTAGGAAATGGCCTGAAAATGTTAATGAAACGAGCCTTCAAATTCAAAGATTCACTACTGATGAAAATGATCAGGAACATTTCTCAACATGAGGGTCAAACCAAAAATCTATTCATTGTAAGTACTGTAAAATGATTAACTTGGATTAATTAGGAACAGTTCTTGTGGGTTTTTGGGGTTTTTTTTGTGTGCATCTGTATGACTTTAAATCAAATACATATGATAGACCTGTTTGTAATTTTTTTGAAAAGAACTAATTTAGCAGCACTTGCTTCAGTCATGCAGTTGTTTTGAATCCAGTATTTGAGCATAAGGGTACAAATTAGATTAGATTAGATCTTGATGACTAGATATTGTCTCCAGTCCCTTATAGGGTAGTAGACAATTTAATTAACAAATGTGCTGATAATTACCATTGTCTTTTGGTCTATTTCATTCTTTGCATTATTGGGGATAGCATTGATAATTAGGACAAACATGAGGGGAAGGTGAAAAGAAAGCAGAGCCAGAGCCATTTCCCTCTTAGCCAGTATGTAAATTTTACGAATGTGCTAAATTTACACATGTCCATTAACTTGCCACAGGAGATTAAGTTTGGTAATTGATGTAACAATTGTTAATGCTGTTACAATAAACCACTTGTATTCTGGGGGCGGGGGGAGCAGTTTAAACTGTGAAGTCTAATTCTATCAGGTGATACTTCAGAAGGTGAGAACATAGAGACATGCATGATAAATGTGAAGACTATCAATAAATGTGATCATTTCACCCAACTGAATAAATTTTTAATTAACCAGGCACCAAGTAATGGCAGACATTGCTTGGTATAGGTAGCAGCTGAAGTCCAGAACTAACCAGCTTCTACCATCAGGTGGAGCTCATTACCTCCGTACAGGTGCCACACCTCATAAGGATAGCACACTGGAAATCAAGCCTTGCTCTTTCCAAACTCATTACAAAAGTTAGAGACTTTGAAAAGCACACAAGATGTCCAAATTTGCCTGTTTTCAAGCTTGACAGAAAGCACCGGCTAGATTTATATATTTAACAAAAACTATTTATTACAAGTAAATAGATTTTAGCTGCCAGTAAACAATTATGAACCATCGGTGCATAAATGTACTAATTAAAACTCTAATCCCCTTATTAATTCCCCGTCACTGAAAGCAAACATAGAAAAATGTATTATTTATGAATGGCATTTAGAATGTGCGCCATTCCAACATAACGTTTTCTGTGCCTTTGTTATTTGTTGTATTTTATTTTGCAAGTTGTTTAAGCCAGTACGTTATTTCAACTTGTCCGTTGTTTTTCCGGGCATGAAATGTCCGATGGAACTTCTCTCCAGTTTTAACATGAGCCTTTATGAGAATCAGTGATTCATTTCAAGTCGTAAGTAACCAAGACAGGTACTCATTCTATAATTCACAACAGTCACATTAAACCTCATTGATTACTTGCTATCTGATATGCAATTTTTTGGGCAATTTTGTATTTTAGTTTTAGCAATTACTCAACTCATTTATGACCATTGAAGAAGAGCTTCTGTTATATTTGAAGACCCCCCCAGTACTGATTCCTGAATATCCTAGTCACTTCCTTTCGCAGTAGGATTCTATTTTGCATTAATTTAGTTAATGGAAAACAAATCATATGTATGAGTTCCAGAATGTATCCCAAAAGCTTCCTGAAGAAGGGCATGTGCCCGAAACGTCGAATCTTCTGTTCCCTAGATGCTGCCTGACCTGCTGTGCTGTTCCAGCAATAAAGTTTCAGCCCAAAAGCTTACCCTGGCAGGGAATGTTTAACATTAATCCTCAAGTTGAACTTCACATAAACCACAACAATTAAAGTTGTGATTAGAACCTCCAGGCTACAGTCGCAGCAGATAATCAAAACTTGGGTTGCTTCTATTTCCTAATTGAGTGCTGGCAAATCCAAGCAGTGGTAATTTCTTGAAAATTATTGGAAGTGTTACACATTTCTGCTTTTTCCTTTTCTCTTTTTGAGAGAATTTCTCTTTTTGTATCTATGCAAGAATGTAATGACTACTCATAAATCAAGCTCAAAAAACATCTCAATTTCTGCTTGGGGTCTCTTCAGCTTCTAGAACTCAACATTGAGTTCGATAACTTTAGTGTCTGATTCTATCCTTCTGGTTTGTTTACCTACCTCTCGTACAGTCCTGTTATGACATGGGTTACTATTAGTACAGTCATCCATCTCACATGTACTCCTAGGCCCATATCATACGATATGAATTGCATTAAGCACAGCTAACCCATTTTCTCACTCTTAATGCTTATTATCTCTTGTTCAGCACTTCTTTACTGGCATGCTATAAGTTATCTCCTTGTTTACATACTGCCTTCATATATCCATCTCTCTGGGCTCTGTTTTCAACTATCTGCTCACCCCTCCCCTCCTTGCTTGCCCTCACGCCACCCCCTTCTCCCCCTCCCCCTGCCAAACCCCTGGCTTCTGCATAAATATCAGTTCTTCTCAGCTACTAATAGTTTAGATGAAGAGTGACTGGACTCAAAATGTTCACTTTGCTTTCTTCTCACAGCTGCTGCCAGACCAGCTGGTTTCTTCAGCAGTTTCTGTTTTTGTTTCAGGTAGATTTGAGTACCAGACACAAGCTGTGAAAAATGACCTTACAGATGCTGAGATGAAGTTATTGTAATGTGACATCTTAATACTTCCCAGTAGTGGTTAAGTTTAAAAACATTAACACTATTAAATTTATGGCCCTCATTTTTGATAATAAAACTGGCTTTTGGGTATTGAGCCTGGATTCCCATTTTGACAAGGAATATCAAATAGTAAGCCATCAATCCATTAGTGTTGATATTGCCACTAATGTAACCCATTTAACATTTAAAAAAGACTGGAAAAAATGCTGCAGAAGAGTGAAATTTCTTTTGGAAAGGCTTTAGTCATATTTGAGGAAATTGCATAAGACATTCTATAGCTTTTGTAAATTTACCCATTGTACTTTTTCATCTTTTCTGAATATAATTTAAATTGCAATGCTGAGAGAATTGCATCTGTATATAAATTGTAGTAGACACACCTGATAACGTTTGTGGTTAACTGAAATAATTTTAATAAATGAGTACTTTTAACACAATATTTATAGCCCTAATTACTAATTCAGCTTTTTGAAAAAAAGTACCTTGAATAATGTACTGTAGTTCTTGCAAATTGATTGTTTAAATGCATGAATTGCCAAAATTTTACATTACCAGTGTGCTATGATACTCAGCAACGTTCGTCGCATGATATTATGTTTTAATTTTTTAATGTGTAATTGTAAGGATCGAAACAAAATAAACCATGAACATTTTACTGTCTTTCAGGATTACGTTGGGGATTTGGCAGCTCAGATCAATAGTAATGAATCTGAAGAATTTGTTATAGAGTGCCTTGGAACACTTGCTAATCTTACAGTTCCGGATCTAGACTGGGAGCTTGTTCTGAAGGAGTACAACTTGGTTCCATTCCTGAAGGATAAACTGAAACCAGGTTTGTTGATGGAGTGGATTACACCAACTACTAGGTGAAAACATTGTTATAAAATTTAGTTAAGGGGTTTATTAATTGCAAACCACATTTTTGATGTTGATTAAGTGTAATTTGGACCCATTGGGTATTTCAACATTGCAGAAAACAGACAAACATATTTTTTTTTCCTTTGAAAAAATAAATAAGTCATTCTTTCTTTTTCCAACAAAGCTGAACCTCTTACAAGACTCCTTTTGTCCAAGTCCTGAGCCTTGGTACTTCTGTAACTTCCCTCATATCCTTTCAAGCTCATTTTGTCCATGGGACCCAGCTCCTGCTTTATGTGAATTGCTGCTAACTGTCTGGCTATTCAACCTCCTGTTCCTGGCTATCTGCTTTTTCTTATCTACAATCTAGTCCAAGACGCACCAACCACCAGCATGGAACCAGATTTCATGTGTGCGCTGGCATTCGTCTCTTTCTTCTGGGTGATTTCTCAATTCAATCAATGTCTTTGTTTCACTGTTATATTTGTATTTATATTTGCTACAGTTAAATATGAGTAGTTTTTGAGCCCAGTGTGAAACTATACTCCATTGCTCCTAATCCATTAGCTATGGTCTCAAGCCAAACTGTACCTTTCTATAATATCAGCATCCTTTTCGACCTCGAGCTGAACACCAAGCCTATGTTTTCTCCATCACGGAGACTGCCTTCTTCCATACTCATAACATGTTATTGTGCAACCCTACCTCAGTTTGTCCATTTCTGAAACTTTCATCCATCTATGCCTTTGGCATCTTCAGAGTTTACTTTTAAAATGCTATCCAAGCTAGCCTCCACCTTCTACCTTCCATTAATTATCAGCTCTTCCAAATATTTGCCTATATTTTATGTCACACCAAGTATATTAGCTGCCCATAACACTCTTCTAGATGGATTTCTGCAAGATAAAAACCCTTTCCGTTGTATAGTTGTGTTCCTCTCCTGGAACAGCAACATGATTATCCATTTGGAGCTGTAGTGAGGAATGTCTTTGTGGGATCATGATCATGATTTTTCTAGTAAAATGTTTGGTCATAATTAGTATTATTGACAAATTTTGAAGAGTTCCTAAGGTATAAAGGAGGGACAAGGAAACCATACTAATGGCATCTCAACAAAAAATTGAAACTCTAATTAAAAATGGAATTGCTTTCCAAACTCTTCATTTTAATTTAGTTTTCTTCAGAAAAGAACAAAATGTAATTCTTGACATGAGTTAGAATACTTTCTTTTGCAATTTGGAATTTGATCCATTTAATTCTTTGTCTCTGATCACAAATAATTTGTGTCTGCTGGGCTTAATTCGTGGTCCCTTTCAAGATTTGCACTACCTTTTATCCACTAGGAGGTGTCTCACAGTTGCATTCTGTATCAATGCTTAACCAGGTGCCTTAATTTGTGACTGAGATGTCCTTCCTCTTTTCCATGTTGATGCATTGACATCTTTGATACATTTTAGATTACTCAATGAGGGCAACTGGCTTATTTTCTAAAATAGTCATAATGAGGTTTATCAGGCACCCTGTTAATTGCATAGATGTTTCCTACAATATGACTCTTTTGATAATAAGAAATTAATTCAGTATCAGCTAGTGCAGGTTGATCATCTGAACAATTTTTGTTCCAGCATGAGAGTTTTGTAGTTCTGCTTATATTTTTTTGACTAATAATTCTTAGTAATTCTGTAATTCGTGTATCAGAATCTCAAAGCTTTCTATCATAGTTAATTCCTGTTCAGAAGAGATATTCAATTTATAATTTTCCATTTCATTTTCTGTAAATTCTTAATCTTATTAATGCTTTGCTTTCACATTTACGTGAAATTATTGTTAAAACCAAATACCTTCAGTTTAATTTATTTATACAAGTGTAAACTCCTCTAGTATCTTTTCCTTTATGAGGGCGGAGAAGTATGTTATTTTAAGTGGATTTGATGAGGGTTGGCTTGATCATAAAAAATATACATGACTGTAATGGAAAATAAAACAGAAAACCGACCAGGTAGAATGTTCCACTATTTGGAAATTAGCTGTAAGCTCCTGTGTGACATGTGTTTATTAGAGATTTTCCAGGATATCTTATAGCTCAATTGAAAGAAAATGGTGCACCTTGTTGTGATTATGTTGAAATATGGACTAGGATCAGAGTGGTGCTGGAAATGCACAGCAGGTCAGGCAGCATCAGAAGAGCAGGAAAATTGATGTTTCAGGCAAGAACCCTTCATCAGGAATCCTGTGTTCTCAGGTTCAGCTTTCTCAAATCGAGGATTCCTTAATTTGTAAACACTAAGCTTTTATCTTAAATAAACTAAAGAACTGCAGTTCTGGAGATTGGAAACAAAAACTGAAATTGGTGGCTAAACTCAGCAGGTCTCTAAGTATCTGTGGGGAAAAAAGCAGAGTTAATGTTTAGAGTCTGGAGATTCCATCTGCCATCTGTTTTGTGCATCTCATTAGACCATTGTAATTATTTTTCCCTATTAATATTTTGCTTTTATATGAACATTCCTGGGGCAGAAGGCAGAAAATGAATATATTCATTTTATATGCTTAAAATGTCAGCAGAGCAATTGTAAATTTCAGACATTTTGTTATCTATTATCACTTGGCAGCCAATCTGTGCATGTTAAAATGCTATGAAGCATATAATATGCAAAAGACCAGTTAATCTGTGGTAATGTTTGAATGAGAATAATTGTTCCTTTATTCTTTGTGAAGTACTATGAGAATTTTTGTTTATCTGCTTAAATATGTGATTTAACATATTGTAAATAAAGCAGCCCCTTCACCAGTAAAGCATTCAGTATTGCAGTGTAAAATTACATGTGTTGAAGTCACTGCAAATGAATTTGAAAGTGTCCCTTTCTGACTTAAAGATTAGACAGCTACCATGAGCCATGCTGTGATACTTGAAATCTGCAGAGTTCTGTCTTATATGGTAGATTTTTTTCACTTCCATTGTGGATGCTGGGATGCGTGTGTGTCCTAGTTGTGTTCTTTTGCTCGCTCTTGTTGGAGAGAAAATTTGAGAGAAATAGAGTTGCCATCATACACTCAGTAGTTCTCAGACAGATTATGCGTGGTGATAAAACAAAGGGTGAGATAGAAACAGATGCTTGCTGTCTTAACTTTTTTTCCTGCCACTTTTTGTTTTCTGGTTTGGACCTTAATCAGACTTCCCCTTTATCATAGAATTCAGAATAGTGTCACAGCGCAGAAGGAGACAACACACCCCAATGTGTCTGCACTGGCACATCAAATGAATGGCATTGTGTCAATCTCCTGCATTTTCTCAAGATCCTTGTGCATTGTTTTTGTTCAAGTGAACATCCAGCACCCTCTTGAATACCTCAGTTGAACCTGTCTGCACCATGTTTCCAGGCAGTTAATTGTGGACCTGATACTCAATGTGTGAGTATCATTCTTTTGCAAATCAATTTAAATCCGTGCCCTCTCGTTCTTGATCCTACGAGGTCAATTCCTGGAATGGCGGGATGACCTTAAGCTGAAAGACTGGAGCGACTGGGCTTGTATACTCTTGAGTTTAGAAGACTGAGAGGGGATCTGATTGAGACATATAAGATTATTAAAGGATTGGACACTCTGGAGTTAGGAAACATGTTTCCGCTGATGGGTGAGTGCCGAACCAGAGGACACAGCTTAAAAATACGGGGTAGTCCACTTAGGACAGAGAGTGGTGGCTGTGTGGAATGCTCTGTCCAGAGGGCAGTGGAGGCCCAGTCTCTGGATTCATTTAAGAAAGAGTTGAATAGAGCTCTCAAAGATAGTGGAATCAAGGGTTATGGAGATAAGGCAGGAACAGGATACTAATTAAGGATGACCAGCCATGATCATATTGAATGGTGGTGCAGGCTCGAAGGGCAGAATGGCCTACTCCTGCACCTATTGTCTATAAGTGGGAACAGTTTCTCCCTGTCTACTCTAGTACGGCAACTCATGACTTTGAAAACATCTATCAACCAGCTTCACTTCGTTGGGAACAATTCCAAGCCTCTCCAATCTACCTTTGTAACTGAAGTTTCTCATCCCTGCTACCATCCTCGTAAACCACTTTTGCATTCTCTCTCTTTCTCTCTCGAGTGTGTTCATGTCCTTCCTCTCATGTGACTGAAGAACTCCAAACAGTATTCCAGCTAAGGTCTAACAAGTGTTGTGTATAAGTTCAGTATAACCTCCTTGCTTTTGCACTTAATCTGTATTAATTATGTCCAGGATTCTCTATGCTTTATTAACCACCTCTCTATCTACTCTACCACCTTTTATGATTTGTGCACATACACACTCTCTGGTCCCTCAGCTCCTGCATCCCCTTAACAACTATTTAATATTATCTATCCATTGTCTTCAAATGTATCACCTCTCACTTGGCTGCATTGAACTTCAATTACTACCTATCTGCCCACTCCACCAACTTATCTGTACCTTTTTGGAGTTCCATGAAGTCCTCCACTCAGTTTACAGTGCTTGCAAGTTTAGTATCATCCACTAACTTTGAAATTACCCCCTTCACACTAAGATCTCAATCAGTAATTTATGTCAGGAAATGCAAGCCTTTGGGAATTCTGATAAAATCTCCTCCAATCTAAAAATATCTATTGACCATCATTCTCTGTTTTCTATTACTCAGCCAATTTTTAATCCATATTGAATTTTCACTTTTATTCTGTGAAATACAACTTTCCTCAGGTTTGTCATGGCATTTTATTGAATGCCTTTTGAAAATCCATGTTCACACTCTGCAAAATTTCCCAGTGTGCTCTCCGTCATCAAAGCTTCTCTCAAGCTTTGTTAAAATGATTCTGGCTTGCATTCAGTGAATTTTTGAAACATGACAGTTGGGAGACCAAACCTTTATTTTCATTTTGGCATTCGTGCAAGTGAGCCTTGAACAATGCACTACTCGAAATTGCAGCTCTCAACAAAGTAGCAGACAAGTGGAAGCTTCACCCTAGGAGCTAGATGTAACTGGCTTCTGTCAGTGAGCATAATTGAGTAAATCAAAGTATCACATTTGCTTTCCTGATTCATCAGGTTCAACAGAAGACGACCTGGTTCTGGAAGTGGTAATAATGATTGGTACGGTTTCAATGGATGATTCGTGTGCTGCCATGCTAGCAAAATCGGGAATTATTCCTGCACTTATTGAACTTCTAAATGGTATGGACTCAAGGAATGTACCCTTTTCTTGTTGTATTCTCATTAATTTAGGGAAATTTTGTGTAATGCAACTCTTCCTCATTCAGGCATGTAGTGTCAACGTCAAATATAATGAACTGAATATACTAATGTTTAAACTGATTTGGCAGGCCGATGGGATGCAGAGTGGGGGTTACCGTAGTGGGTGCTGCATAGACAAGTAGAGAAGAAGGATAAGTCAGTCTAGAACACAATGCAATTATGGTCAAGGTGAAGTACAAGGGAGCATGACAAGACTGGTTAATATTTATTTTAATGCAAGAGTCTTGCAAGTAAGGCAGATGATTTGAGAGTTTTGATTAATGCTGGGGATGAAATATCTTTGCTATCCTTTAAGTACCCACACCAAAGAGAATCCTGTTCTTTATTACTCCTAAAGTGCCTAATTTGACTGGTTTCACTTCTCAGTCTTTAGAGTTCCTTCTAACCACTCATCTGTGCCATTGTTAAGATTTCCAGCTTCCACCTCCATAGCACCTCCTGACTCCATTCCTGTCTCCACTCATCTGCTGAAAACATTCACCTTTCATCATCTCTACGCATGACTATTCCAGTGCTGTCCTGACCATCGAAGGTCTTTCACCATCGATAAGCTTGTGCTTATTCCAAAAATCTACGGTCATATTTTAGTTTTCATTAACATCATCGTCTTAGAGAAGCTTCTAGCTGGACAGTGCCACAATGTTAAATTCTCATCCGTGTTTTCAAACTTGTCGATAGCCTTGCTACACCATACCTTTGTAACTTGTTCAAGCCCTGTTTCACTTCAAGAGGCTATAAATCTTATCATCTTGTGCATCCCTGATTTTAATCATTCAAGTGGTTGCTGGCCTTAAACTCTATGATTACCTCCCTAAAGCTTCTTTCAGATGTACTTGGGAAAAACCTCATTAACCAAATCTTCGGTCAGCTATCCAGGAATCTATTTTTGATCTAATGTCAACATTTATTAGGTAATTATCTTAAGTGCTTTGTAGCATTTTGCTACATGAAAAGCACCGTGTAATTATAAACCATTTTAATCTCCTTTGACTGTATGCTTCTGCTCTTTCCCATAGCCAAACAAGAGGATGATGAATTTGTTTGCCAGATTGTGTATGTTTTTTACCAGATGGTTTTCCACCAAGCTACCAGAGATGTGATTATCAAGGAAACACGTATCCTTTCTGAATGTTTTTTTCTCCCCCTGTTTCCTGTTTGGTGCTTAACTGATTTCTTTCTGAAGAGAAAGACAGAACATTACAGCATATTACTTGTTTGAATCCTGTACAATATACTGACATTTTGGGAATTAACAACTGGTTTCAGTGTCTTGCTAATGTTTAAAATGATATCTAGAAAAATTACGAGCATGTTTTTTAAGTTTTCTTACAACTGAATGTACAAAAATAATATTCAGATTAGATGTGGCATTAATTAATGTAGAGGCTAAATATTGTCTTTCAGCAGTTACTGAAAATTATTATTTTATAAATACGCTCATTATGTACTTCATCATGAATAGTAGCAATTTAACCCACAGAAGTGTTTGTCAGTGAATTCAATGTTACGTTAGGTAACTCTGCTACACCTATTTTACTTCCTTAAGATACTTTTTATGCTAAAGAATGATAGTGATTCTTTAATCATTTTAAATAGACGGATTGTGATATAGATTTTGAATATTAATATTGGCAGCATGAATCTAATGTGATGCATTACAGCAAACTTTTTATTAACCAGCACTTGTCAGAACAGGAGTGTACTGGTTGATCAAATATTCCAGTCCACATAATCAATACAAACTAAGTATTTAGTGTATTTCGAATCTTCAAAATAGGGGACAGGTGACTTTTCTGAATATTTGATAAATGATCATTTAATGCCAATATATTTCCTAGCCCCTTTGAATTCTTGTGGCTTCTACCTTCATTTGGATCTAAGCATTGAAATCAAGGTCAAGGCGATGTGTATGTAATATCAACTTTTTGAGTAAACCCTAACAGCCTTCAAGCAATTTGAAAGACATATTTTTGTCTCTGATAATGGATTATATGAATTTTCAATTAACTGAATGGGCATGGAGGTGTATAGATCAGTAGTGCTAAATAAAACAACTTCAGAAGAGATGTTATGAAAGGGATGTTATGAATCACCAGATATAAAAACGTATAATCTGTAATTTGATGTATCCCTCATTACTTGATCACATTCAGGCCAGAATCCTTTTTTGCTGCAGATTGCATAAGTCGCAACAACTGGGGATATCAACCTGAATGAGATACCAACCTAATGACATCCTAAAGAGAGTCACTGGCCTCAGTAGACTGTAAACAACTAGATGGTCCCGCAAGTAGTAGGTCTGTGCAAATCTGTTTTAGATGTATGAAATCCATTCCTTTATCTAACTTCCTATCCATGTTGCTTTAATTCCGTTAACATCTGTACCATAATTTTATCAAAAAATCTACTTTGCACCACCTCAACTTTTTATTTTCTACTTTGACCCAGTTATGTAATATCTTTCTCATTGCAAACTACTGCCCCATTTCGAATCTGTCTTTCAGAAAGTCCTTGGTCATGTTGTGACCCAAATTAATGCCCACCCTCCCAGAACTCCTATGTTTGAAACTCTCCAAGCAGACAGCTACCCCTCCTACTGTCACAAATTGCTTCTTATCGAAATCAGAATCTGACTGTGCCAAAGGGAAATGATCTGTACTTGTCGTTCTTGATCTGTCTGCAGCTTTTGACACAGTAAATCACACCATCCATCTCCAAAGCCTTGCTGTCATGTTCCAGCTGAGTGGGACTGCAATCATCAGTTTTTATTTTTTATCAGTGTAATTTTGGCTGTGGAATTTCATGGATGTGCCATTTCTCAGCAACATCATGTGAAAACCTAAAAATTCCCTCATGTACACTGACAATAGCCAAATCTTTCTCGCTCACACCCCTCTTGGCTCCTTCATTGTCTTTACAGTATCAGACTCTTTGTCTAGTGTCTAGCATCTGGCACTAGATGACCAAAAATCTTCCCCAGTTAAATATTGAGAAGGCAAAGCTGTTGTCTTCAGTCCTGACTATAAATTTCACTCCCTAGACATAAGAACATTACATAAAATTTTCCAAATTAGTAGCAGGATTAGGCCACTTGATTTCTACTATTTGGTAAAATTGTGACTACTCTTGTGACCTCTACCTTTCTGTCTACTCTTTGATTTCCTTAATCAGTCAAGATCCATGTCTCACAGCCTTTAAGCTATTCAATGACTGTGTTACTGCATTGCTATCCAAGAAAGATATTTCGACAGACTAATGACCATCTGAGAGAAAAGAATTCTCCACATCTGTCTTAAATTGGAGACAATAACAAAATGTCTTTACTTTTACATTCAATTTCCTTTGCAATAAGCAACAAACTTCCCATTTGTCTTCATAATCACTTACTGTTCTTGCATTGTAACTTCAGTGTTCTAAGGACCAGGGTACCTGGATCTGTCTATACCATAGAGTTCTGCAATCTCCCTCCATCGAAGTGATAGTTCCCTTTCCATTCTTCTTGCCAAGCTGGACCAGTTTACATTTTCCCACATTTTTCTGCCTGTCAATTGTTTTGCCTATGTTAACCTATCTATAATCCCTTTGCAGATTCTATAAGTCCTCTTCTTAACTCGCTGCCCTGCTTATTATGTCATTGGAAAATTTTGTACCCATTAATTGTCCCTTCATCAAAGTACTTGATATCAGTTGAAAATCATTGAGACCCTACCTGATGCTTATGATGTTTCAGTGCTTCCAACTTGGCAATCTGAAAATGTTTATCTCTACCATCTGTTTCCTGTTAGCTGTCCAATCATCTATACAAACTCATATGTTAGTTCGACACTCTGAACTATTATTTTTTTGTGTTCACCTTTTGATATAGAATCTTGTCATTTCCTTCTGTTAATTGAGGTACACCACATCTCTTACTTCCCCTTTATCTATCAATCTATCCCTCGCCTTGGCAACTGTCTTCAGCTGAATCAGATTGTTTGCAAAGTTGGTATTGTATTTGATGTTGAAATGAGCTTCCAGCAACATTAGTGCCATCTGTAAGATTACTTGTTTTCACCTCCATGCGATTGCCTTTTTCTGCCTTCCTTGTGCATCTTTCTTTGAAGTCCTTGGTTGTGCCTTTGGAATAATCAAACCTAAATATCTACCCTTAGCTAGCGCCTCATGTTCTACAGTCTAGAAACTTGAGGTCATCCAAACTCTGCTGTCTTTGTGTTTTAACATACACCAAATTCCATCCTGCATCATCCTGTGCTCACTGACCTACACTATATTCTGGACAATGTCTTGATTTTTGAATTCTCAACTGTGTTTTTATATCTGCCTGTAGCCAGGGTCTCCCTATCTCTATATTTTTCTCCATCTCCACAATCCTATGAGATATCTCCACTCCCCTAATTTTGACCGCTAGAGCAATCTTTTCTCTGCTTTTAGTAACTGTATCTTCAGCTGTCTGAGCTTAAAACTCAGGAATTCCATCTGTGGTTCAGTGCCATATTTTGTAATCTGCCAGTCAAGGACTGATATTATTTAAAAACTGTCATCATAGTTATTGTTATCATGTGGTCAGTGCCACAATTCAAGTGACTTATTTCCAGGAGCCCTTTGTAATAATAAAGCGTACTTGACTGGAATTTGCTTTTCCTTAATGTGCTATTCATAGAGGCTCCAGCATATTTGATTGACCTGATGCATGATAAAAATGCAGAGATACGGAAAGTGTGTGACAATACGTTGGACATTATTGCGGTAAGAAAGGAGTTTTGCATTTGTATTTTCATTTTGCCCATATTAGATGGGGTGCAATTTTAATGAAGCAAAAATGACTTAGAAAATGGCATGAAAGAAATAGCTCATGGTATGATTTAGTGTTGTAGCATAATTTACAGTGTAGAAGGGAGGCCATTTGGCCCATTTGTCTGTATCAACTTTCTATTGAGCAATCAAAGTAAATTCTATTTCCATGGTCTGTTTTCATAGTCTTGTAAGTTGAGTCACTTCAAGTGCCCATCCAGTTTCCTTTTGATTTGTTATTCTGATTTACACTATAGAATAAGCTGAATTTTCCCTCCATTATTCCCTAGCATGGTTTCTAATTGGCTTTTTGGTCCCCACCTCAACTCTGTGACCTAAATATTTATGCCATCCCCCTCCATTGTAAGACTGTACCAGAATATTTTCACTATTACTGTCACGTGTGATTCTTAGACTTGCATAACCACTGCATCACCAAGCCAGCTGCCTTCCAAGTCACCCAAATCCATTCTAGCTTGAGTACATCTGTTTCTGAATCCCTTATCCATCCTTATATTATCTCTAAATCTGGATGTAAGTTTGCTCACTGTGCTGAAAGGTTTGTTTTCAGACGTTTTGTCACCATACTAGGTAACATCATCAGTGAGCTTCTGGTGAAGCACTGGTGATATGACACGCTTTCTATTTGTGTTTAGGTTTCCTTGGGTTGGTGATGCCATTTCCTGCTCTTTTTCTCAGAGGGTGATAAATGGGGTCCAAGTTGATATGTTTATTGATAGAGATCTGGTTGAAATGCTATGATTCTAGGAATCCTTGTGCGTGTCTGTTTGGCTTGTCCTAGTTGAAGTGGTGTCCTTCCTCATCTGTATGTAAGGATGCTATTGATAGTGGGTCATGTATTTTTATGGCTAGTTAATGTTCATGTAGCCTGATAGCTAGTTTTCTGCCTGTTTGGACAATGTAGTGTTTGTTACCGTTCTCGCAAGGTCGTTTGTAAATGAACACAGTCCGTTGATTTCTCAGCAACAAACCCAAACGAGCAGACAAAATGCATCCAGAAACCCTAGCCACTCTTCCCTATATCAAAGACATCTCTGAAATGACTGCCAGACTACTCAGGCCTCTTGGCATCATGGTAGCCTACAAATCCACCAACACACTAAAACAGCAGCTAATGAACAAAGTTTGTGAGAAGATTTGTAGCTCGGGTGCTCGTTGTTGTGGTTCTGTTCGCCGAGCTGGGAATTTGTGTTGCAGACGTTTTGTCCCCTGTCTAGGTGACATCCTCAGTGCTTGGGAGCCTCCTGTGAAGCGCTTCTGTGATGTTTCCTCCGGCATTTATAATGGTTTGTCTCTGCCACTTCCGGTTGTCAGTTCCAGCTGTCCGTTGCAGTGGTCGGTATATTGGGTCCAGGTCGATGTGCTTATTGATTGAATCTGTGGATGAGTGCCATGCCTCTAGGAATTCCCTGGCTGTTCTCTGTTTGGCTTGTCCTATAATAGTAGAAACAATGGACTGACAGAAGAGACACAGCAAACAGTGAGACAAAGTATCGTACCCCTGATAACAAGGAAAAGACAAACGC
>NC_057720.1:60879854-60891153 GCF_004010195.1 Chiloscyllium plagiosum
GTGTGTTGTGGTGTCCTCTCTGTTGTGTGTTAGTTTGGCCATTTTTTCTTTTAGTGCCGTTTTTTTGCGGTGTGTGGTCCTGTTCTGTACTATGGTGACGGCCTGTTCTATGGTCCGGGTCCATTCCTGATTGGTGGATTTTGAAATTAACAATTTTTGGCGCGCAATTTCTTGTCTGTATTTGTGAAGTCTGTTGTGAGCATCTGTAATCATTACCTGGATCAGCCTGAATCCGTTCTGTCCCTGGCTTGTGGGTTGTTGACTGGTGATCTGTATCTGACACATGGTGGAAGGATTCGACCACTAGGACTCATAACAGCACACAAACCAACAGCCACTCTCAGACAACAACTCACCAGGCCTTAGTAGACGCACAGGCAGATGACAAACAACATGCGTTCGACTGGGACAACATTACTATTATAGGACAAGCCAAACAGAGAACAGCCAGGGAATTCCTAGAGGCATGGCACTCATCCACAGATTCAATCAATAAGCACATCGACCTGGACCCAATATATCGACTACTGCAACGGACAGCTGGAACTCTGACTGGGACAACACACCCATCCTTGGACAAGCCAAACAGAGACAGGCATGAGACTGCCTCAAACATGGCATTCCAACCAGAACTCTTATCAATAAACATATCAACGTGGACTCCATTTATCACCCTCTGAGAAAAAGAGCAGGAAATGGCATCACAAACCCAAGGAAACATAAATACATAAATAGAAAGCGGTTCATAACACCAGTGCTTCACTGGGGGCTCACTGATGATATTACTTAGTATGGTGACGAAATGTCAGAAAACAAACTTTCCACCTCAGCAAGCAAACTTATATCCAGAACCTCGACCTGAGCTGCAAATAGTCTCCAAACTCACTTACCTCTAGATTTAACTGTTCCAATTCAGTGTCAGCTATGATTCTGTGGTGGCTCTCTGGCTTCTAAGCTGCAAGGTTCTGGGTTCAGGTCCCACTCCTGAGCTCGAGTACAGAACATTGAAGCCAATTTTCCAATGCAGTATTGGTGGAGTATTGCACTGTCTGGCATGTGATCTTTCATGAGATACTAAACTAAGGTGACCATTGGCAATCTGAGTGGATATACCAGATCCAGTGGCATAATTTTAAAGTGAATGCAATTTTATCCCATGTGTTCTGGTCACTATCACAGAATCACCATCATGGTGAAAACGATTATGTGGCCTGACTATTTGTAGGATTCCACCATGAATAAACTTGAGTTAATTAAAAATCCTGCAGTCAAACGTAAAGTCAGTCAAACATAAAGTCAGCCGTCACTGGAAATACCTTAATTTTAAAATTCTCGTGCTTGTCATCAAATCTCCCCCATGGGCTCACCCTCCCTACCTTTGTAGCCCCCTATAATGCAGTGTGATGTCTGTTTTTCTCAAATTCTGGTCACTTGTGTGTGCCCCATTTTAATTGATCCACCATTGGTGTTTATGCTTTTAGCTGCTAGTGCAGAACACTTTGGAATTCCCTCCCTAAACTTTGCTCCTCGTGACTGCTTTCTGCTCCTTTAAAACACTCCTTAAAACCTAGCTGACACCTAGGGAATACTCCTTGAAGTTGAAACTCCCAATGGGCATTTACTTAGCATCTGGAAGCCTCCCAAAAAAGCCTAAACTCCAAGTAACACGTGGAGACCCCAGAGGGTTCAGACAGAATTAGTTTAATAGTTGCCTAGGAAACATTAGAGGATTAAGTTATTCTACTCTTAGGTAACTATTAAACTAATCCTGCCTTTCCCCCGAAACCCACAATGCCCAATGGACAGCCAAACCTGAACCTTATCTTCTCTAAATGACTGCACGGATAAATCAACTTTTTGATATGCTATTTAATCATGCAGCCAAGAAAATCCCATAAGGTTAATCACTGGTCCGATCTGAGTTATCTGCCTTTCCATCAGAAGGAGAAATAGTTGGTGTACAGTTTTTCTGGGGTATTGAGGTTAATGAGTCTGCAAGGATTTCTAATATTCCTGTTATGTGTCCATGAACAGTGCAACTGCAGATGTTGGGTGAGGACAGTGCATTTTGACTATAATTATCGTCTTCCCTATAACTCTTCCTCCACAACAGGTTCATTTATTAAGTCTTGACAGGTTGTATAGGCTTACCAGAAGAATGCTAATTCGGGCAACACACCAGACAGCTGTTAACACTCATGAAACTGTACCCAGCAGCAGTGTTTGTTTGTAGGAGACCAAGAAAGAGAGGATGGATGCTGTTAGTTCTTTCTTGACAATAAGGTGCATAAGGCTTGACAGGATATCTTTGTAATTGTGCCATATATAAAATAAATCGAAAGCAGAGTCAAGTTTCAAATCAGAGGTTGTTCCATTTTTGACTTTTATCAGATTATTATTAAGGCAAAACCTTTTCTTGAGGTTTATTCCAGGTTAGTAGATGTATTTTTTCAGTCAGCAGTGCTTTTACCTTGTCATTGATACTGACTAATTAGTGGTGTGATCCCTTCCTCAAGCAAATGCTGAAAGTTAATATTTTTATTGGCATTTTGTCTACTTAAAGTACATTTGATTAATATACCTTCATAGGAATCTCTGCTGTTTCATCCAAAATCATGAATCACTTGCCAGGCTTTTAGTTAATTTGTAAGTGACATAATTTCCCATATTTTCATTTGAGAATTGTTTTCCATATGTAGCTTCAGACAAGAAGATAGTGTACTAGAAAGATGGAAAATTTTGCTTTTCGTTGGGGGTATTCTTTGGAGTTTAAGTTCGTTAATATGGCTGACAGAACTGATGATCTATAGATTTGGAAATTAAGCCCACCAGCATGTCAAAATAATAAAGGAAATTTACTGTTTTAATTCTGGCCTAGATTCCACATCCAAAATATTGTTTTATTGTTGATGATTCTACAGTTCCAACTTTCCTGTTTTTGTTTCAAATTATTGGCATATTTCTTGTATAAAATTGAATATATTTTAGTTTAGAAAAGATTCGGTGGGTTACGTGTGTTCAGTGTTGGTTTTCTTATGTAACGTTACAGTATAAGTAGGAGGATCAGAAGTAGACCAGATAATACCTTGAATCTCTTCATCCATTCAATAAGATCATGGTCAATCTGATCTTGTCTGTTCTCCATAACTCTTGACTGGGAAATAGTTCTCTGTTTGTTGACTTGTAGAGAATGAAACCACATTTCTTAATTTTAAATTTTTAAATAGCTTTAGTAATTGCAACCAAACATTAGACATTGGTTTATTTTTCTTGTTCTTGAGCCCTGTTTGTTTAAAATACCAAGCTGAAAACATCTAATTTGGCACCATATATTTTGCCCTTGTTCTCTTCTTGATGTAAACTTTAGTTGATAATATTTAGTCAACAAGGCAACTAGCTGAATGTTGCAGCTTTAGGTTCACCCACTTGTTTCCCTTATTGAGTTGGTCTTTTCCAAGTTAGATTTATATAGCCCTTGTTTGATGGAAATTTGCAAAGAAAATAACTGTTATCATGAGGAACTTGTGACTGATGTAATCTTTGAAGATTTACTTGCAATGTTTCCCTTTTATTCTTTAAAACGTCAATATAACATAATATATGTTATATACACATATATAAATTACAATATGTATAATAATGATATATTAAAAAAAATCAGAAGTTAAGGATGTAACACCCTTTTACATGTTTTGGTAGTTGGAAGATTCCAAATTTAATGCCCATTACATTAATGCAAACTATCCAGTGACAAAATTACAATCAATAATAAAGGATTTCATAATGCTTAAATGCTTAGATTTTCAATTTACTAAGAAGCATGAATATTAATAATAAGAAAGGGCCACATAGCTACTCAAATTTGTTAATAATTTATTAAGATTGTGGCTAATGTTCATCTTGAAATTCACTTACCTGTCCGATTCCTAAATCACTTGATTCCCTTTAGAGTCCAGAAATCTATTGGTCTCAGTCTTGAATATACTCCGTGAGTGCTGTGGAATGAAGTTCAATAATTCAATACCCTGAATGAAGTAATTTCACCTCATGTTAGGCCTTTTATCCTGAGAATGTGCTTCCCAGTTCTGGACACTCGGGCTGAGGAAACAGCTTCTTAAGAACATCCTGTCAAACCCCTTCTGAATTGCAAACCTTTCACCACCTCCTTTTACATTTCAGAGAGTATCGATACATTCGACTCAACTTCTGCTCATAGCCCAATACTCAGAGTCCTTAAGCATGGAAACAGACCCTTCTGACCAACCAGTCCCTGCCAAATATAATCCTAACTAAATTATTCCCACCTGTCTGCACTTGGCCAATAACCCTCTAAGCATTTTTTCATGTACTTATCCAAATGTCTGTTAAACATTATGACTGTACCTGCATCCACCACTTCCTCTGGAAGTTTATTCCACGCATGAACAAAAAAGCCCGTCTTGCCTTTTTTAAAATCTAACTTCTACGTACATCCCCTTGTCTTGAAATCCCTTGGGAAAAGACACCTGCCATTCACATTCTCTATACCCCTCATGATTTTATAAACCTCTACTTGGTCAGCCCTCAAGCTCCTATGCTGCAGTGAAAAAAATCCCAGTCTATCCAACCTCTCCTTCTAACTCAAATCTTCTATTCCAAGCAACATCCTGGCAAATCTTTCTGAAGCTTTTCCAGCATAATAATATCCTTCGATAACAGTAGAACTGAACACAGTACTCCAGAAGAGACCTCACCAGCATCCTGTATAACCTCAATATCATGCCCCAATTCCTATACTCAAAAGTCTGATAATGAAGGCAAGCATGCGAAATGGCTTCTTAACCATCCTGTCTGCATGTGACGCGAACTTCAAAGAATTATGTACCTGAATCACTAAGTGTCTCTGTTCTACAATACTACCCAAGACCCTACTTTTAATTCTGTAAGTCCTGCCCTTGTTTGTTTTACCAAAACACAATACCTCACATTTATCCAAATTAAACTCCATCAGCCATTCAACTTATTGACCCAATTGATCAAGATCGCTTTGTAATCTTTTAAAACCTTCTTTACTGTTCACTATACCACCAATTTTGATGTCCTCTGCAAAATTACTAACCATGCCTTCTATATTCTCATCATCTCAGTCATTAATATAAATGACAAGCAAAAGTGAACCCAACACTGATCCCTGTGAAACACTGCTGATAACAGGCCTCTAGTCTAAAAAAACCCTTCACCACCAGTCTGTCTCCTGCCGTTAAATGAATTTTAATCCAATTAGTCTTACACCCCCTCTCAGACAACGCATGTGCTTGTTTAGATATTAAGACCAAAGCTATGCAATATTCGCTGTTTGATCTAACTAAAACTATATACAGTTGAAACAGGGTTTACTTATTCTTGTTTTCCAGCTTTCTCGTAACGAAAGTCAACATATAAGTTACTTTACTAATTGTTTACTGTATCTGCATGTTAATGTTTTCATCAGAACTAAAAGTTCTGAATGAAGGTTATTGATCCGGAATTTTTAATGCTGTTTATTTCCAAAGTTGTTTATCTCTATACTTAACCTGTTAAACATTTTCAGCATTTTTGTTTCTGTATTAATACTTAGAGCATTCACCGTATTTTGACAAAACTTGTGTTAATTATATACATTTAGAATATTATTTATATTTTGTATTTTTGTTACACCATATTTTGCTTTTGTGTAAACTGTTACTTGTACAAGAGCACCTGAATTCCTGTGAAAATTAACATTTAATTATTTCTTACCATTTGTTTTAAAAAAAACTTTTGTTTTTCTATGCTTTCTACCAAAGTGAATAACTTCACATTTCTACAGATTCTATCTGCCCGCTCCTTTCCCACTCACTCAAGCTGTTTATATTTCTGCAGACTGTGTCCTCTTGTCTGATTGGTTATATAATTTTATGCATTCAGCAAACTTGAATACTTGATGCTTCATTTCTTCATCTAAGCTATTAATATTGATTGCAATTATAAATTTGAAATGTAGCCGAACATACACATAGTTAGGAAAGGTTGAGGGACAGTGCTTTTTGTCAGCATGTACCACTTATATGGAAGAAAGTAACATTAATCTGATTTCCCACCACCCCCTCAATTTTAGCAGCATAGATACTCTGGGATAGGTTCTCAGTGTTCAGATCATAAATTAATAGGATGTGTTAAGTGCATCCATGAGTGACTCCATTGGAAACAGACGAGTCATAACTTCAGCTACATGAGAAGCATTCTCGGACTTCCTGACTACAAAGAAATCACAATGTTGGCTGGCACGTTGCATTGATGGCCAGCAGCAGTCTTCCCAAGATTACCTTGCTGCCAGACTTCTCAATATCACAGCTCCTGTTATTAATAAGGCAGTGCTCATTTACCTTCACCTTCATGGGGTGGCACGGTGGCTCAGTGGTTAACACTGCAGACTCACAGCACCAGGGACCCGGGTTCAATTCCCACCTTGAATGACTGTCTTTGTGTAGTTTGCATAGTCTTCCCGTGTCTGCATGGGTTTCCTCCGGGTGCTCGGTTTCCTCCCACAATCCAAAGATGTGCAGGTCAAGTGAATAAGGCCATGCTAAATTGGCCATAGTGTTAGGTGCATTCGCAAATGTAGGTGGGGGAGTGGACCTGGGTGGGTTGCTCTTCAGAGGGTCGGTGTGGACTTGTTGGGCCGAAGGGCCTGTTTCCATACTGTAGGGAATCTAATCTATTATAGTGAAGAAACATGCTTTCAGATGCCTATGCTGCCAACTAAATTAGCATTTCTGCTGAATTGTCAAAATTATTTATTTATTTTTAGTTTAGAAACATGGGGATTGTTTTGAACAAGAAAAATTTTAATCTTTCCTTCCCATTTAATTGTATCTATATTGGTGTGGTTTCTTTTAATCACTTATTTATAACAGAAAATGAATCTTGTTTCATGTTTGATTGAGTGAGTGCTTCAGCTTCTCCTCTGATTTCTTTTATTGTTACTTATTGTTTATCCTGCGATCTTTATGCCCATGCACATTTTCTGTGTCCTTTAGTTATGTATGTGTTGTGAAACATTAATAACGTTAGATGTTTGAATTGTGATTGTATATAATTTTACCAGTTGCTGAAATTGAATTGAGGTTAAGTGTATCGACCAGTGTTTTTGTTGCTATGGGAATGTAGTTCTCCTTATCTCGAGCGTATTAAACTCCAGATGTACCTGTTTTTCATCATTTAATGTGGAGGAGAGGCAGAAGGGAGTAGATTGTTTGTCTGAACAAGATTGTTAATTAGATAGATATGGTTCAAACGAGTGAAATGAATACAGAGGTATTGAAGAGAGGAAACAGACAAAACATAGTTAAAAAGTTCACAATTATAACAGATGTGGTAAAGTTTTAGTACCTGCTTTGTGTTTCATTTATGATTTACCCTAATTGTACTGATGAGTGATGATTTCTGTGAACTGGAAACAGATTCCTAAAAGCTATTCTCTGATAATAGGCAAGAATGCATTAACAGCATCTGTTAAAATATTTAATCAACTTGTGACGTCTCATTTGCTACTGGATGATTATTTTATGATAAAAGTGCAATACACCATTTATTCTAATGTTCCTGCCCCCACATGCCAAGGAAACCTTCTAATAGGCTTACTGTCTTAAAACCATTAACTTGCATGATGGAATCTTCTTCTTGATTTATTGCAAGATTTGTGATGAATTGTCAGTTTTGTAAGTGGCAGTGGTGCTTCCTTCCTCCTTCGGCCCAACAAGTCCACACCGACCCTCCAAAGTCCACAATCATATCTGCTTATTCAAAGTGAAAGTCTAATTTGTTGTAAGTTGCAACTCTTGACAAAAAATCAGTTTGTACCTTAGGTATTTAAAGCCCCAAACAGCTGCAGGAGTGTTTGTTTACAAGGTATGTGCCTCTGTGGCTTAATGAAGCTTTAGCTGACTACACAAAATGAAACTTCACCACTATCTTTCAAACTAACATACAGACTCTGGATGTAAAGAAGTTTGGAACCAGTCCATCAGAATGTCTTGATGCACGCAGTTGATTTTGCATGCATCTATTTAATTTTCCTATTTGTTTCTGCAAAGATCTTCACAAGGGAATAGAACTAGTTCTCATTTTGGTGTGTTTCCTAGGAAAAACGGGACAGAATCCAAAGGGAAAGGGGAAGAATATAACATGCTCTGAAATTAAATGCTAGTACAGAAATTAATTTTTTTGTGACCGACGGATTCAAAACTAATGTAAAAGTATTGTATTTATACCTAACGCATAGATTAATTTCAAAATGTCTTTGAGTGGTTTGCTATATTTTTCTGTTGTAATAGGAATTGCTCAATGCCGAACTTTGGCTAATCATGAGCAGTGTACAGAACAACCTCCGTTATTGAACCATCAATTTCCAAACAA
Source organism: Chiloscyllium plagiosum (assembly GCF_004010195.1). Classification (NCBI taxonomy): domain Eukaryota; kingdom Metazoa; phylum Chordata; class Chondrichthyes; order Orectolobiformes; family Hemiscylliidae; genus Chiloscyllium; species Chiloscyllium plagiosum. The sequence goes on from NC_057720.1 coordinate 60,888,270, forward strand.
GATCTCGAAGTCCTGTTAAAAATTTTATTAAATATAAATGAAAGCACAGCGAGGGCAGGCTGTTCCTGCTATTGCCATCTCCACGGGGACCCTGTTCCTGCTATTGTCGCTTCTACGGGAACACTGTCCCTGCTATTGTCGCCTTCACGGGGGGACACTGTTCCTGCTATTGCCATCTCCACGGGGACCCTGTTCCTGCTATTGTCGCCTCTACGGGAACACTGTCCCTGCTATTGTCGCCTTCACAGGGGACACTGTTCCTGCTATTGTCGCCCCCACGGGAACCCTGTTCCTGCTATTATCTCGCCCCCACGGGAGCTTCCTGCTATTGCCATCTCCAGGGGGACCCTGTTCCTGCTATTGCCATCTCCAGGGGGACCCTGTTCCTGCTATTGCCATCTCAACGGGAATCCTGTCCCTGCTATTGTCGCCCCCACGGGAATCCTGTCCCTGCTATTGTCGCCCCCACGGGAATCCTGTCCCTGCTATTGTCGCCCCCACGGGAATCCTGTCCCTGCTATTGTCGCCCCCACGGGAATCCTGTCCCTGCTATTGTCGCCCCCACGGGAATCCTGTCCCTGCTATTGTCGCCCCCACGGGAATCCTGTCCCTGCTATTGTCGCCCCCACGGGAATCCTGTTCCTGCTATTGCCATCTCAACGGGAATCCTGTCCCTGCTATTGTCGCCCCCACGGGACTCCTGTCCCTGCTATTGTCACCCCCACGGGAACCCTGTCCCTGCTATTGCTGCCTCCACGGGAGCCCTATCCCTGCTATTGCCGCCCCCATGGAACCCTGTCCCTGCTATTGTCGCCCCCACGGGAATCCTGTCCCTGCTATTGTCGCCCCCACGGGACTCCTGTCCCTGCTATTGCCGCCATCACGGGGGACTCTGTTCCTGCTATTGCCATCTCCATGGGACCCTGTTCCTGCTATTGCCATCTCCAGGGGGACCCTGTTCCTGCTATTGCCATCTCCACGGGACCCTGTTCCTGCTATTGCCCTCTCCAGGGGGACCCTGTTCCTGCTATTGCCATCTCCATGAGGACCCTGTTCCTGCTATTGCTGCCTCCATGGGGACCCTGTTCCTGATGCTGCCGCCGCCCCTGGGAACCCTGTTCCTGCTATTGTCGCCCCCACGGAGACCCTGTTCCTGTTATTGCGGCCTCCATGGGAACCCTGTTCCTGTTATTGCCGCCTCCACGGGGACCCTGTTCCTGTTACCGCCGCCCCCACGGGAACCCTGTTCCTGCTATTGCTGCCCCCATGGGAACCCTGTTCCTGTTATTGCCACCTCCGTGGGGGACCCTGTTCCTGCTATTGCCGCCCCACGGGCACTCTGTTCCTGCAATTGCCGCCCCCACGGGACCCTGTCCCTGCTATTGCCACCTCCACGGGGACCCTGTTCCTGCAATTGCTTCCCCCACGGGACCCTGTCCCTGGTATTGTCGCCCCCACGGGACCCTGTCATTGCTATTGCCATCTCCACGGGGACCCTGTTCCTGCTATTGTCGCCCCTACGGGGACACTGTCCCTGCTATTGCCACCTCCACGGGGGACCCTGTCCCTGCTATTGCCGCCCCCATGGGGACCCTGTCCCTGCTATTGCCACCTCCACGGGGACCCTGTTCCTGTTATTGCCGCCCCCACGGGGACCCTGTTCCTGCTATTGCCACCTCCACGGGGGACCCTGTCCCTGCTATTGCCACCTCCACGGGGACCCTGTTCCTGCAATTGCTGCCCCCATGGGGACACTGTCTGTCCCTGCTATTGTCGCCCCCACGGGACCCTGTTCCTGCTATTGCCGTCCACGGGAACCCTGTTCCTGCTATTGCCATCTCCACGGGAACCCTGTTCCAGCTATTGCCGCCCCCACGGGAACCCTGTTCCTGTTATTGTCGCCCCCACGGGGACCCTGTTCCTGTTGTTGTTGCCCCCACAGGAACCCTGTTCCTGCTATTGTCGTCCCCACAGGAACCCTGTTCCTGATATTGTCACCCCCACAGGAACCCTGTTCCTGCTATTGTCGCTCCCACAGGAACCCTGTTCCTGCTATTGTCGCCCCCACGGGGACCCTGTTCCTGCTATTGCCATCTCAACGGGGAACCTGTTCCGTATTGTCACGCTCAGAGGACCCTGTTCCTGTTGTTGCCATCTCCACAGGGAACCTGTTCCTGCTATTGCTGCCCTCAGGGGGCCCTGTACCTGTTATTGCCATCTCCGTGGGGACCCTGTTCCTGCTATTGCCATCTCCACAGGAACCCTGTTCCTGCTCTTGTCGCCCCCACAGGAACCCTCTTCCTGCTATTGTCGTCCCCACAGGAACCGTGTTCCTGCTATTGTCGCCCTTACGGGGACCCTGTTCCTGCTATTGTCGCCCCCACGGGGACCCTGTTCCTGCTATTGCCATCTCAACGGGGAACCTGTTCCGTATTGTCACGCTCAGGGGACCCTGTTCCTGTTAGTGCTGCCCTCAGGGGGCCCTGTACCTGTTGTTGCCATCTCCACAGGGAACCTGTTCCTGCTATTGCCGCCCTCAGTGGGCCCTGTACCTGTTATTGCCATCTCCGTGGGGACCCTGTTCCTGCTATTGCCATCTCCACAGGAACCCTGTTCCTGCTCTTGTCGTCCCCACAGGAACCGTGTTCCTGCTATTGTCGTCCCCACGGGGACCCTGTTCCTGCTATTGTCGCCCCCACGGGGACCCTGTTCCTGCTATTGACATCTCAACGGGGAACCTGTTCCGTATTGTCACGCTCAGAGGACCCTGTTCCTGTTGTTGCCATCTCCACAGGGAACCTGTTCCTGCTATTGCTGCCCTCAGGGGGCCCTGTACCTGTTATTGCCATCTCCGTGGGGACCCTGTTCCTGCTATTGCCATCTC
>NC_057720.1:60891900-60906666 GCF_004010195.1 Chiloscyllium plagiosum
AAATTCTATCTCTTATAACCTTTTCCAACACTTTACCAACAACTGAAGTGATACTCACTGGTCTGTAATTACCAGGGTTGTCTCTCCTACCCTTTTTGAACAAGGGAACCACATTTGCTATCCTCCAGTCCTCAGGCACTATTCCTGTAGACAATGACGATTTGAAGATCAATGCCAAAGGCTCGGCAATCCCTTCTCTTGCTTCCCAAAGGATCCTACGATAGATCCCATCCGGCCCAGGGGACTTGTCTATTTTCACACTCTGCAGTATTTCTAATACCTCTTCCTTGTGAACCTCAATCTCTTCTAGGCTAGATGCAAGTATCTCTGTATCTTCCTCGCCAACATTTTCATTTTCTATAGTGAACATTGTCAAAAAATATTTATTTAGTGCTTCCCCTATCTCCTCTGACTCCACACACAAATTCCCACTATTATCCTTGATTGGCCCTAATTTAACTCTCGTCAATCTTTTATTCCTAACATACCTATGGAAAGCCTTAGGGTTAACCCTGATCCTGTCCGCCAACAACTTCTCATGTCTCCTCCTGGTCTTCTGAGCTCTCTTTTTAGGTCTTTCCTGACTTCCTTGTAACCCTCAAGCGCCCTAACTGAGTTTTCACATTTTGTCCTAACATAAGCCTTCTTCTTGTTCTTGACCAGGGATTCCACTTCCTTAATAAACCACGGCTCACGTGTTCTATATCTTCCTCCCTGCCTGACAGGGACATACTTATCTAGGACACACAGGAGCTTTTCCTTGAATAAGCTCCACATTTTAAATGTGCTCATCCCCTGCAGTTTCCTTCCCCATTCTGTGCTTCCTAAATCTGTCCTAATTGCACCATCATTTCCTTTCCCCCAGCTGTAACTCTTGCTTGGTGGAGTAAACCTATCCCTTTCCATCACTAAAGTAAACTGACAGAATTGCGATCACTGTCTCCAAAGTGCTCACCTCCTTCCAAATCTAACACCTGGCCAGGCTCGTTACCCAGTACTAAATCTAAAGTGGCTTCGCACGTTGTAGGCCTGTCTACACACTGTCTTTATTCTGAATTATTGAAATCCTCATCTTAAAGAAAATGAACATTAGTTGATTTGTGTTTTTAATGAATGACATGAAACTTTTCGATATTTTAAATGTTTGTGTTTCACATTTGGTCAGTCTATAGGACATGGGTATGCCTAATAGAGCTAATCAAGGAACACTGAGGGTAAGATAACTTAAATTTATGATAGCAGAGAAGGGCGAAGTGTTGAATAACTAATTTGAAGCACTAATCTTCAGTTTGATGATATTTATCAAGTTAAAAGCCACAGAGTTCAGTTTATATATTTTTGAGAAGAACCAGCAACCACCCATAAATTTGCCAAATGATGTCTAAATTCCATGCATTCCTGAGAGATGCGAGAGGTTACTGGTAAGTAACCAGTTTTTGTTCTCTCAGTTTTTTGGAAGTAATGCTTCTCCCTTTCCAGGATACAATGTGTCCGTACTTATACCTGAGGAAGCATACCTCACTTCTCACATACAGCATGCTTTATATTCTGACAGGAATATGATGAAGAATGGGCCAAAAAAATTCAAAGTGAGAAGTTTCGCTGGCACAACTCTCAGTGGCTGGAAATGGTGGAGAACCGCCAGATGGATGAAAGTGAGCCCTGCATTTATGGTGATGATGGGATAGAGACTTATATCCATGAAGGAGACATTCTTGAAAGACCTGACCTCTTCTACAATGCAGGTGAGAAAACAGTGATGCTTGACAATGAAGTCTTAAGTAATTTTTGGAAATTAATCATAGAATCCCTACAGTGTGAAAAGAGGCCATTCAGTCCATCAAATCATTACCAAACCTTTGAAGAGCAACTCACCCAGTCCTGGCCCTCTACCCTATTCCCGTAATCCTACATTTACCATGGATAATCTATCTTGTCAGCACATTTCTATATACTATGGACAATTTAACTGGCCAGCTAATCTGCACATCATCAGACTGAGAGGGGAATCTGGAGGAAGTCCATTCATACGTATACTGTGAATAGCTGGGACCTAAGCACTGATCTTTGGAGTACTCCACTTGTCAGTGCCTCTCACTCTGTAAAAGGCCCATTTATTCCCACTCTATTTCCTGTCTGTCACCTAATAGCCTCTGATGCCAATGCATCACCCCCTATCCCAAATGATTTAATTTTGCCCTCTAGCCTCTTATGATCTAGCCACTTTCTCAAAAGCTTTCTGACAATCCCAAAACACCTAGGAGAAAGTGAGGACTGCAGATGCTGGAGATCAGAGCTTAAAAGTGTGTTGCTGGAAAAGCGCAGCAGGTCAGGCAGCATCAAAGCAACAGGAGAATCGATGTTTCGGGTATAAGTCCTTCTTCAGGAATGAGGAGGGTGTGCCAAGCAGGCTAAGATAAAAGGCAGGGAGGAGGGACTTGGGGGAGGGGCGTTGGGAATACGATAGGTGGAAGGAGGTTAAGGTGAGGGTGATAGGCCGGAGAGGGGGTGGGGGTGGAGAGGTCGGGAAGAAGATTGCAGGTCAAGAAGGCGGTGCTGGGTCTGAGGGTTGGGACTGAGAAAAGGTGGGGGGAGGGGAAATGAGAAAGCTGGAGAATCTGCATTCATCCCTTGTGGTTGGAGGGTTCCTAGGCGGAAGATGAGGCGCTCTTCCTCCAGGCGTCGTGTTGCCATTGTCTGGCGATAGAGGAGGCCAAGGACCTGCATGTCCTTGGCGGAGTGGAGTTAAAGTGTTCAGCCATGGGGCGGTTGGGTTGGTTGGTGCGGGAGTCCCAGAGGTATTCTCTGAAATGTTCCGCAAGTAGGCAGCCTGTCTACATTGGGGAGACAGGCCGCCTACTTGCGGAACGTTTCAAAGAACACCTCTGGGACACCTGTACCAACCAATCCAACCGCCCCGTGGCTGAACCCTTTAACTCCCTTTCCCACTCCACCAACACATTTTTAAAATCCCAAAACACCACCTTTGTCTAATGCACCCTTGTAGGTCAGTATTGTGTTCACTCAATACCCAAACCTTCCTCCAGCCTGAAAGCTACCCATTAATCATTACTCTGTGTCCTATTCATCAACCAAATTTGTTTCCACATTGATATAGTTAATTTTATTCCATGAATGATGTTTTTTTTCCCACAACTCTATTGTGTGGCACTGAATCAAATGCCATTACTGATTAATACCACAAATAGCAAGGGACCTTAACAGTGAGTCTCTGGATTTTCTCTGGATACAGCCTCCCAGTATCGAAAATATTCAATTTGTGTGACCGTTTGCTTCCCGTCACCGAACCAGTTTTGGATTAAATATGCCATTTTCCCTTGGATCTCATGAGCTTTTAATTTACCAATCACTCTGCCACATCAACCCTTGTCAACAGCCTTCTAAGATTCATGCAGATTACTGAATGACCGAAACACTGCCATCACTGGCTCTTCAAAAATTCAATCAAACTAGTTTGTCACAGTCTTCACTTAGTATATCAATGATTATTGTCTTTTATTAACCTGTGCATCTCAACTAATAATACTAAGAATTTTTATTTTACTATAATTTGACTGGCCTGGAGTTATATGAATTAACACTCCAATAATGTAGTATAATGTTAGTGATCTTCCTATCCTCTGACACCATGTTCTGGAGCCAGAGAAAAATTAGAGAACAATGGTTAAAACCTCTGCTGTTTGCTCAATTACCTCATTTAGATACATTTCCAAGGAATATGTTTTATTCTGGTCAGATAATTTATCCATACAAAGCTGCTTCAGTACCATAATGTTTCTGCCTTTTGATGTTTATTCAAACAGTATTTCTCACTCCTACTTGAACTATAATGCCTACTTCATATCCTTCTTTAGTGGGAACCAGTGCAGAGTATTCATTAAGGACACTGTGTCTCTGCACCGAAGTTACCTTTTGGTTGCTCTCGCCCCACTGGCTCCTGGGTTATCCTTTTGCTCTTTACTTATTTATAAAACAGAAAACATTCTGATTTTCTTTGCTCAATCAATTCTATACATTTTATTTATGATCACTCTGGGCAAGTGCCAGCTTCTGCCTGATGCTGTATCAGCTATGACTCCAAGTAGCACAGGCTACTCTGCTGCAAAAGTCTGTAGTGCCATACAAGAATTGGGTAATGATAGGAAAGCCGAGACCCTGCAAAGAATTATGACCCAATTAAACATGAAACCTGGAAATATTCGAAAGAGCATGATTAATTCCTGCCTGATTATTTCCTTCTACCCCTTTCATTGTTTGCAAGATAGTTCACCTTTGAAACTTATTATGTGCCGCCACGGCGGCAAAGGTAATATATTCTAGTATGTCCTTGTATTTCATTAAAGTGGCAATATGTATGACTTGATTAAGTTACCAGTCTTGGAAGATGTAAAACAAAACTCAACTATAGTCAATGATGAATATTTTTTAACTCTGTTTGTAGATGGACTCTTAGCCCCTGATGGATCTATTAGTCCAGATTTCTTGAGTGACTACCAATTTCAAAATGGTGACTTGATTGGACAGCATCCATTTAGCAGGTATTACAAAATTACAGAAAATTACAAAATCATCTGGAGCACAATTGATGCAAATTTATTTTGTGTAATTAATTTATCCTGTAGGATACAGATGTTGGTTTATGCTTGCTATTTCTTAAGAAATGTTATTTCTATTATTGTAGAAATAACATGTCAGCTTCTTTGTAGAAATAAGAATCAGAAATTGGAACACAAAGGTATTTCAGCACTTAATTGTTAATTTTAAAGGTTTGAATATTTTTCTCTTCAGCATAAGTGAAAGTTGGAAACACAATAGGATTATGTTCAATAAATAGCTTAAGTCAAGTACATGGGATAATTTACTCAGCTTCACAGACAACCTCTAGAACCAAACCGTGAGTTTGGATTTTTGTGCACTTCCTTCTGCTAAAGGATAACTTGCTCCCACTCTGGTTCGATTGGTTCTAAATTAGCTGAAACGTCCAATGCTTGTTCAACAGATATCATGTGTGGAAGATGGTGCTTGAGAAGTGGGTAGATGGGTTGTTTGGAGGTTTATGCATATACTCCAACCTCACCTCTGCACATTTTGAGGTAGTCTTACAATACATTATGCCTCTTGAATTAGGCTTTTCCATCTGTTATGTATATATGTTAGGTTTATTTTGTATGTTTGACTTCTTCAGAAATTCTTTGTAGACATTCCTAAAATACTTCTGTTGACCGCTGGGTGTTGTCTACACATGACCAACTTCCAAGGAATTTCTTCATGAGATTGGTGTCACATTATTCAAACCTTGAAGTATATAAGAGCACATTGATGACTGCTGCCTGTAAATGATCATCTTAGTCTGAGGTTTGAGTTTTTGGTTCCCAAATTCTATTTTCCTTAACTGGCTGGACTTTGAGCTGCTACATTGGAAGCAATGATGAATTTTGTGGTCTTTCTTCCTTTGTATAAGAGGAAAGTCCCAAGATGTGGAAAATGGTCCATATCTTCCAGTATCTCATAATTGATCCAGTTCAGTTGGGGGAGATGTTTTGCTGTAGGAGCTGGTTGGAAGAGGATGTTAATTTTCCTGACAATTTCTGAAGGGCCTATTTTCTCATATGCTTCAGAAAAGGAATCCACAATGAAATAATGCTCAGCTGGCTAAGTGAATGCACACAAATATCATTTAACTATTGAAGTTGTATTACTGACATTGGAGAAAGTTTTAGTTTTAGGCTCTGGAGATTGAGCAGTTTCCTTTGTTTCGTGTATTATTCTTACACTTTTGTACAATTTAGTAGAGGTGTTTTGCATCTCATGAGAAAAGTGAAGGTGAGAGCTGATTCATTGACACAGCCTTGGTTGACTGTAGATTTAACTAAGATAGGATTTGTCCTCATTTTGCTGATGAAGATTGCATTGTATGACATCATAGAGTTGGTAATGGATGGCAACAAATTTCCAAGTGCAGCCAAATTTGAGGATACCTGATTTGTGTACAAATTGATGTAGGATGATTAAGATTATAAAAGCAAATGTGTGACCCAAAGACTGGTGTGAGAGAAGTGAGTCCCAGTTGATGGAAGACTGACACTAAAAGTGGGAAAAGTGAGATTAGTACTTTCAGGGCAGTTTATACCTGAACAATGCTGGGACTGGTGTTCTCACAAACTGCACAACCATGGAAGTAGATAGAGCATTCAACTAAAGCGTGAGGGTTCAAACTTGTATAAATATAACAAGACTGTGTTTGCTGACATACAATGCATGCATGGGATTGAATTGCATATGAGCACTGAGATGTGACTAGAAGGGAATGGATAAGGATTGGATAAGGTGGAGAGATCAGGAGGACCCAGGGGAAAAGGTGGTGGGGGTGGCGAGCATGACAAGGAGGACCTCTGAGCTGGGAGGAACATGGAGGAGAGGCAGAGGGCCTCCTGGCTCCCAGGCTGTCCTTATTGCCACAGGGCCTGGGACTGTGCATTTGCCAGTGAGTGACATGCAGAGATATATAATAAATCAAGTGATAGAGTGGAGGCAAGAGAGAAAAATACTCATATAGAAAATGAAGGTCAGAATTTGGCTGAAAGAGAGAATCTAAGAAGATATTAGCTGTCAAGACGAGATGCTACAAAATGGTGCTTAAAAAAAAATCAAACTGTATCTGAATACATTTTTAAAAATCTGGCTGGACCAGTATTTAATGCCCATCCCTTGTTACTCTTGAGAATGTGCCGGTGCACTGCCGCCTTGAACCGCTGCAATCCATTTAGTTCAGATAGACACTGTGCTGTTAGGGCGAGCGTTCCAAGAGTTTGACCTCGCAATACTGAAGGAACAAAGATACACTTCCAAGTCAGATCGCATGTATTTGCTGCTGTTGTCCCTGTAGATGCTAGTGTTGTTGGTTTGGATGATGCTATCTATGAACATTCGATGAATTGTGAAGTAGACATTTGAAATTATTAAATATGATCTGATAGCAATTATGGAAACATGACCGTAGGATGATGAGGACTAAATTCTGGTAATTTTGGGGCATATGGTATTCAAGATGCATAGGAAGATAGGTAAAGATGGACAGGTAGCACTCTTAATCAAAGGTGATATCTGTGCAATTGTTAGAGGTGACTTCAGTTCAGGATGTAGAATTGGTTTGGGTGGAGATGAGGAATAGTGTGGGGGTAAAAATTTATCCAGATAATCCCAAACAGTAAACACAAGTGGCAAGAAGTATGTAAGAAGAAATATTGGATGTTTTTGATAAAAGAATGGTAGTAATCACAGATGATTTTAATCTACATATGAACTGGAAAAATCAGCATGGTAATTATAACTTTGTTGAGGAATTCATAGAATGCTTTTGAGAGAGTTTCTTAAAGCTGCAAGTTCTGGAACCAACAGGGGATCAGGCTATTCAAGACCTATTATTGATAATTGGCAGAATTAATGTCTTCAGGAACTTTTCTGTGGCATTGACCATAATATAATTGAATTTACATTCAGCTTGAAAGGGCAAAGAGTGGGTTTAAATCTTATATTTTAAGTTTAAGTGGATGTTTTTTGGGTATGAAAGCTGAACTAGCTGAAGTGAATGGAGATATAAGGCAGAGTGGTGGATCAGTAGAGAAGCAGTGGTAAAGTCTGTAATTTGATTTCTAGCAGCTGTTTAACATGGTTCCAATATAAAAGATTATTGTACAAGTCTCGCACTTGAAGGGGGTGACATTCTAATATGGATAAGTGTCAGATGGCTGGCAGAAAATTATAGTATGCATAATGGCTCTTTTTTAGATTGGTAGGATGTGATGAATGGGGTCTTGCAGGGATCTCTGCTGGGTGCTGAACTTTTTACAATTGATATTAATGAGGGGATTGTAGGCATGTTAGCTATATTTGGAGGTGAACACCAAGATAGGTTGGAATGATTGTTTTGAAGATGACATACCAAGGATACAGACTATTGGGTGAGTGGGTGGGCAAAAATTTTGATGTAGAAAGTGAAGACTGCAGATGCTGGAGATCAGAGCTGAAAATGTGTTGCTGGAAAAGCGCAGCAGGTCAGGCAGCATCCAAGGAACAGGAGAATCGACGTTTTGGGCATAAGCCCTTCTTCTGGAAGGAGGTCAAGGTGAGGGTGATAGGCCGGAGTGGGGTGGGGGCGGAGAGGTCAGGAAGAAGATTGCAGGTTAGGAAGGCGGTGCTGAGTTCGAGGGATTTCCGCCACCTCCAAACGGACCCCACCACCAGGGATATATTTCCCTCCCCTCCCCTATCAGCGTTCCGAAAAGACCACTCCCTCCGTGACTCCCTCGTCAGGTCCACACCCGCCAACAACCCACCCTCCCGTCCTGGCACCTTCCCCTGCCACCGCAGGAATTGCAAAACCTGCGCCCACAAATCCTCCCAAAGGAGCCTTCCACATCCATCAAAGTTTTACCTGCACATCCACCAATATCATTTATTATAACCATTGCTCCCGATGTGGTCTCCTCTACATTGGGGAGACTGGACGCCTCATAGCAGAGCGCTTTAGGGAGCATCTCTGGGATAGCCGCACCGATCAACCACACCGCCCTGTGGCCCAACATTTCAACACCCCCTCCCACTCTGCCAAGGACATAGAGGTCCTGGGCCTCCTTCACCGCCGCTCCCTCACCACCCGACGCCTGGAGGAAAAACGCCTCATCTTCTGCCTCGGAACACTTCAACCCCAGGGCATCAATGTGGACTTCACCAGTTTCCTCATTTCCCCTTCCCCCACCTTACCCAAATTTCCAGCAGAGCACTGTCCCCATGACTTGTCCTACCTGCATATCTTCCTTTCTACCTATTCACTCCACCCTCCTCTCTGACCTATCACCTTCATCCCCACCCCCATTCACCTATTGTACTCTGTGCTACTTTCTCCCCATCCCAGCCCTCCTCTCATTTATCTCTCCACCCTGCAGGCACTCTACCTCTATTCCTGATGAAGGGCTTTTGCCCGAAATGTCGATTTTCCTGCTCCTCGGATGCTGCCTGAACTGCTGTGCTTTTTCAGCACCACTCTAATCTAGAATCAATATGTAGATAGGCCATCTTGGGAGGAGGCCATATTGGATTTTGTGCTCAGCAACGAGCCAGGCCAGGTGTCAAAACTCTCGGAGCATTTTGGTGACAGTGGCCCAAATTGAGTTTTTTGCATCAGTATTCACTGGAGAGAGGGACCTTGTTGATAGAACATCGTTGACTGGATAATTAGGCTTGAACAGATTGATATTAAGGAAGTGGATGTGCTGGAAATTCTGGCTAGTATCAAGGTAGATAAGTCCCCAGGGCCGGACCAGATATACCCAAGGTTACTATGGGGAGTGGTGAATGAGATTGCTGCACCACTGGTGATGACCTTTTCATCCTCACTTTGTACCTTTATACCAGAGGGAGGCAAGTGTTGTTCTTCTGTTCAAGACAGGGAATAGGGAAATCCCTGGGAATTACAGACCAGTCAGTCTTACATCTGTGGTAAGCAAGATACTGGAAAGGATTCTGAGAGAAAGGATTTATAACTATTTGGAAAGACATAGATTGATAGTCAGCATGGCTTTGTGAGGGGCAGGTCATGCCTCACAAGCCTTATTGAGTTCTTTGAGAGTGTGACAAGACAAGTTTAGATTAGATTCCCTACAATGTGGAACAGGCCATTTGGCCCAAAACGTTCACACCGACCCTCCGAAGAGTAACCCACCCAGACCCATTTCCCTCTGACTAATGCACCTAAAACTATGGGCAATTTAGCATGGCCAATTCACCTGACCTGCACATCTTTGGACTGTGGGAGGAAACTAGAGCACCCGGAGGAAACCCATGTTGACACAAGGAAAATGTGCAAACTCCACACAGCTAGTTGCCCAAGGCTGGAATCAAACCTGGGCCCTGGCGCTGTGAGGCAGCAGTGCTAAGCCACCGCGCAGCCTCAACCTTACTGTGTGCAAGTTGGCTACTGTGCTGGCCCATTGAGCCTGCTGCATTATTTAAAAAGATCATTGTTGACCTTGTTGCAGCCTTAACTCCACTTTCTTGTCTATTTCCAATATTCTTTTGTTAATCAAAATAAAGATCATCTGAGCCATTAAGTAATATAATAATATTTATTCTTACTAGCATTTACAAATTATTTATTAGATATATCTCTCTATAATTTCCCAGAACAGCTAAGTTTGGTGAACTTGCCGTTACGTGAGATCTGGGAATTTTGTTCAGTAACATTATTGCAATATAATTTCAAGGATAAGCCATTGGTTGAGTGCTATCGCTTATTTTGTCTGCTCTGCCACATGTGCAGGGTAAAGTGAACCTCAGTTATCAGACCGAAATTTTTATCAATAGCATCAGTGAATCTATTGAGAAATATTACTCAACCAGACTGCAACAAAGAATGCAATGTATTACCTTTTATTAAGCGCCTGGGAGTACTGGGATCTTTATGAAATATAATTGTATTTACTAAAGGGTCTCCATTTGTTCAAACTAAAATTATTGCCATACAGCAAATTAGTGGGAAAAAGCCATAGAAATAGGCATGATAAGTAAGCTTGCAATTAATAATTTGAGAAATTTGTGTAAATTATTTAGACAGTTGTCCTTGTTTGTGCTTGTTCATGCATCGTTTATAGGTTAACATACTTGGAAATCTTCATTTTATTTTATGAAAAATACATGTTTTTCGTGAGCTCTTCATGATTTGTTATAATCTAACACAAGTGTGTAAGAATTAGAAGCACTAATTAGCCTTTTAGCCCCTTGAGCCTGTTTCACCATTCAGTGAGACCATGGCTGATCTGATTGTGATTTCAACTACGCTTTCCTGCCTGCTTCCAAAAACCATCAACACTCCCTCTTCTTTCTTCTTCCATTTTACTTGGAGTTACCATAACACTGGTTAATCTCTTATTTGATATTTTTTGTCTTCTGTAGTGAAGACAGATACAAAATACTTTTTCAAACTTGTTGCTGTTTCCTTGTTTCCCCAAATGACTTTTCTAGCCCACCCTCTAAAGAGCCAATTTGGCTCACCAACACTTAATGGCAGTTAGGATTTCAGTAATAAATACTCAGCTTGCTAACAATGCCCACATCCAAAACCAAACTTTTAAAAGGGGCAGAGTACCGATGAGAAACTACAATTTTTAAAGCTTGTTGATATTTTGGTCAGTGGATCTCAAACAAAGTCAGTAAAGAATTACCAAGGGGCCTGAGAAATAACTTAAGCACACAAAGGACGGGAGGGTAGAAGTGGGCTTGGACCTTGAGTAGGGAATGAAATGAACAACCAATCAGTCCTTAGCAAAGGCCTCACCTTCAACCCCCTCTGCTTCCAAATCAATGAATTCAACACGTGATATCACCTTCACCCCCACATTCATCTACCTATTTCATTCTCAGCTACCTTCCCCCAGCATCCCCCCCCCCCCCCCCCCCAACTCCCACCATTTATTTCTCAGCACCCTGGTCCATAAGCCTCATTCCTGACAAAGAACTTATGCCCGAAACGTCCATTCTCCTGCTCTTTGGATGCTGCCTGGCCGGCTATGCTTTTCCAGCACCACACACTCGACAGTAAAATGCAGCTACCAAGTGTTGTGGCGTAGAGTGGACAGGTCCCTTCGTCTAGCATGCATGGAGGAACTCGCATAGTGACAGAATAATCACCTCGTAGATCTGCAGTTATAATGGTTGTGATACACTTGAGTGTAGCCTTATTTTATTCATTATCAAAGTATTTAAACTAAAGAGCAAGCGCCAAAATACAACTTTATACAGATATTCCAAGTATTTTATGTTATTATTTGGATAGATATTCTGCCATTACTTTTCTGTTGAAAACTTTTCTTCAAAAATTTGAAAAACACTGATCTGTGCTCAAACCTGAAGAATAGCAATCTGACAACTTGGCAGTTTCTGGAGGCTGCTGATACTTGTGGAGTATGTCTCAGGCAAGAATCAAACCATTGAGAGAGATTGAGAAAATAGGAAGAAAAAATATACTCTTAACACCTTACTCTTAATCTGATTACCCAGAAATCCAAAGAATTGCTTGCATCTTCTAAATGATTATTTTATCCATTTCAGGTCTAAATGGCAATTTCTGAAACTATTTAAAGTGCTTATTCATGGAAGTTTCAGAAGCAAACTGTATTAGGAGCAACACTATTGGTAATAACCAAGGCAGTTGGTAATAACTCAATTTGTCTTAATGTAACAGTAAATAAATATTAAAACTAAGAGTTAAATGGCAGCAGAGTTATTTAAAAACTTCAAAACACTTTAAATATCTGCGCATCTCTAATTTTGACCTCTTGAGTATTCTGAATTTTAATCATATCACCATAACACACTATTCTTTGATTTGTCTAGAATTTAATCTCTGGAATTCCCTCTTTATATCTTTCCCCTTCTGTATCTCACTTTTCTACTTTAAAATGCTCCTGAAGACTTACAGTTGAGACTAAACGTTTGACCATCTTCGCTAATATTGTTGACTTATCTTGATGTCAAATTTTACTTGAAAATACCCTTATGAAGCAACTTAGATCTTTATTGTGTTCAAGCTGCTATAAGAATGCAAATTATTATTCATCATGTACAATTTTTTAAGCCTTATGTCATTTATCTTGTACTAGAATTGTGCATCCATAACGGTATCAAAAGTGATTGCAGCTTAATTTTTGTTTCCAACTTTGAAAAATTGTTTGTGGGTGGATGTTCACTTTTAAATGGATGGCTGGAAAATGGGAAGCCTTCAAAAATGAGATATAGAGAGTCCAGAGGCAGTATGTTCCTGTTAGGGTGAAAGTGAATGCTGGATGACGAGAAAAAATTAGGTTTTGGTCAAGAATAAGAAGAGAGCATATGTCAGGTATAGACAGCAGGGATTGAGTGAATTTCTAGAAGAGTATAAAGGCAGTAGGAGTATACTTAAGAGGGAAATCAGGAGTGTGAAAAGGAGACATGAGACAGCTATGGCAAATAAGGTTAAGGAGAATCCGAAGGGATTCTACAAATACTTTAAAACAAAAGAGTAATTAGGGAGAGATTAGGCCCCTTTAAAGATCAGTAAGACTGCCTTGTTGTGGAACCACAGGAAACAGGGGAGATACTAAACAAATATCCTGCATCAGGGTTTACTGTGGAGAAGGATATGGAAGATAGAGAATGTGGGGAAATAAATTGCAATATCTTAAAAAATGTCCATAGTACAGAGCAGGTGGTGCTGGACATCTTAAAATGCATAAAGGTAGATGAATCCCCGAGACCTCTGTGGAAGCTAGGGAAGTGATTGCTAGGCCCCTTGCTGAGATATTTGTATCATCGATAGCCACGGGCGAGGTGCCAGAAAATTGGAGGTTGGCTAATATGGTGTGCCACTATTTAAGAAAGGTGGTAAGGAAAATCCAGGGAACTACAGACTGGTGAGCCTGACATCAGTGGTGGGCAAGTTGTTGGAGGGAATCCTGGGGGATGGGATTTACATGTATTTGGAAATGCAAAGACTGGGGATAGTCAACATGGCTTTGTGCATGGGAAATTGTGTCTCTAACTTGATTGAGTCATTTGAAGAAGCAACAGAAAGGATCGATGAGGACAAAGTGGTAGATGTGATCTACATGGGCTTCAGTAAGGCGTTTGACAATGTTCCTCATGGTAAACTGGTTAGCAAGGTTAGATCACATGGAATAAAGGAAGAATTAGCCATTTGGATACAGAACTGGCTCAAAGAGGGGTGGGAACAGAGGGTAGTACTGGAGGGTTGCTGTTCAGACTGGAGGCCTGTGACTAGTGGTGTTCCACAAGGATCGGTGCTGGGTCCACTACTTTTCGTCATTTATATAAATGATTTAGATGTGAAAAAAGGTATGGTTAGGAAGTTTGCAGATGACACCAAAATTGGAGGTGTAATGGACAGTAAAGGAGTTTATCTCAAAGTACAATGGGATCTAGATAAGATGGGCCAATGGACCAAGGACTGGCAGATGGAGTGTAATTTAGATAAATGTGAGGTGCTGCACTTTGGAAAGATAAATCAGGGCAGGACTTATACACTGAATGGTAAGGTCCTTGGGAGTGTTGCTGAACCAAGAGACCTTAGAGTGCAAATTCATAGCTCCTTGAAAGTGGAGTGGCAGGTAGATAGGATAGTGGAGAAGGCATTTGGTATGCTTTTGTTTATTGGTCAGTGCATTGAGTGTAGGAGGTAGTATGTCATGTTGCATCTGTACAGGACATTGGTGAGAACACTTTTGGAATACTGTGTGTAATTCTGGTCTCCCTGCTATAGGAAGGATGTTGTAAAACTTGAGAGGGTTCAGAAAAGACTTGCAGGGATGTTGCCAGGATTGGAGTGTTTGAAGTGCAGGCAGAAGCTGAATAGGTTGGGCTAATTCTGGGGCTGGAGCATGGGAGGCTGAGGAGTGACTTCAAAGAGAAAGTGAGGTCTGCAGATGCTGGAGATCAGAGCTGAAAATGTGTTGCTGGAAAAGCGCAGCAGGTCAGGCAGCATCCAAGGAGCAGGAGAATCGACGTTTCAGGCATGAGTCCTTCTTCAGGAATGAGGAAAGTGTGCCAAGCAGGCTAAGATAAAAGGTAGGGTGGCACACTTTCCTCATTCCTGAAGAAGGGCTCATGCCTGAAACGTCGATTCTCCTGCTCCTTGGATGCTGCCTGACCTGCTGCGCTTTTCCAGCAACACATTTTCAGCTCTGATCTCCAGCA
>NC_057720.1:60906797-60927316 GCF_004010195.1 Chiloscyllium plagiosum
TGTGTGGAGGTGCAGGTGAATTTGTGGCGGATATGGAAGAATCCTCTGGGGCCTTGGAGGGAAGGTGTGGGCGCAAGTTTTGCATTTCTTGCGGTTGCAGGGGAAGGTGCCGGTAGTGGAGGTTGGGTTGGTGTGGGGTGTGGACCTGACGAGGGAGTCACGGAGGGAGTGGTCTTTTCGGAACGCTGATAGGGGAGGGGAGGGAAATATATCCCTGGTGGTGGGGTCCGTTTGGAGGTGGCGGAAATGACGACGGATGATACGATGTACATGGAGGTTGGTGAGGTGGTAGGTGAGGACCAGTGGGGTTCTGTCCTGGTGGCGATTGGAGGGCGGGGCTCAAGGGCAGAGGAGCTGCGGTGGAGAGCATCGTCGACCACGTCTGGGGGGAAATTGCGGTCTTTGAAGGAGGCCATCTAGGTTGTTCGGTATTGGAACTGGTCCTCCTGGGAGCAGATGCGGCGGAGACGAAGGAATTGGGAAATTGGATGGCGTTTTTACAGGGGACAGAGTGGGGAGGAGGTGGAGTCGAGGTAGCTGTGGGAGTCGGTCGGTTTATAGTAAATCTCACTTTCTAATTAGCAAGTAACATATCCATCCAGTTTCTACTTTGTTAACCCTTTCCTTATACATTGATAATCTTGTTAAGCTTTCACTGCTCTCAACACTGCACTGTTTCCTGCAGAGAAACTGAATGTGAACTAGGACTGCTTTTAAAACTCTGCTAGAATGGAGCCTGTTGTTTCTGTTTGAGCACATGTCTTATGAGGTATTCTCAGCATGTCCTGAAAGGTTCATGTTCACTGAGATGGGAAACTGTTCCCTTCAAGTATTGTCAAGTTCTGTTGCCTTAAGATTACAAAGTTTTTGTTACAATTTTCTACGAATTAGAAAATGTTGATATTGTAAGTAAGAAAATAAATTGTTATTTAGTTTGTAATGTAACTTGTTACTATTACACTAACAAAAACAAAGTGGAAAATTGGGAAAATTCAAATATGAAACCAGTTGAACTGTATTTTTTCTTCAAGACAATCCAGAATTTGATTTATGCAGGTTTTATATACCTTTAAAAAGCAATTATACTTATTCTATATTTCGAGACAAAGATGTCAGATGTTTGGTATTAAACAATACGATTACACGTTACAAAAATTCCCGATTTTTGTAATTAAAACAATGTTCATTTTATTCTTTGCATAATTAAATGTGCAGAAATCTGAGACCAATTTTCTATTTAGAACTTAATTTATTTGTAAGTCGTAGAAGCAATCCATATGCGCCCAGTATAACAAGTGAATTACTTAGTTTTTTTTTTACAGCTTTGATTTATTGTGCAAGAAGGCATTCAGAAAGAATATGAGCTTTTAACTTTTGGCTGTTTTCCTTTGTTTAAGAGTTACATATAAATTGAAAATGACTGTCAAGTACCCTAGCGGGAGTAAAGGCTATGAGCGAGTATAATATTGTAGGAAATGCATGTATTACGAAGACGATTTTAAAAGATTTGAACTTGATTAATTGTTGGAACCTTTTTTGCTTCATTTTTTTTGAGCTACCATCCTATTGTGATGGACAAGTCCAATTGAGATATCACAATATTTTAAAAGTAATATTGAAATGTAGGTATTAGTGTTAATACTAAAGAGCTTCCCCTATTCCACTCGAGCAATCTATTTGTCTTCAGTTCCAAAGCAAAAATGATTTGATCTCAAAAATGCATCAAGCACCTAGGCAGGAGCTCATCCGTACCATACTTTCCTGTGATGTGAAGGTATTACCATTTCTCCTCATAAGTTGGTAAAATTCTGTTTCAAACACAGAAAATTCTGGAGAAACTCAGAACATAAGAACAAGGAGCAGGAGTAGGCTGTCCGGTCCTTCGGGCCTGCTTCGCCACTCAATAAGATCGTGGCTTATCTTTTCATGGACTCAGCTCCACTTACCTGCATTTTCACCACATCCCTTAATTCCTTTTTTTTTTCAAAAAGGTATCTACCTTAGCTTTAAAAGTGATTACTGAAGTAGCGTCAACTACTTCCCTGGGTAAGGAATTCTATAGATTATTAGCCCTCTGGGTGAAGAAGTTCCTTCTCAGCTCAGTTCTAAACCTGCTTCCTCTAATCTTGAGGCCATGCCTTCTTGTCCTAGTTTCATCTACCATCTATTTTATTGATTCCCTTCATAATTTTATATGTTTCTGTAAGATCTTCCCTTATTCTTCTAAATTCCAATGAATATAATCCCAATCTACTCAGCTTCTCCTCATAAGCCAATCCCCTCAACTCTGGAATCAATCTAATGAACCTCCTCTGCACACCCTCCAGTGGCAGTACATCCCTACTCAAGTAAGGAGACTAAATCTGCGCACAGTAGTCCATGTGTGGCCTCACTAGCACCTTGTACAGCTGAACATTACTTCTCTGCTTTTAAACTCAACCCTTTTCGCAATGAAGGACAAAGTTCCATTTGCTTTCCTAATTACTGTTGTTCCCGCAGACCAACCTTCTGTGATTTATGCACAAGGGCACCCAGGTCCTACTGCAAATCAGTATGCTGCAACCTTTTACCATTTAAGTAGAAATCAATTTTGCTGTTACTCCTCCCAAAATGTGTAACTTCACATTTACGAACATTGTATTCCATCTGCCAGACCTTTGCCTGCTCACTCAATGTATCTATGTTGCTCTGCAAAGTTTCACAGTCCTCTGCACTTTCCTCTGCCACTCATCTTAGTGTCATCAGCAAGTTTTGACACCGTACATGTTGTCCCCAACTCCAAATCATCTATATAAATTGTAAATAACTTTGGTCCTAACACCGATCCCTAAGACACACCACTAGTCACTGATTGACAGCCAGAATAGCACTCATTTATCCTCACTCTTTGCTTCCTGTCAGTCGACTAATCCTCTATCCACACTAATAATCTACCCCTAACACCATGCATTCTTAACTTATGCAGCAGCCTCATGTGTGGCACTTTGTCAAGGGCCTTTTGGAAATCTAGGTACACTACATCCACTGGGTCCCTGTTGTCCACCTTACTTTAAATGTCTTCATAGAATTCCAAAAGATTTATGAAGCGTAACCTACCCTTCATGAACCCATGCTGCATCTATACAATGGGACAATTTTTTTCGCGATGCCCTGCTATTCCTTCCTGGATGACAGACTCCAGCATCTTCCCCACTACAGATGTTTAGCTCACTGGTCTATTATTCCCCAATTTTTATCTACTTCTGTTTTTAAACAGTGGTGTCACATTTGCTATTTTCCAATCTGCTGGGACTGCCACAGGGTCCAGCGAATTTTGGAAAATTACTGCCTTCTATTTTTCCTGCCATTTCTTTTAGTACCTTGCGATGCATTCCATCAGGGCCAGGAAACTTATCTATCTTTAGCTCCATTAGCTTATCCAACACTAGCTCTTCCATAATAATAATTGTTTCCAGGTCCTCACCTACCTACGTGCCTTTGTCACTTACTGGCATATTATTAGCATCTTTCACTGTGAAGACCAATGCAAAGTTCCTGTTCAGTGCCTCAGCCATTTTATCATATCCCATAACTAACTGCCCCCTTCTCATCCTCTGAAGGACCCACAATTACTTTAGCCACTCTTCTTCATTTTATATATTTATAGAAACAGCAGTTTGGTACTATCCATAGAGTGGGAAACAGAATTAAACAGAGTCCAGCATGACATTCCAAGACTGGGATCTCAACTATCATGCTTCGTGCAAGGATTCCATTTGATTCTCCCAGTTCTGAAGAAGAATCATACTGGACTCAAAATACTTACTCTGCTTCTCTCTCCAGATCTGCTAAGCTTCTCTAGAATTTTGTCTGTTTCAGATTTCCAACATCTGCAGTATTTTGCTTTTATCAAAATTCTGAATGTTACTTGGGATAATTTTAACCCCAATGACTGCAACTGGCCTGGAAGAATGCTCAATATAGCCTCCATCTACATGCTGAGAATGAGTTAAATAAAAATTGTGGAGAGAAAATGGTATGAATTTTACTTTTAGCTGAAGTCCAAGGTTTTGTATTGTCATTGGATAGTTTTGCAGAGCTCCAAAAATACCTGACGGAGGTTACCTAATGTTCCCTGACCATGGTGAGTTAAATAAAGCAAGTTACAGAAGTTGCAGTAAACCAAGCTTTTCTGTTGTGGCTATTTTGTTATATTTAAATTTTTCTGTCCTAAGACCTAGTGTTTAAAACCAAAACAGCTTGACTCGTGAAACCAGGCATCTTAATTTTAATTTGCAAAGCCCTAAATTATTGACACGTCTGATTTAGGAATCCAAAGAAATTACAATGCTATTGCATTCAAAAGCCTATGCAAGCATCTTGTGTCAGATAGCTGTCTTTGAAGTGCAGACATTTGAATAGTTAAAAATCACACAACATCAGGTTATAGTCCCAACAGGTTTAATCGGAAGCACTAGCTTTCGTAGCGCTGCTCCTTCATCGGGTGGTTGTGGAGTACACAATACTGATACACAGAATTTATAGCAAAACTTTACAGTGTGATATAACTGAAATTATACATTGAAGAATACCTTGATGGTTTGTTAAGTCTCTCATCTGTGAGAATGACTGATAGTTTCACTTCTTCCATATGTAAATCACAAAACTTTTTTAAAAGTTACATTCTCAGGTTAACTAACAATTGGTGTCAGCACAGAAAAGATGTTGAAAGTGTTAGCCCCCTGTGTTCTGTTGTCAGTGCATAATGATTAGACTGATTCTGATCTAAAAAATGAGTGAACAGAGTCTTACATGGATTCATGCAGTTTTTGAGCAAAGTATAATGTAACTCTGCAAGTACAAATTCACCTCACAAGCGTATATGTGTATGTGTGTGTGTCTGGGGGGGTTGTGACTGTCTGTGTGAGAGAGTGTGTATATGTGTGTGTGAGTGTGTAAAAGGGTCTAAGCCTGTGAGAGGGTGTGTGTGTGTGTGTGTGTATATATATATATATATATATATATATATATAGATAGTGCAATGGTGGTCACCTGTAGTGTGACAAACTCAAGGTCCCATTTGAGGCTCTCCCTGTGGGTACCGAACTTAGCTATCAGCCTCTGCTCGGCCACTTTTCGCTGCTGCCTGTCCCTTGGAGGATGGTCACCGGAAGGTCTGAGGTCGAATGTCCTGGACCACTGAAGTTTTCTCCAACTGGGAGAGAACAGTTCTGTCTGGTGATTGTTGTGCAGTGCCCATTTCATCCGTTGCCGTAGCCTCTGCTCGATTACACCAATGTACCATGCCTCAGGGCATGCTTGCCTGCAGTGTATGAGATAGACAACGTTGGCTGAGTTGTATGAGTACCTGCCATGTACATGGTGGGAGGTGTCCCCACGTGTAATGGTGGTATCCATGTCCACACTCTGACATGTCTTGTAGCGCCTCCTGTGACAGGGTATACACACACACAGACACTCCTATACATCCACAGACAGAAACCCACATGCACACATAGACATAGATGTTTGTGGGGTGAATTTGTACTTGCAGAGTTACATTGTACTTTGCCCAAAAACTATAAGACTCTGTTACTTATTTTTTAGATTAGAATCAGTTTAAACATTATGGCACAGACAACAACACAGGGGGCTAACACCTTCAACATCTTATCTGGGCTGACACCAATTGCTACAGTTGACCTGAAAATGTAACTTTAAAAAAAAATGTTTTGTGATTTACATATGGAAGAATGAAACTATCATAGTCATTCTCACAGATGAGAGACTTAACAAACAATCAAGGTATTTTTCAACGTATAATTTCAGTTACATCACACTGTAAAGTTTTGCTATAAGTTCAGTGTCTTACTATTGTGTACTCCACAACCACCCGATGAAGGAGCAGCGCTCCGAAAGCTAGTGCTTCCAATTAAACCTGTTAGACTATAACCTGGTGTTGTGTGATTTTTAATTTTGTACACCCCAGTCCAACACTGGCATCTCCAAATCATTTAAATAGGCTTTGTTCGTTTGTAAAGTATTCCCAGCCTGTCTAGTCCAAATGGGAAATAAGTTTAAATTCATTAGAGGAAGTTGAGGAACATCGCATGACTGCACCTACTGCAGCCAAGCTAAAATGTACTTACAAAGGTTTTGTTTGTTTCAACTCTAGGCTTGCTGTAACTCCTAGTTATGAGTCATTTGAAGAAATACAATAGCTATAAGAACTTGCTTATTGAAGTGGTGTCAGCTGCTGAACCAGAGAAAATGTCTGGTCAAAAACACCCTCTTTTAGTCACACACACTTGTATATTTTGTGAATCCCTGCTTGCTGTGCTCACCAGTCAGGAATTCTGAAAGCCAATGTCTGCAGCAGTTTGGCATGGTCTGCACATAGCATTCCGCTTTCTTCTCAAGCCCATATTTTAAGCACCTTGAAAGATGTAAAGATTCCCCAGCGTCTAAGCATGTACCATTTCACCTTTAACCAACTACTGACCATAACTACCACAAAAATAATTGGAATAGATGTATGTTGGGAAAGTGTTTGGACTTTGAAGACTAAATTTGCAACAGGAAATGATGCTGTGCTTTTGAGGAAAGAGAACAGTGAGCTATTAAACATTGAGGTTAACTTGGGAGAATTGTTTCTGCAGCGAATTGGGAGTTATTTTGTGACAATGTGAGGATAGATAAATATTCTGAAAGTTTGTTTGATGCTTTTGGGATCAGTTGACTTAACATTAGAGCTTAAACAATGTTTGTAGATTGTCTGCGAAAGGATTGGATTTGGTGGAGTTTTTTTTAAGCTTTTCCTTGCTTTCTTGTGGCCGTAAGCCAACAAATATCCTATCCTGCTGATTTGTCTGGCTTTGTAAACATTTGCTATAAGGTTTCTTCTCTGCGTATGTAACAAAATCCTGTTCTTTATAAATAATTTTATGATTTTGTTTCTCACTCTATAAGAGTAAGTCTTTCTGCATGAAATGTTGACATTGTTTAAAAATTGATGTTAAATGTGATTAGGCTAGAACAAAAAACAAAATCCTTAAGTTGCACATTCGGTCTGTGTAAATTTGAAGTAAATCACTCAAAACTTTAAAATGTGTTGGAAACATAACAGTTGAGGGATGGATAATTTTGAACATAGAAGAGAAAATATTTTTAATATGTTATGCAAAAATATCAATGGAGTATTTAATAGTTTTAAAAATATGTGAAGTAAAGTTGGTAGATAACCTTGCCACAGCCATATCTTGCAGGTGAACTTTTCTTTGTAAAAGTAATTCAAGTCGTCCACTAATTGTAAGAATTGAATTCTATACTTTTATTATGAGAAACTTCACGTATAATGCTACCACATTCTTCTTGAATCAACAGTTCCCCAGTTGGGAGTCCAGTGTGGTGCTGTTCAGCTACCAAATTATTCTACTTTTAATATATTATAACTGCTTATCATTGGATAATAAGCTGATGTGAACATGTCTATGCAAATTAGATGATTTTCTCTTTAACAACAGACCCAAATTCTCTAATAAGGTTGCAGGCTAAACTAATCCATGCTTCAAGAATTGCAATTGCATTTCCTTAAGAAATATACAGCTGGCAGTTGAATCCTTAACAGCATGTGCTCATTTGAAAGGAATTTTTTTAAAAAATGAATAGAATTACCAGCTAACCGCTTGATATTTACTGCGTTTTGAAAAGACTGTGTAACCTGAGAACTGACAAGCAAAAGAGATCAAAGACATGGTTTAGTGAATGAGTAAAGGGCCAGAAACTTCCTGGAAGGAAAACCAAGCTTACAATGGCCAAAGCGCAGTTTTGTTTAAAGTCTTATTTTATGTGCAGTCATTAGTTCAGTTGTGGTTCAGTATTGACCTAAATGATCATAAAGGTTTCCATTGTAATTTTTCATTTGAAGAGTGATTAAAAAATTTAAATAAGCTGTAATTCTGAATTTGCAAAAACAAAATTTAACTTTGCTATGTCCATTTTATTAATCAGATTGCATTAGTGTATCAGAATAGTTTTAAAATGAAGTAAAATCAATGGACATCAGACTAAGATTTTCTTATCAATTTCTAAAATGTCTAGAAGAGTCCAGAGAGGAGGGTAATTAAAGCAATAGAAAATGTATGCTGTTTTTTAAAAAAAACTGTCCATGTGATATTTAAAGGCCAAAGGCTAGGTACAACTGGTGATTTAAGAATTACAATGGTTCAGCTATTGAGCATGAGAGCTATACAGGTCAAAAGCATTCAAGATCTGATTTTTGTTGAGTTTCTTGACCTTAAATAGGGCAGCAATTAGGAAACTACAATAACATCAGTGAACAGAATATGAACCAACATCCACTGACTCTTGCAAAAATAATCTGCATGTGCCCCATGTTTTAGGACATCAGGTAAGCCAGAATCAGGGGTGTACCTTCTGTTTTACTGGCCACGTGGTTTGCCTAACTTGCCTGCTGGAATCATACATTGAAAATTATGAGCCGAGGAAAATATTCTGGCAAGGGGTCAACATCCTTAGCAGAGAAAGAGAGACAACATGCATAGAAAGTAGTAATAAATATTTGGGAATAGACACTGGACCTTTCCCATGTTCTGTTTCATGTCTCTAAAAACAAAAGTGCTGATATAGATTGATTTAGTTCTAAGGTTGTTCTGTTATAACACGCGTTTCATCAACACAAATTCACTAATGGGATTGACGAATTGGGGATGCTGTTTGTAAAGCGTGAACTTAAAACACATTGGCTGTAATGTGATTACAGCACCAATATAGCACTGTTTGTAAAGTGCGATTTGTTTTTGCAATGTGGGGTTGGACAAGAACACGACCTTCACATTATAGAAGATTTAACAGTATTGAGATGAAACTGAGCTTCAGGAACACTTCCGTTTTAAATACTGTGTACTTAGAGGAGATGCTTCACTGCTTTTATGAGCTCCAATTAAATAGTAAGCCCTGTTCGAAGAGCAGCAATTTTGCCTAATGTATTTAGTTGTCATCTTCAACACCCAGAGCTGAGTGTTATCATTGGTTGTACGTTTGTAGGAACAGTACTGCTTAAGCTCTGCAGTTACTTACTTCAGTCTGGGTAGGATATCTTGCCTCCACGTTTGCAAGTTGGCCAGAGTTATGAGCAGGCCATCTGTTTGGGAATAGAAAGCCCCTGCTGTTTTAAGCTACTAGACGCCCCATAGTCATCAGTGATAATTTAGTTATGCCTCAGGCATCAACTAAAACATGGCAGAAAATAATGTGAACACAAAAGAAGTTCCATTGGTTAAGGTGAAGTATAGTATTTTTGGCATTATCTAATTTGCATATTTTGAAACTTTGCAAGTCTCTTGAAAAGAATTGTTTTGGATAACTATTTTATAAGAGGCTCAAAAAGCCATTCATTTTAATATTTTTTCTCTCTTTCTGCACCTCACTAGAGGAAAAGGGTTAACAGTTTTGACCTAAGACGATAAAAGAGCTGCTGCCAATTTTTGAAGCTTTAAGATTAAGTTTGCAAAAGCAAAGAAAATGGATATGTAATGAACATTCCAGGAATTGGAACATGACTGCTGATTGTTATTTGGGCAAACCTTTGGAATTAAATGAACAAATGTGAATTTTAACAAAAGGCTTGATCGGATATCTGATATTTCTGAAAAATTTCCAATTTTAGTGCTGATTTTAAGAAAAGCTGTCAACTTTTATGGATTCAGGATCAAGCACTTCAGTCACAAGTATAGGCAAAGAACTTTCCATTTGCCAAATGGAATTTTTAATGACAGGATTGGCAAGCCAATTGGAAAAATTAGAAGTTTGCGCATTGAAAAAGCTAGTTTTAAATAATGACTGGAAATAATTTAATTAATCAGTTGAGCAACTGCCTGGTGGTGAACATTTCATATCCTGAGGTTTGCTGGTTTTCAATATAATTCAACTCCGAGTCAGCTTGGTTATTAGGATGCTGGTTAGAGTTTTACCCATTCCTCTCAATAGAGTACATTTGGCACAGAAAATAATACATTAGTCAAGATGGAATAAAAGTAAATCACATAGCTAACAATAATTTTAAATGATTTGACAACTACTTAGAAATATATTTTAGTTTTTTTCTTAACCCTGTTGCACTTTTGATTTGCCCCAAATGGGGCACCACCTTACAGCACAGTACAGGCCCTTAGGCCCTCGATGTTGTGCCGACTTTATATCCTACTCGAAGATCAAACTAATATACATACCCATCATTGTACTGTCTTCCATTTGCCAATCCAAGCTTAAATGTCCCTAAACTATCTGACTGTACTACCACTGCTGAAGTTAAATTCCACGTACTCCCCACTCTGTGTAAAGAACCGACCTCTGACATCTCCCCTAAACCTTCCTCCAATGACCTTAAAATTATGCCCCCTTGTGACAATCATTTTCACCCTGGGAAAAAGTCTCTGGCTATCTACTTCATCTATGTCTCTCATCATTTTGTACACCTTTATCAAGTCACCTCTCATCCTTCTTTGCTCCAATGAGAAAATCCCTAGCTCCCTTAACCTTATTTCATAAGATATGCCCTCCAGTCCAGGCAACATCCTGGTAAATCTCCTCTGCACCCTCTCAAAAGCTTTCACATCCTTCCTATAATGAGGCGACCAGAACTGAACACAATATTCCAAGTATGGTCTAACCATGGCTCCATAGAGCTGCAGCAAAACCTCATGGCTCTTAAACTCAGTCCTCTTGTTAATGAAAGCCAACATACCATATGCCTTCTTAACAACCATATCAACTTGGATGGCAACTTTGGGGGATCTATGCACATGGACTCCAAGAAGCCTTTCCTCCACACTGCCAAGAATCCTGCCTTTAACCTTGTATTCTGCATTCAAATTCACCCTTCCAAAATGAATCACTTCACACCTTAATTTTGAGCCTTGTGTTAATTTTTCCATTTTGGTGTTGAACATTAGAATGAGAAGCAGAAAGGAGGAAAATGCCTCAGAGTCAGTGCCATCCTTTAATAGGATTGTAATTGATCCTCGACCTCAGCTCCACTGATCTCCATATTCATTGATGGATTATTGGATCTAAGAGAATCTATTTCAACTTGAATATATTCGAAGATTCAGCTCTCTTGGGTACATAATTTCAAAGATTCATGACCAAGTAAAGATATTGCTCTTTATCTCCATCTGAACTGGCTGCATATCCTGAAATTATAGTTCCTAATTCCAGACTCACCAGCCAGGAGAGGATATAGCTGCTTCTAAAAAATCTATATTTTTAACTATGTTATTCTTTTGAACTCTGCTGTATTTGCAGATTCTGCTTAATCCCATTCAACAACATTGTCATTCCAGGAACCAAATTGTGAGCCTTCATTGCATGTCTCTCCAAAATACATAGCCTTCCTTAGATATGGATACTAAACTGTTCGCAGTATTCCAAATGTGGTGTCACTCAATGTTTGTATGATTACAACAAGACTTCCAGTACTCCAAACCCCCTCCCTGACAATAAAGCTCAGCATACCATTTGCCTTCCTAATTGTTTGCTCTAGTTGCATGTTAACTTTTGTCATTCTTGTACAAGGATGCTTGGAAACCTCTGAATACCAATGTTTTGAATTTCTCATCATTTAAAAGATTTTAGTTTTTCTATTTTTGTACCCTCATTATCCTGTTACTTTCTTGTCCGTTACTTGAATAATCCTTGTTTACATAGTCATTTTCCTAGTAGCTTACTTTCCCACTGAAATTTGTGTTTTGAGCAAATGTGAATACAGTGGGAAAGTGCCCTTTTCTCCGAGTCATTTAGGTTGTAAATAGCTGAGAAATATAGAATACGGCTATATGATTGTCATTCCCTTTAGTCATAGAATCTCTACAGTTTGGAAGCAGAAATTCGGCCCATCTAATCCACACTAATCCTCCAAACAGCATCCCACCCAGACTCAACCCCCTACCATGCCCTTTTTTGCACTTCCCTTGGCTAATCCATCTAGCCTGCATATCCATGGACACTATGGGCAATTTAGCGCAGACAATCTGCCTAACTTGCATATCTTTGGACTGTGGGAGGAAACCCACGCAAATACGGAAATTGTGCAAACTCCACACAGACAATCGCCCAGGAGTAGAATCGAGCCTGGGTGCTGTGAGGCAGCAGTGCTAACCACTGAATCACCATACTGCCCAGTCAGTTGAAGGTGCAAGTGAGAAGGGTTTCTGATGTTAGGTTTTATTTAAGGCAAAGTTGCATTATTATTTAAGTGATTTATGCTGTAAATAAAGTATAACAGTGATGTATATACCCCTTGCATTACATTTCTATTACTTAGTATGTGTTTTTATATTATGTGGACCTCTTGATCAATCGGTACACACTCCAGGTCCCCTAGGAGCCTGTTAATAAACAAGGCAAAAGTGAGGACTGCAGATGCTGGAAACCAGAGTTTAGATCAGAGTGGTGCTTGAAAAGCACAGCAGGTCAGGCAGCATCCGAGAAGCAGGAAAATCGACATTTCTGGCAAAAGCCCTTCATCAGGAATAGAGGCAGGAAGCCTCCAGAGTGGAGAGATAAATGGAGTCGGGGGGGCTAGGGAGAAGGTAGCAAAGAGTACAATAGGTGGATGGGGGTGGGGATGGAGGTGATAGGTCAGAGGGGAGGGTGGAGCGGATAGATGGGAAGGGAGATTGGCAGATAGGACAGGTAATGAGGACCGTGTTGAGCTGGTAGGTTGGAACGGAGGTAAGGTGGGGGGAAGGGGAAATGAGGAAACTGGTGAAGTCCACATTGATGCCCTGCGATTGAAGTGTTCTGAGGCGCAAGATGAGGCGTTCTTCCTCCAGGCGTCGGGTGTTGAGGGAGCTGCGGTGGAGGAGGCCCAGGACCTGCATGTCCTTGGCAGAGTGGGAGGGGGAGTTGAAATGTTGGGCCATGGGGTGGTGTGGTTGATTGATGCTGGTGTCCCGGAGATCTTCCTTGAAGCGCTCTGCGAGGAGGCGTCCAGTCTCCCAATGTAGAGGAGACCGCATCAGGAGCAAAAGATACAATAAATGACTTTGGTGGATGTGCAGGTGAAAGTTTGGATGTGGAAGGCTCCTTTGGGGCCTTGGATGGTGGTGAGGGAGGAGGTGTGGGCGCAGGTTTTGCAATTCCTGCGGTGGCAGGGGAGGGTGCTAGGACGGGAGCGTAGTTTGTTGGGGGGTGTGGACCTGACCAGGTAGTCACGGAGGGAACGGTCTTTGTGGAAAGCGGAAAGGGGTGGGGAAGGAAATATATCTCTCTGGTGGTGGGGTCCGTTTGGAGGTGGCGGAAATGTCGACAGATGATGCGGTTAATGCGAAGGGAGGGTGAAGAGTGAGGACCAGGGGGTTCTGTCCTTGTTACGGTTGGAGGGGTGCGATTTGAGGGCGGAGGTGCGGGATGTAGATGAGATGCGTTGGAGGGCATCTTCAACCATGTGAAAACTCGGTAATTGAAAGTCTTCACAGTAAAAATAATTCCAAACAATGGGAACAAATCCCATTCCAAGACAGGTTTCAACTATCAATCCCCTGCAACCTGAGGGATGATTTCTTGTTGCACCTCCCTGCATCACGCCAATTATGCCTCCCAGTAGTTTTTTTTTTTTTTTAGATTACTTTACAGTGTGGAAACAGGCCCTTCGGCCCAACAAGTCCACACCGACCCGCCGAAGCGCAACCCACCCATACGTTTACCCCTTACCTAACACTACGGACAATTTAACATGGCCAATTCACCTGACCTGCACATCTTTGGACTGTGGGAGGAAACCGGAGCACCCGGAGGAAACCCACGCAGACACGGGGAGAATGTGCAAACTCCACACAGTCAGTCGCCTGAGGCGGGAATTGAACCCGGGTCTCTGGCGCTGCGAGGCAGCAGTGCTAACCACTGTGCCACCGTGCCGCCCACAATCTCCTAATCTCTACCTTAATTCTTTTCCCTGCTTGGAGGTATATAAAATTAAAAAGCCCTCCCTATAAGGGAGTATCCAGACTATTCACTACGGCAAACTGTTTATTAACAACTGTTTATCAGCCCCACCGCCCCGTGGCCCAACATTTCAACTCCCCCTCCCACTCTGCTGAGGACATGCAGGTCCTGGGCCGCCTCCACTGCCGCTCCTTCATCACCTGACGCCTCGAGGAATAATGCCTCATCTTCCGCCTCAGAAAACGTCAACCCCAGAGCATCAATGTGAACTTCACCATTTCCTCATTTCCCCTCCCCCTATCTTACCTCAGTTCCAACCTATCAGCTCAGCACTGTCCTCATTACCTGTCCTACCTGCCAATCTCCCTTCCGCTCCACCCTCCCCTCTGACCTATGACCTCCATCCCCACCCCCCATTTATCTATTGTACTCTTTGCTACCTTCTCCCCAACCCAATGTACTCTTTGCTACCTTCCCCCACCCTCCTGAAGAAGGGCTTATGTCCGAAACGTCGATTCTCCTGCTCCTTGGATGCTGCCTGACCTGCTGCGTTTTTCCAGCAACACATTTTTCAGCTCATTCATAAGAGGCTATAAAACTAGAACTAGAACTCAGGGGTTTGGATGATTCAATATTAGCATGAATTGAGGTCTGACAGATGGACAGAAAACAGAGCAAAAAAAGGTTGGCAGGCTCTAACTGCAAGGATATGTACTCAGACCTATTTGCAACCTTTACTAAGGATTCTGATTGGTGGATTGACTATAGCAATAGAGGAAGAATGCCTCATCTTCCGCCTCGGAACACTTCAACCCCAGGGCAACAATGTAGACTTCTCCAGTTTCCTCATTTTGCCCTCCCCTATTCCTGGTGAAGGGCTTTTGCCCGAAACGTCTATTTTCCTGCTCCTGACCTGCTGTGCTCTTCCAGCACCACTCTGATCTAAACACCTGTTAATAAACAGTTTGCCATGGTTAATGGTCTGGATACTCCATTATAGGGAGGCCTTTTTAATTTGATATACTTCTAAGCAGGGAAAAGAATTAAGGTAGAGATTAGGAAAACTACTGGGAGGCATAATTGATGTGATGCAGGGAAGTGCAACAAGAAATTATTCCTTAAGTTGCAGAGGATTGATAGTTGACACCTGTCTCGGAATGGGATTTGTTCCCATTGTTTGGAATTATTTTTACTGTGAAGACTTTCAATTACTGAATGATAGGAATTATTTTTACTGTGAAGACTTTCAATTACTGAATGATAAAGTGCTATATCATGGAGATAGAAAAGAAAAAGTCCAATCAGAACCAGAAGGTGTAGCAAGATTGCTTAGACCTTTTAGAAGGCACTTGATAACCACATGTTCGGCTACTTAATGGGAGCCCAAATTTGTATGGATAGAGGATTGGCTAACTAGCAGAAGACAGTTTGGATGAAGAGCTCAGTTTCAGGATGACAATCTATAACTCTAAATACCACAGGGATGACTGCTGAAGCCATAATTATTTAAAATACATATTAGTGACTTGGATGAGGAAAGTCAATGTCCTGTAGCCAAGTCTGCGGATGGCACAAACATAAATGGAAGCAAGTGATGAGGAAATCACCAAGAGTCTTCAGAGGCGTATAAACAGGTTAAACAAAAGGGCAAAATGTAGGCAGATGGGAAAAGTGAAGATATGCACCTTGGTATGAAAAATAGAGGAGCTGAATATTATTTAAACGGAGAAAGACAGCAGAAAGCCACAGCTCAGACGGATTTGGGAGTATTCCTGCATGAATCACAAATGCATCCAAGTTCAGGTAATAGGTAAAGAAATTGGAATGTTGGCCTTTATTTCAAAGGGAATGGAGTATAAAATTAGGGAACTCTTGTTAAAAATATACAAGGCATTAGTTCAACCACATCTGGAATACTGTGAACAGCTTTGATTCCCTTCCCTCCGGAAAGATATACTGGCATTGGTTTTGTGCAGAGAAGGTTCATTCGGCTGATGCTGGTTATGTAGGGACTACAAGAGAGATTGGCTAGGTTGTGTCAGGACTTAATGGAGTTTAGAAGAAAGAAACCCATTGAAATGTACAAAATTGTCAGGGGACTTGAAGGGAAAAAGTTGATTTCACTTGTGGGAGAGTCAAGGACCAGAAAACAGACTGTAACTAAAAGATTGCCCATTTAAGACAGGAGGATTGTTTTTCTGAAGATAACAAATCTATGGAATGTTTTCTGTAAAAGCTGAGTCATTGAGTATATTTAAGTCTGAGACAGATTTTTACTCAGTAAGGGAATCGAGACTTACGGGGATAAGGAAGGAAAGTGGTTTTGATCATTACCGGATCAGTCATGATCTCATTGGTGAAGCAGATTTAATGGGCTGAATGACCTGCTACTGTTCCAATGTCTTATGAACTGTGAATCTCACAGGACCATGTTCCAATCAGAGATTTGCAACCCTAACGGTATTCAGCCTGTATTGCCTCCACTCAATACTCAATTTTCAAATACAAATTGGCACATTAAAACAGTTGAGGGCCACTCGGCCACAGTTTCTTCTGCTCCCCTCTCCATCATTATGCAAGTGTACCCCTATGAGAACACTCCTGGTGAGTCTAAAAGAGGTGAATTTAAAAAGCTTATTAAATTGGGGGTGTTCACATCAAGGAGTTTAAGGTTTTTACTCTTGGACAGTAGTAGTCTCAGGCCAGGGTATTGAGTAGGCTCAAATTAGATTAGGAGTACCTTTCTTGATGTTATTTAAAACTGCCCAAGACAAATGAGTCTGTCTTAACTAAAACTTGTGAAATATTTTTATTTCCTATTTCAGCCTGCTTGGGTTTGAATGAATTAGCTTTATTGTCACATGTACTCAAATGGGTGAGTCCAGTGAAAAATTTACAAGTTACCACTTACAACACCACCAAAGGCACGAAGGTAGAGTACCTAGGTACAATCCTTAGTTACAGAATAGAAAAATGCAGAAAAATATTATATTACAGCCATACACAGTATAACCATAGGTCAGAAAAAAACCCAAGAAACAAGTTAAAAAGACAAACTTCACAGTCTGTCTCTCCAAGGGCTGTACATAGCCAACCAGCACAAGGGGGCTCCACTTGGTCTAACCGCTGGTTGCAGCCATGTTCCATCCTGAGCTTCACACCGGACCGGTGGTCATTAGCTTCTCCGCTCTGGGCTGCTGACCCTGCTTTGGAGGCAGGGTCTGAGAGGACAAAAGAAGAAAACTGCATAACGGAGGAAAGGAGAGAGGAATAAAATGAAAAAGAACGGGCGGAACGGATAAGCTCCGACTGGAGCATCCTGTGCTGCCGCCATCTTACCGAAATGACACTATCCGAAATTGCGGATTTATTGTTAGAATAGAGCAGTTTTGTACAATACTCTCACGTCTACTTGAAGCAGCAATGAAGAAGAATCGAGAATGGACAAAAGAGTTGAATTCAAGATGAGATGAGAGTGACAGCCCTTGACATCAAAGCTGCATTTGACCAATTGTGGTAAGTAGGTACATTGTGCAATGATTGTGCAATGTTCTGTACGATTCAAGATTCCTGAGATACTGCAGCAGTCCATGTTCTAATGCAGCAAGACCTGGACAAAATTCAGGTTTCAGCAGTCAAGTGATATTTGCACCACATAAGTGCCAGACAATGACCATCTCCAATAAGAGAGAGAGAGAGAGAGAGACAGACTGTGGCCCTTTGGCATTCAATGGCATTATCATTACTGAATCCCACACTATCAACATCTGGTCATACAATTGAACAGAAACTGAACTGGACTAATCTTTTCAATACTGTGGCTACAAGAGCAGGTCAGAGGTGAGGAATCTTGCAACGGATAACTCACCATGTGACTCTATAAAGCCTACCCAAGACAGAAGTATGATGGAATGCGCCTCATTTGCTTGGTTGAATGCAGTCCATTTGGTGGACACCGCATCCACAAACATTCAGTGATACTCAGCAGCACCAGATTCCTGAAGAAAGGTTCATGCCCGAAACGTTGATTCTCCTGCTCCTTGGATGCTGCCTGACCTGCTGCGCTTTTCCAGCAACACATTTTCTACTCAGCAGCAGTGCCTACTATCTACAAGATGCACTGCAGAAATTCATTAAGCCACCTTACCAGCAATTTCCAATCCCGTAATGATTGCCATCTAAAAAGATGAAGGCAGCAAGTACATGGGAACATCACCACCTTTAAGTTCCCCTCCATACACCTCACCATCTTGATTTGTAAATGCATCGTTGTTTCTTCAATTGCTGAGTCAAAATTGTGCAACTCCCTCTCTAATAGCATTTTGGGTATTCTTCTTCCATTGAATTGCAGTGCTTTCAGAAATCAGCTCATACCACCTCAAGGGCAACTAGAGATAGGCAATGAACGCTGGCCTAGCTATGAGTGAATAAAACAAAATGCTGTTCTTCAGGGGAGAAAAAAATCAATACACATTTTAAAAGAAAGACACATGCTCTTTGGAACTGACTGACTTTATACCAGAAGCAAGTCATCCATGCAATCAGTGTAGATTAAAATTTAAAGATAGTTTTTGGAGTAGGCTCAATTACTGTCTCTGCTGGGGAGAAATGAATTCGACCCTTCCCTTGTGCGCTTAGCTATGAGGCTGAGTAAGTCCTTGATGAAATTGGACAGATTAGCTAGAAATGTCTTTCTCTATTCCTATATTTACAACAAAATGACATTTTACTAATGATCTAGTGTAAGTACAGTTCCATTTCTTCAATATATGTTAGATTTA
This sequence comes from Chiloscyllium plagiosum, assembly GCF_004010195.1. Lineage (NCBI taxonomy): Eukaryota > Metazoa > Chordata > Chondrichthyes > Orectolobiformes > Hemiscylliidae > Chiloscyllium > Chiloscyllium plagiosum. The sequence continues at coordinate 60,925,523 of NC_057720.1, forward strand.
AACTTTACAGACTATTAAAAAGATAGCTTTGTGGCTCACTGTCCAATCAGTTCTGTTAACTGTCTCAATGATAATTCATTGTGACTGAGATTTTAACTCTTTCCAAACCCAACGACTTGAGCAGTGTTAAAATCAGGTGCAAAGTCTCAGTTTAGATATCTGATTTTATTGTTTGGTTTGATCGGATAGAGAGAAGAAATAAGTTTTACAAGTATCATTTCTTAGAATTAGTGAATTAAGCCTTATCTTTCCTTTCTACGTAATTGGAAGAGATCAATTTTACTTCATATAATTTGTCTTTAATATTATTGTTCACTCATAATAAATGGCATAAGCTAATTATATTTAGTTTTCCATTCACTGACATTGGTTAAAATCCAAAAAAAAGTGTTTGGTTCATTTCACATATATTGTTTTAGAACTTTGCAGATGTCCAGCAATATGTAGTATTTGGACTACTTATTTATTTTCATTTTGCATACTGCATACTATGAATTACTTTCACAACTCATATTCAGGAAGCACCATCAAGTGGATAGTGAGTGAACTACAATAATATGTCTGGTCCACCTAGCTCCTTTTTGCAATTTCTCCAACACTTTAATGTTTCCCATTTCACAGTGACCAGAACTGGGTGAAAAACTCAAACTTGGCCAGAACAATATAAAATATGATCATTACCTCCATGACTTGTATTCAAGTTTGGCTGTGCAGTCCTGTACCCTTTTGACTTTAATTTGCCACTTCAGATTTGCTGGGTATTTCAACAACGTTTGTGGAGCATGTATATCTTTGATCTGCCATTGTTATGATTTAAACAAGTTGTCTGACTCAGTTTTGTAAATTAGAAACAGTAGTGATCTCAACATTGAGCTTTGAGATAAGCCACACCTGATGAACAAAACGATAACTCTTGGTTCTAAAGTTGGCTTTATCTGTGTTGGATATAAACACTATATTTGTCTGTTTCCAATCTCTTATACTTTCTCATGTCTGTTGCTGCCCCTGTGGTGACTTTGGGACCTCTCAACTTTTCATTTCTCAAGGGAATAAACCTAAAGGGATTTCAATTGCTGGAAATTTTAAAGTAAATTCAAGACAAATAGGTTTTTTATTCTATTTTTAAAGCCTATCGGCTTAAGAAGCATTAGTCCAGATGTTGCAATTAGCTGTTGACTTTGAGGAATGTTTTACACCAAGATCTAGTGATCTTTGTGGCATAGAAAACACTTTTCCGAACAGAAGTTTCATTATGGTGCCAGCTACAGAGGATCTCTGGTGTCCAGTAATAGTATTTATTATCGAAGCAAGCTATTTGGCATCCACAAGAATGAAATTAATTTTCCTTGGCTAAATGGTTTGTTCAACTGTGATTGACCCAGAACTTCCAACGAAGTTACCCGTGCCACGTGATAGAGAGTCGAGGAATAGGGAGAGAGAACAGTTAAATGCGTGGCTACAGGGATGGTGCAGGAGGGAGGGATTCCGGTATTTGGATAACTGGGGTTCTTTCTGGGGAAGGTGGGACCTCTATAAACAGGATGGTCTACACCTGAACCTGAGGGGCACCAGTATCCTTGGTGGGAGGTTGCTAGTGCTCTTGGGGGGGGTTTAAACTAACTCTGCAGGGGCATGGAAACCCAGACTGTAGCTTTAGGGTGCAAGACCTGGAGTGTAGGGAGGTTAGGAACATGGCATCAAGCTCAAAGGAGGGTGCCTGGAAACAGGAAAGTGGCTTGAAGTGTGTATACTTCAATGCAAGAAGTATACGAAATAAGGAAGGTGAACTTGCAG
>NC_057720.1:60930004-60951245 GCF_004010195.1 Chiloscyllium plagiosum
ACAAGATGATTAGGGGTTTAGGTAGGGTCGACAGTGAGAATCTTTTTCCACTTATGGAGTCAGCTATTACAAGGGGGGGCATAGCTTTAAATTAAGGGGGGGTAGGTATAGGACAGATGTTAGGGGTAGGTTCTTTACTCAGCGAGTCGTGAGTTCATGGAATGCCCTGCCAGTAGCAGTGGTGGACTCTCCCTCATTATGGGCATTTAAGCGGGCATTGGATAGGCATATGGAGGATAGTGGGCTAGTGTAGGTTAGGTGGGCTTGGATCGGCGCAACATCGAGGGCCGAAGGGCCTGTACTGCGCTGTATTCTTCTATGTTCTATGAAGACCAACCACATTGCAAAAGTACCCACTTAACTGCTCGTGCTTTTTAATGGCCAGTAGTCTGATGCTGATCACTCCCTGAAATCTTGGTTGCAATGCATGGAAAGCAAAGCCATCTAATGCTGGAGGAGCTGTGAGCACCCTTTAAGGCAGCATCAGACAGCAAAGGAATTTAAACTCAAAGACAAGTTGAATGAAAGTTCTTAACTTTTTATTGCTTTTTATTTTTGTATCTTTTCACATTTAATGTTATTGTTATCAACTAGTTATGAATGTCATTTTTTCTAACAAACATTAATGATATTTGTCATGTAATTAGTTTCATTTATTTAACAAAAATGATTCTTTGTCAAGGTGAGTTACATAAGGTGAAGAGGGAAGATAACTTTATCAGAGTTATCTAGACTCACAACGTTAGCTTTCTTTGTCTTCATGGATGCTGTCTGACCCGCCGTGATTTCCAGAATTTTTTTTCAGTACAGAATAAAAATCAATCTGAGGGGAGAACATGCCATGGAATGTCTAATTTAACTGTGACCAACTTAAAGAAAGGAAATGATACTGTTTATGATAACAAGAGAATTATCCCTGCTGCCGACATTTTTGTTGAAGTCGAAGTACTGGTTATTGATTATTTGAGTTATAGAACTGGGGAGTTCTGGCAGTGCATTTAAAAATGCTGTTCAGTATGGCAAAACTAACTGTGGACATGAGGGTTGTTTCCAGCCTTTCCAATGAAAGGTGTACCGTTCCTTGTCCCTATAGCTATCCCATCCCAGGAAGGCAGTGATGTCAACTTGTGGCCTTGTAAGCTCTCAATTACAGTTCCTCTTTCAGAACAATCAGCCTTGAAATTTTTTGAATGTTGTAACATTCCAAATTGCAAAAATTTGGAATGTTACACCTTTGGTTGTGATGGCCCAGCAAGGGGAAAGCAAGCCAGCTTATACTTAGGGCAACATTTCCAGTCCCTTCCCCACATCTCTACTGAGGAAGGTGTACCACTATTACTTCAGTGTCAAATTGTTTTGGTTTCTGATGAACAAAGGATATCCTCGAGAGAACTATATAGTTACAAATGCTACTTTTCAAAAACACAAATGCAAGTGTCCAACAACCACTACACATCTGTTATCTGTGTCCAGATTTTGACCAGGCACACAGCAGGTTCGCAGCCCTGTCCCAATCATCAATCTTTCATCATCTTAGGACTTGGCATATTGACCCTTGTGGAAGCCTGCACGTTGCTTTGTTTAACAGTACGACCATGGATTGCCATCATTCTCCACACATCTTGATGGGTGTGGTCGGATTTCAATCCACAATGACTGAAATCATCTTGCTGCTGCAGCTTTCTTCCATCTTTGCAGCCAGTGAGACACAGCGTTCCTTCACCTGTTTTGCCCTTAACCTTTTGGAAACACTTTCTCTCTAACATCACCAGTGCCACCATGGTCCCCTCACCTTTGGCACAGTGGAGAGGTTTATGTGCTTTGAAGATTACTTGAGTGACGCCGTCAGGAGTTCTTCACTCCTCGTATAGCCATCCAGGGCAAGAAAGTTGCAGAGTATGTGACTAGTTTTTGAAGACAGTATCTCGAATAACTAGTCTTTCTGAAGACGGTTTTGCTCCTTTGGCTTCTTGTTATGTTGCTGCAACACACTGTTGCTTAAATTATGAAATGAAGTAATTGGTTACATTTGGCTTTCAAATAATAATTAGTTGCCTAGTTGAAATTCAAAACTAAAAGAGTAGAAATATAAATCAAAGTTAATAGTATAAAAATAGTCATAGTGGCTGCAGGACACAAATTCTGAATAAGGGTGAACAACGTCTGTGCCAATGACATAGGAGGAGGGGGATGAGGTCCTGAAAGCAGCCAAGGAGTTAGGAAGTTAAAAATCGCACAACACCAAGTTATAGTCCCAACAAGTTTAATTGGAAGCACTAGCTTCCAATTAAACTTGTTGGACTGTAGCCTGGTGTTGTGCGATTTTTAACTTTGTACACCCTAGTCCAACACCGGCATTTCTAAAGGAGTTAGGAAAGATACAGAAAACAGTAAATTTTGGGACTACAGTATTTTCAGTCCCACCTACTTGTACATAGAATTGGGCATTTGAACATGTGGCTGCAAAATGTTTGAAGAAGAGCTATTGGGATATTTAGAGGTATTGGTGCTGATTCTGGACCAGGTGGGTCCTATAAATGATAGGTGGGCTGCATATTGGCAAGACTGGGATTAACATCCCTGCAAAGAGGTTCGCTAGTGCTGTGGTAGCTTTAATCTAGTGTGATAGCGTTTAAACTTGCTTGGTAGGGATGATCAGATCAGAGGGAACCCAGATTTGAGGGAAGCACAACTGGTAAAATGATATAGAAAAGTGAGAAGCAAAATTAGACATATGAAGAATAGTTAATTAGCAAATAGAATCAGAATTGAGAATACTAATTAAAAAGCAGAATTAAAGGCACCCCTATATCTGGATACATGTATAATTTGCAAAAGATGTCACTGATTTGACTATGCAATTTGAGGTAATTATGAGGTTAAGATTGTGAATTGAACATCTAAATGTATTTTGTATTCCATGAAGAGGCATCTAAATGTATTTTGTATTTCATGAAGAGGCAAATAGGAAAAGGAGGTAGTGAGCACTCTTCATAAGGAACTTAAGAAGGGATCTTGGATCGACGGCTGTGTTTCAATTTCAAGATATTAAATTAAAGTGGAATTAAGAAACAGTAAGGGGCAGCAAACATTGGAAGGGATTGTTTATACACCAACAGACTGCATTAATAATGTTGTGCGTGGTATAAATCAGAAAATTAGAGATGCATTTAATGTGGGTAAAACAGTAATAATGGGTGATATCAATTTACATGGAGATTGAGTGAACAAAATTGGCACTAATGCTGTGGAGGATAAATTCCTGGAGTATATACTGAGAACTGACTAAATCAGACTCTTCTGGATTCAGTATTGTACAATGAGAAAGGGCTATTTAATAACCTTCCTGTAAAGGAATCTTTGGGTTATACTGAACATAACGATGTAATTTCACTTAAAGTTTAATATGATGTAGTTCATTTTGAAACTAGGGTCTTAAATCTAAGAAAAAGAAATTATGAAGTTATGAGGGGTAGATTAGCTACGTTGGATTCGGAAAACAATCGAAAAGACTAGATGGTAGGCAAGCAATGGCCAGTATTTACTGAAATGCTACATGATATACAACAAATATGCTTTCTTTTAAAGCACAAACTCAAAGGGAAAGGTAGATAAAATAAGTTAAAGATTGCATTAGATCAAAGGAAGTGGTTTATAAAAGGGCAGAAAAGTTGGTAAACATGAAGATTACGACAAAAGGACCACAAATCCGATTAAGGGGAAAAGATAATATGAATGCAAACTAGTGAGGAACTAAAGGCAACCAATAAAAGCTTATTTGGGAACGTGAAAAGGAAAACATTAACTAGGACAAATGTACCTGGTCAGGTCCACACCCCCCTACGACCCACCCTCCCATCCTGGCACTTTCCCCAGCCACCGCAGGAACTGTAAAACCTGTGCCCACACCTCCTCCCTCACCTCTATCCAAGGCCCTAAAGGAGCCTTCCATATCCAGCAAAGTTTTACCTGCACATCCACTAATATCATTTATTGTATCCGTTGCTCCCGATGCGGTCTCCTCTACATTGGGGAGACTGGGCGCCTTCTAGCAGAGCGCTTTAGGGAACATCTCCGAGACACCCTCACCAATCAACCAAACCGCCCCGTGGCCCAACATTTCAACTCCCCCTCCCACTCTGCCGAGGACATGGAGGTCCTGGGCCTCCTTCACCGCCGCTCCCTCACCACCAGACGCCTGGAGGAAGAACACCTCATCTTCTGCCTCGGAACACTTCAATCCCAGGGCATCAATGTGGACTTCAACAGCTTCCTCACTTCCCCTTCCCCCACCTCATCCTAGCTTCGATCCCCTGACCTGTCCGGACTTGTCCGACCTGCCCAGCTCCTTTTCCACCTATCCACTCCACCCTCTCCTCCCTGACCTATCACCTTCATCTCCTTCCCCACTGACCTATTGTACTCTATGCTACTCTCTCCCACCCCCACCCTCCTCTAGCTTATCTCTCCACGCTTCAGGCTCTCTGCCTTTATTCCTGATGAAGGGCTTTTGCCCGAAACGTCGATTTTGCTGCTCGTCGGATGCTGCCTGAATTGCTGTGCTCTTCCAGCACCACTGATCCAGAATCTGGTTTCCAGCATCTGCAGTCATTGTTTTTTACCAAATGTAGACCCATTGCAAGTGGGGATAAGGAAGTGGTGGATAAACTAAACACTCACTTTACATCTGTCTTTACAGACTAATAGAAAAAAAATCCCAGAAATCTTGGTCAACCAATGGACTTGTGAAACAGGGAAACTAGAGATTTTTTTTTCAAATGGGGGAAACTAAGGCCATTCATTTTTTTCATTACTCAATTAGATCATGGAGATCTGTAACTTAACTTTACTCACTTTGTTTTATATTCTTTAGATGCCTTCTGGTAAAGATATAATCAAACTTAATTGTAAAATATTGGCCATTTACCTAGTCTTCAGCAGAACTTGAGTTCAGGGTGTAGTGGTATCAAATGATTAGTAATTTGAAATACCTAGAAGCTCCAGAATCTCCAAGATAAAGCGTTTCAGTTGTATCTAATGCTGCTCAAACAATTGATAGCACCTTCTTATTGAAAGCAAGGTAAGCTGGTAAAATCTAGTGAAAGTCATCAATCTTTTCATGACTGTGTTAATCAGATTTTCAGGGATTTTAACCCCTTTTTTCTGATGACCAAAAGTGGATTTACTTTGGTTTGACACAAGAGAATTTGACAAGTTAGCTTTGTATCTCTCTTCGTAGATAGTGTCACACCTGTGTTTCTCCAGCACTTTATTTATATTTCAGGTTTCCAGCAATGACATTTTATTTTTGACAAGAGGTTTATTTTTATTTGAGAATTTTCCATTTTTACATATAAGAATGTCATTATGTAAACATGGGCCTTGCATTTTTACATAACCTATGACACTCTCACATATGATTTGGTGTGTATCTGGCCCCTAAGTTTAAAATATTTGACATTTATGTTCTCAACCATTTATGCTGTTTTGCCATGCATAAATCCTCTACTGGCTGATTTATATCATTTACTTGAGACCTATTTTCCTTGTAAAATCAACTGTATCCAACAAATCATTGTTTTCCATTTAATTACTTTGGATTGAATATCTCACCTGACTTTTACTGCTGGTGCAATAATGTTTAGAAGAGTAATGTCCTCATCAGGAGGTGGAGAATCTAATGTTGCCATTTGGATTTCTACAAGATTTTGTTTATATGTCAAAGATTGAATTCGCTGTATACGATAATTATATTAAACCTAACATGATTGTAATTTTAAAAACATCAGAAAGCAGAAGATCAGATGAGCATCTCTCGTTTTTGGAGTAATGCCCACAGCAATCTGACTGTCATGTTCATTGTTTGCTCAAGTTGTACCGTCAAGGGAAAGCAACAGCAGCAGCAGTTAGATCAGTGGTACCATGATTGGCTCTGTTGTACAGCAGGGAGAATCAGACTGTATGCAAGCTGTAGAAGTAGGGGACTTTATAATTGGGGCACAGACATTTCTGTGGTGGCCAGCAAGATTCCAGGATGTTGTGTTGCTTCACTGGTGTCAGGGAGAAAGCTGTCTGAGTGGACACAGGATATTCTGAAAGCAGAGGGTGACCAACTAGAAATCATGGTTCAATTGTTTTCACTAGAGCATCAGAGGCTGAGGGACTTCCTAATAGAACTATATAAAATTACATTAATTCATTAAAAATAAATTAATTGCCATTGTTTTGTACAATCTTCTTGTATAGAAACTGTTGCATTCTGCCCATACAGTCACTTGCTTTGAAAGAAATTCCATATGTCTGAAGTGATATGATAAAAAGGGGTGAAAAGATAAATCTGTTTCACATGCTTTGTCAAATCTGAATTATTGAATTAAATTTTTAAAAATGAATACTTTGTTAATTATTTGTAAAGTACCTGAATAATCTAATGTTGAACTTAAAATCTGACACCTTGTCTTTTTACTTATTTTTGTTTTCAACTTCCCTGCTTTCAGTTTGGCAATTGAAGGATTCGGCCAGGCAGTTAACTTTCCTGGGCGCCCAGTTACTGCCTATGGTTATCGTCCAGATGATCCTTACCTCTATTCATTCGGAAGCAGATAAGCCCAACAAGAAATATTTATTGATTCTGAAATCTTTTGTATATAATTGAATCTGTAATGTTTTGTGAATCGTTGTCAGTGTTGCATGTTGTCATAGCTAACTGGTGATCTATACAGTTTTAGGGTTTCTATGTATTTATGTAATGACCAATGCCCTGATGTAATGGAAAATATTAGTTGTACGTTCTATTACATAATATAGGTTCTGTCTATTCTTTTGGACAGTTGAATAATTTTGGAGTAGAGGGTGTGATTTACAAAGAGTAGTCTCAAATAAGTGGATACTAAAAGCTAATATGTTGGCTGCTTAAGTTATAGGGTCTTGAGTTCATCTGATAAAATGCTTCTTATCCTAATATATTTTACATTAATTTTTATCTTTAAAGCTAATTACTATACTGAATACAGTAGTCCAAGCCATTTATTTTGTTACTCAAATGGTTATGTAATTGCACAGCCTCATAGTTAGCTTGAAACAACATGAATTATATTTGTCGCTGGTTGATGCATTTCTTTTGTTCCATGAACTTGAAACTTGTTTCTATTTATATAGACATTATTGTGGCCTATGAACAAATGTGAATTTTAAATAGATTTGGCACAGCTTCCACTCTATCATATGTGTTGTATCTGTTTTACATTAAATGAACATAGTGAATTAATAAATGAGAACTCAAAATATGCGCAACAGCAATGTTTATTTATGTTAACTGTTCAATTACAGAGTTGCTCTCTCAGTGAAGATTTGCTGGAAAATATATAGATTAGATGAAAACAAAAGCAGCATTAATGCTCACCATTCAAAAGTCAATACATGAATAATTATGAACAGAGTCTTTAAAAAGTGAGTCGCTTTTCACCTAACTGGATGGAATGTCTCCCAGTGGGCAATCCTTCATGGCAGGCTGTGTTAGATGTTTGTTTTGTTGTCACTTGCATGGCTTCTGATAACCCGAACTTATGCTGAGTTGCACCATTAAAATCTGGGGATAGGCTTGAAGGTTCAGTTGATCTTTTCCCCCTCATTTCCATATGATGTAAAACAATCTTATCCTTTCTCTCCCAAAGCTTTTTTCTGTGCAATGAAATTTGCAAGAAGTTGTTGTATTCCTACAGTCTTCACAGAATGCTCCTTTGGAGGAGATGCTGATGTTGTTCTTTGTGGAACAGGCACTCGCTGAATTCTTTACTACATTTCAGTAACCTTTCAATAAATTTTGATCCAATTTACTGTCATGATTGCTAGATTCATAACACTTATTAAAGTAGCAAAAGGAGCATTGTTGGACTGGGATGAATTATGTTAAACAGGCTTGATTTTATGATTATAATTAGCTAATATCTTGTTGAAGCACATTGTTTTCTTTTAATGATAGAATTCATGATCAAAACATTGCAAGTTAAAACTTTTCTATATATTATAGAGTAAATAGCCATAGCCAGCCAATTACTAGTTCTGAAGGAAAAGGATGATCCAGGCCATGCCAATTACATGTGCTGTTTAAAAGTGCAAGCAACATTTTTGACTGTAGATTTAAGCCAGAACACACAAACATCCCTTTTAACCTCTTATCCAACATTCAACCTTCTGTAAAGAGTGTAAAAAGTCTCCTACAAAATTTGTAAATATTTTAAGATTTTCAGGAAGTAGTGTGCTTGATGAAAGCAGATCTCAAATAGGGTTATGAAGAAAGCAAAATTGGAGCTAGAACTCTGAATACCAGAGAGATGTGGATGTGACTAGATGAGGTCCTAAAGGCATGAAATCAGAAGGAGGATCTTTCCAACGAACTGCAGAAGAGCAGAGTTCCATAAGCAAGAAGCCATACGAAAATGAATGAGATGTGGAGAAAATGCACATTTGTTTGACCATAAAATATCCATGATCCTAATGTCTCTGCTGTGATGTATAATATATGCTTAAAAGGAGGTCTTCAAGGGTGATTTCTAAATTTTGTACTATAGAAATACCAAAGGAAAAATAAGGGTGAGGGGACTCAGACCTATGTGGAGCATGTTCTGGGGCTGGTGGACTTAGAGAGACTGAGGTTTGGGATCTTCCACTCACCATCCCGGGTATTGAACTGAGCTGCTCACCCGAAATTTGAGTAAAGTCTGAGTTACATAACAGAAAAGTGAAGAACTGATTAATTAATAAGTAGTTGTGTCTCCAGTAATTTTGGAAAAAGCAAATTTCTAAACTAATAGCAGGAAATAAGAACTTTAGCCACAGGACAGGGAATTTGAGTGAAACACTTCTAAGTAAGAATACTAATCTCCAACTTATAGTTGATAGTACCTGGGTAAGGTTAAAGTATATAAAAATAACTGATTCTAAAGTAAGTAAAGTGATTTAAAGGTTTGTGCTTAAGATACACCAGGATAGCTCAGCCAAACAGAATGGAGTCACTGAGGTCTGCAGATGCTGGAGATCAGAATTGAGAGTGTGTTGCTGGAAAAGCACAGCAGGTCAGGCAGCATCCGAGGAGCAGGAGAATCGACATTTCATTCCTGATGAAGGGCTCTGGCCCGAAACGTCGATTCTCCTGCTCCTCGGATGCTGCCTAACCTGCTGTGCTTTTCCAGCAACACACTCTTGACTCAGCCAAACAGAATGCTTGTCATGTGCAATGGTAGTGATGTAGATGGGCCCACGTGCAGCCAGTGTCATTAGCTGCGTAAACTTGAGTTCTGGATTTCAGAGCTCAAACAATAACTAACACTGAAGTGTATGCATCAGGTAGAGAACCAAGTGCAGAGCATAATTAATTGGTCATATTGCAGGTTAGGGGCAAGTAGGCAGTTATGGAACAGGAAACTGTCAATAAGTCTAAGAGAAACAGTGCAGGAGTCCTGTAGAGGTCTCATTCATTAACTGGTTTCCTGTTCCGGATATCAGTGAGGACGATAGATACTTGGAGTTATGGAGCAACACTGGCACCATCATCCTCACTGGTGGATCCTCGCAGATGAGGATGACTCTCTTCCACACACAGATGAATCCATAGGTGGCTGTACAGACCGATGCAGCTTTCACAGGCTCTATTACACTTGGGACTGAAAGTGGTGCAGGAAGGGGTGGGTGGGGCAGTGTGTTCCTTTTGCTGTTTTTGCCTGGCTTCCACTTTTTCCCCAATGGCAAGTCTTGAGGTGCTCAACACCTTCCCAGATGCTGCCTCTTCTGCTTTGCTTGGTCTTGGTCCATTGATTCCCAGGCAGCTGTAGGAATGCCGCACTTAGCCAGTGATGCCTTGAGGGTATCACTGAAGCACTACTTCTATCACCTACCTATGAGTTAGAAATGCAGAGCGACCCCTGTATCCGCGGAATCATTTTCCGCGGTTTCAGTTACCCGTGGTTTACTATGGCCCCAACATTTTACAGGGAACCTTCCAGGACTGGAGGCTGCCGGGTAGGTAAGTTTTCCATTTACATGAATGGGTTTGCTCCCATCCGTGTTTTCTAGCTTCCACGGTATGTCTTGGAACGTATTCCCCCATGGGTACTGTATTCAAGGACTGTGCTTCCGCTACCTTATCAGGAAGAGAGTTCCAAAGAAACTCAATCTTCAAAGAAAACATTTTGCTAATCTGTTTTAAATGGGCAATCTCTGATTTTTAAGCAGTGACCGGTAATTTGGGATTCTTCCATAATAAGAAATATCTTCTCCAAATATACCCTGTCAAAATCCCTCAGGATTTCCAACTTTTCAATCAAGTCACCAGTCACTATTCTAAATTCCTGGAGATACAAGCCCAGTCTGTCCAAAGTTTCTTGACAAAACACCTGAAGTCTAAACTTTACTAGAGTTTTTTTACCAAGCTAGCTGAGAGGATTAATGAATGGAAGGCTGTTTGTGATGTCCATGGTCTTCTAACAGTTGTTCAATATGGTGCCAGATAAGAGGTTTGTAAGAAACATGATAGCTCAAGGAATAAAAGGGACAGTAGCAACACAAGCTGGAGGAACAACGCACCATCTTCTGCCTAGGAACTTTAGCCCTCAGGACTCAACATTGAGTTTAACACCTTTCTCCATCTCTTACACACCCCCACACTCCAGATTCTGCTCTGTATGAGTTGCTCTAAGCACAGTCAACCCATCTTTATCTATCCACAGTTTCCATTAGAACCTATTTCTTTCCAGGTTGACTATCAGCAATTCCATTGTCTGCTTGTATTTTTTCTCTCTCTCTCTCTCTCTCTGTTGGCATTATCTCAAAGTATTCATCTCAATTCCCATCCCAAATCCCATCATCAGCATAAATGCCACCATTTCTGAGCTGCTTTCAGTTCTGACAAAGGGTCACTACATTCAATGTAAGTTATGTTTTTCTCTCCACAGATGTTGCCAGACTAGCTGAGTTTCTCCAGCCCTTTCTATGTTTGGACAGTAGCAATGTGGATACACTGAGGGATAGGGAACAGACAGTAATGGTTATTGGGGATATTTTTTGAGTTGGAAGAAAGTGTGCAGACGATACAAAACTTGGAAGAATTGTAAACTGTGAGGACAGTGTAGAACTTCAAAAGGCCATTGACATGTTGGTGGAGTGGTGGCAGATGAAGTTCAAAGCAGATAAGTATGAGGTGATGCATTTTGGTAGAAAGGACATGGAATATAAAATCTAGTCTAACGGGTACAAGGGCAAAGAGACGATCCATACATACAAAAGTCTCTCAATGTGCCAAGACAGGGAGGTAGAGCTTTTAGTAAAGCATAAAGTTCAAGAATTTATTAATAGGTTCATAGGGTACAAGAACAGGGAGATTATAACGAACTTGTATAAACTACTGATTAGACCTCAACCAGAGTATTGTGTACAGTTCTGGGCACCACACTTACAGGAGGGGTGTGAATGAATTGTAGAGAATGCAGAAAAGATTGATGAGAATGTTGGTGGGAGAAAACATTACACTTATGAGGAAACATTGATGAAGTTAGGACTGTTTTCCTTGGAGAGATGGTTAAGAGAAGATTTGAAATACGAGAGAGCACAGTTTTAATGTGTTTTGTGTAAGAAACAAATGAGAAGTGAGAAGAAAACTGAGTATTTAGGGTATGGAATGTACTGTCTGGTGCAGATACCATGGGCCAGATGGCCTCCTGCACTGAAACAATTTTGTGATTCTGCAAGTCCACAAGTTTTTCAAGAAAAAAAAATTAACTCTCCTAAGGATCGGAAAGAATACTTACATTGTGAAAGGAGGCAAAAAGAATCCTATGTCCAGCATGCCTGGACTTAAATGGCAATTTAATTCAATGAAAAGTGTTATATTACAGGTAGTTGGGTGATAAAAGAAAGAATTAGAATTTATCTTTTTACATATTTTTACTAACTTTTAGTTAGAAGGTGGTATCTTCCTACTTTTAGCCTATATCTGGACCTTCCAGTAATCAGGCAGTTGATCGGCTGTGAGCAGGCTTCAGCTGGTATTAGGAGCTGGGACAAGGAACTCCTGGCCACTGAGGCAAGCAACTCCAGAACTCAGGAGCCATTATGGATGGATCATAACTGCTCCCAGTATAATACCCCATCATGGACTCCCAGAATGGAGAATCACCTACAACAACAATGGGCAAAATCTTCCAAGCCCCTTGATCACATTTGCAATCAAAACTCAGATGAGAAAATATGTTGAGATCGCGATCTTTGACATTAGAAAATTGAAGTCTTGATTTTTTTTCCACCCATGGGTTTAACAGCAAGTTGGGAATCTCGCTAGTGAGGGGCAAGGGGTGTATTTGCATGAATTAACATCTCATTATTACCTAATCTGACCTAATTTATATGCCATTTGCTATTTTCATAGAAAATGCAGAGAAATGAGACACTGACAATTTCTAACATGGAAGTCAGAGCAGGTGCCTGCCACTTGTCCAGCAATCCCCAGCCTCTTGGCAGCGATAACCTGCATTTCTTTGTCCAAGGAGGTTGGTACTAAACTTGCATCACCTTCACCATATCATCATGGCACATCTTCACATATTCAATTCATTTCAATACTGCACTTTGAAGCTCACTGACACCTTACATTGCAATCTACTGCCAGGTTTGCACACGAGGGCAGGCATCAGAGCTGAAAATGTGTTGCTGGAAAAGCGCAGCAGGTCAGGCAGCATCCAAGGAACAGGAGAATCGATGTTTCGGGCATAAGCCCTTCTTCAGGCTTATGCCCGAAACGTCGATTCTCCTGTTCCTTGGATGCTGCCTGACCTGCTGCGCTTTTCCAGCAACACATTTTCAGCTCTGATCTCCAGCATCTGCAGCCCTCACTTTCTCTCAAGGGCAGGCATCAGACTTGTGTCAGATCAGGGTATATCTAAGGGGTTTTGGCTTGTTTTCTGAGCACTCATTCACTTTGTGTCTCTTTGGATGCTGTCAGTATCTCTGTCTTACCTTTCTGCACTTTTTTTGCAGCTCATTCAGAATTTAGACACTAATAATATTTTTGTCTTGTCTTGCCTTGTTGTGCAGATACAAATCTGTGTAGCTTGTCATTGTTGCCAGCATGATCAATCAAAGGCAACATTGCTACATCAATGTTACACCTGCAGTGTACGCACAAAATGTGCTTCAATCAAATGGCCATGTTTCAAAGACTATGGTGAATAATCCTCAGTGAAGTAAAAAGGGAGACTGTCATCAGTTAGGCAGTCCCACTACAGTCTGTCAAGGGCATTGTCCGATTGGACATGGTAAGTTAGCCACTTGGAGTTCATGGTCAGAGGTTCTATATCATTATAAGCCGGGAAAAGGGCTACAGGCAATCTGCAAATTCAGACCTGCAACCGGTCAAGGGATTAATGGTATGTCAGTCAGGGAACTGCATATTCTGTTCATTTATGCACATACAAGTCAGTTTTGGGGGTGGGGGGAGAGCTGGCTGGCTGCAGTCAGTCCCAGAGATATGTTCACTGAATGTCAAGGTCGGCTCTCAGAGGATTGCTGTTTTGGTCAGCACATTTGAGAAGTCAATTATGGGAATTGGAGGATGCTTGGATACAGAGGAGAGAATAAGGGGGCATATGTGAAGGGGGCAACAATTTAATGCGCTAAAGTGGTAGACATAGAGCATTGGAGGACAGTGGTTACTGCGGGTTTGGGATGTGGGAGTTTTGGGGTGGTGTCATTGATGAGCACCCTGGTTTTGGTGGGGGCACAGTTCATCATGATTGTTGACATGACTAAGCTTTAGGTCTGCGGTTCTAGGTAAAGTGGGGAGATATCTTAAATGAAAAAAAAGGATGGAAACCTGTGGATGCTTGGAAGTGAGGTTGACAAAGATTTCAAATTAGAAAGGAACATTTAGATTTAGGGTGTCACCTAGATTGAAAGACTCAGTCTGAGACTCTTTGCAAAGTGCTATTTATGTTGTCTTTCATCTTTATCCAAATTGCAAATGTGGAATGGAAATGAAAAGTGTCTGTCAACACAACTGGAGTGGTGGAGAAAGTTTTTTTTGCTGTCTGAGGAAGCAGCTTTACTTGTGAGTGATTTAGATTAGATTCCCTACGTGTGGAAACAGGCCCTTCAGCCCAACCGATCCTGTGAAAAGTAACCCACCCAAACTCATTTCCCTACATTTACCTCTGTCTAATTGTGGCCAATTCACCAAACCTGCACATCTTTTGGAATGTGGGAGGAAACCGGAGCAGCTGGAGGAAACCCACGCAGACACGGGAGGATGTGCAAACTCCACACAGACAATCACCCGAGGCAAGAATCAAACTGGGTCCCTGGTACTGTGAGGCAGTAGTGCTAACCACTGAGCCACCATTTGAGCCTCTTCAAGGGACAAATGCTTTAATCAGGCATTTACACAGGAAAAGTTAAGACATCTAAAATCTCAACTTTGTATGTGAACCAAAAGCAGTGACCAGTGACTGTTGAAAACAGTCCTGGATACAAACAATCTTGACAGTGTCATTGGTCATTCCAAATTGATTATGAACATCTCTGTAAAGCAAAAGTATCACCTCAGAGCCACAAGATCTCAAGCTGCAAATGGCACAGAGCAGATTTATTCTGTTATTGAACTGTAGATATTTGACAATATGATCTTATATGTATTTCTTCCTTTTTGGATGATGAGGGGGCTGGGTGGAAAGGAACAAGGTCTCACTAATCCTTCTGAACCTACAACCTCTTGTATTTGCGCAACATGGCTAATGCTGAATAAAGCAAATAATGTCTACTACATCAAAGGTCCACTTCCAGGTAATCCATGGCCTTCCTTGTTGAAGTCCTCCATGTTCCACTATATTGAGGACTATAGTAAGCTGTCATTTGTGTATGCTGCAAATACCGACCTGTCGTATTACTAACAATCTGTTTAATTTCTGATATTCCCCATGTTAATGATTATAGAAATATGCAATGGTAATTATGAGTATGTCCTTGATAGACTTTCAAAAGAGGTTATAAAGGAACAACTGAATTAGAAACTGTCCGTAACAAGTTAGCCTACAGTGCTCATTTGTGTGCTTCAAGTTAGATAAAGAAGATACAAAACTGTGGGAATTGGTAAGCGATGCAAGGTAAAAATAATTACCATCAGGAAAGCTGTACTCAATACAAAGAAAAGGCTGCAGGTATCCCAACATTGCAACTGGAAAAATTGGATGTTGATGTTGAAACTGATGGTGAAATGGACTTCTCTTCTGATATAGAAAATCGAAACACACCTGATGGAAATCTGTGAACAGACAGCAACTGGGGCTTTTATCTTGCAAGACCTTGAGAATATTGTTGACAGCATTTCCCCCACTGTTCATGTCTGTGTGGTGAGACAAAGTCAGTGTATAATGTCACCGATGAGTTGGAAGGGGTTGAACAAAGGAGTAGCACCCTTAGACACAGTTAAAGAGAAGAGATCAAGAAGTCCCTTTCCCCCAGTGAAGTTAAAGAAATCCTCTGTGAAAACTGAACTGAATTCACAGAGCTCCCATGACAGTTGCAAGGACAGCATACCGTACATTCAAGTAAAATCAGTACTGAATCAAGGAGAAGTCCAAAAGTATCATCGATTTGACACTTTCAAAGCTTATTTTATTGACAAGTTTAAATTTTCTTTTTAAGCTGCTGTAGGAAAAAAAGATTTAGTTTGTTCTCAAAATATAGATAGATCTTTTTGGAACATATCCAATTTGAACTTTGAATTTGGAATAAGAAATGTTTTGTCCATATAGTTTTTTTTTAAAAATGTTTTTTTTAAATTCCAGTTTAAGATTATTGAAATATTTTCTGACAGTACTTTAAACTGAATATGTGGAAGTATGACGTGAAGTCACCCGGTGACTTGGGCTCTGCCCCTTCTGAGGCAAGCAGAGTTAACTCTTCCTGCTGCCGGTTGTAAATCTTCTCTCACACCTTTTGTGTGGAAACCTGTGTTGGGTGGATATTAACCCCTGGGCTTCCTCCAGTTACATTGAATTTTAGTTTTTGTTTCTGAACAGGTTTCAAGAACACAGCAGGGGAGCTGGAATTCTTGTGAAGGCAGCACCTTGAAATCAGGAGAACCCTAAAGTGACGAAATCATTAGAACCCCCAATATTAGAGCACTATTTAAAACCTGGATGTAATTGTTTCTGAAATTGGAATTGAAAGAAGTAATTGATACAAATTCCTAGTTCAAACACGCACTGGGAAATTCAATTGAATGTTAAAGGGCAAATTAATTTAAATCTTTAAATTTTAATTTAAAAGAAGAGCCAATGGAAAATGTCTAGGGGTTTAATTTGTGTCAGGAAAAAGTGGGATAGATTGTTTTGGAAGAAATTAATTGAAACCTGTTAGCCCAACAACACTGCAGGGGTTATCACAAAGAAACTTGTCAGTTGTCGATTGTGAACTTGGAATAATTTTTAAAAAAGGAAAGCCCAATATAATGTAGCAAGTTACATTTGAGAAAATTGTATGTATTTTATTTTGTAAGAAAGACCAAGTTGTCAAAATTTGGTAATGCTTGAAACGACACAGTAATAATGTTTGTTTGTCTCTGTTAAAACTATTGCAAGAACATACTTCTTTCTTGTACTCTGGACAGTAAGGTTCTCCAGAGTTCCTGAATCAGTTATAATGGTAATTAATGGGGCCACATTTAGAATAAAAGAATAGTAACAGCAAAAAAAAATGACAGCATTAAATGGAAATGACTCAGCTTGGGTGTATTAAATGAAATCAAAGTGTAGGTAGAATTAGATAATTAAAGGTTTTCTCTTGGAGATAAGTGAGCCCTGAGGTTTTTTTTAGAAAAAACTAAATTGGCTGATTTGGCCACCACCTGGACACTGGACCAGGTGAGGAGGATCACAGGCACCCTCCAGCAACTTTTGATCATTTGAAAAGATCACTTGAAAGTCAAGAGTGTGTGCTGTGATCTTGGGAAACTGATATAAGTGTGCAATGGTGGTGGTTAACTAACTAACATGCGTGAATGCATGGCGAAGATGCACTGAAGAATGAGCCTCGGACATGTACACCTACTTGACAAAATGATTAGTTGGCCTGGAAGAGCACATAAACATAGTTTAAATGTTAAAATCACACTACATCTGTTGGACTATTATCTGGTGTTGTGTGATTTTTAACTTTGTCCACCCCAGTCCATCGCCACATCATAGTTTAAATGATAAGGCACTGACACACAATCCATAGAGAAACTAATTTTTGGTGAGGATGAGGTAAGAATTATAATTAGAGACAGAGGGAAAAGTACTGAAGAAATATCTACAGGATGGGTAAAAATGAAAGAAGGGCTGGAGAATCTTTCAAATTCATGCATAATCTGTCACTAATTAAGTATGAACCAATCTTAAACTTTAATCGTGTATAATCAGCTTGTGATTATTGAACATGTATGTACTTCAAAAATGGTATTTTCAAAACAGACCATTAAGGGCTAGTCGTTAAGGGTTAACTGGACATGACAATGAGCAATTGAAATAAAGTGGAAAATTAGATGGCAAATATTGAAAAAAGAGTTATTATTGCATAGGTCAGTGCCATAAGATGTAGGCCAGCTTCGTACCTCGGACAAGGGCCTAAAGTGGAGTTGCCCATGGCTGAAGCTAACATAAAATGGCTGCCTGTGGTTTTTAGTTGACTGAAACTAAAGGTGGCTGAAAAGAATTGAGGCAGCAGTTTTCAGAGTCAGAATCATGGCCTTCATGCTCATGACAACCAGAGAAAATAATGAAGTGCCTCATGGAAATCTTAGTGGAAGAGAAAACTTTTTACTTAGTAAAATACAGAAGGGAAAGTTTGACCCCACCATAATCAAAGACTTTTTAAGTAATTGTCATTACATATTATACATGGAGGTATATTGAATTTATAAGTCCAACTAACAAACTAATGTTAAGGATTTCAGTTAAAATCCTTAGATAAGTGACTGTCGATAACTGGGAGAAGCCCCCATCCTGCCAGCAAGGGGATTGAATGACAAATAGTATAAATACCAAGGACCAGGGGACATATGACAAATGGTATAAACACCAATGATTGAATGATGAATAATGAAGGGTATAAACAGAAACTCTCACGAAAGGACATAAGAAAACAGATAGCATTGTAAGAGGGCAATTGCAAAACATTACTTAGTCACTATGACCTTGGGAAAATAAACACTTAGAGCTTCATAAGGTAATAAACAGCACCCACTCAGTATGATGCAGCTGTCAAATGTCTGAGGAGATGCATAACGGTCACAGTGGAGTGTCAATTTTGAATGTTACCATTGTAGTGAGGAATCTATAAATATCCTGTATTTTATTGGGGGCGTGGCTTGGAGTCTGTGTCCAGTGACTTCTCCCAGGCTGCGTTGGTAGGAAGCTCCGAATAAAAGTCAAATTGTGCTGAAATAGGACTCAAGACTCCTCTTTATAATCCATCTCCAACACGCCACCTTGTTTTTTTTTTAGATTCATCCTCAGCAAAGGCATAGAGAAATTGAGTAAAAATAGATTTGTTAACAGGCGTCCATATGAAGTCAGAACTGACAGCCGATGGTCCTCTCGGAAAGTGGAGGAAATACAGGAGTCTTCATGTCGATCATCCTCGACTGTACTTCCTCCAGATGAGCAAGGCATATTGCTGCCACAGATTGAGAATGTCCCAGGACACTGTACAGGACTGTCATCTGCTGCAGCAAGACCTCAAACTGAAGGGATGGATGGCTATTCCTACTTAGGTGGCTGTCAAGGTGACAGCTGCACTAAATTTTTTATGCACTGGTTGCTTCAAAGGATCTGTTGGGGAACTGTGTGGGATCCCTCAATCTTCAACCCACGCCTGTATCAAGGCTGTTACAGATACAATTTGTACAAATTCATACTGCTTCACTGTTTATTTGTGCCAAGGTCAGTAATGCAGCCCAGGCAGTAGACTTAGAATCACAGGTGAAAGTGAGGACTGCAGATGCTGGAGATTAGAGTCTACATTAGAGTGGTGCTGGAAAAGCACAGCAGGTCAGGCAGCATCCGAGAAGCAGGAAAATCGACGTTTCGGGCAGGAGCCCTTCAATCAGGAGTGAGGCTGGAAGCCTCGGGGGTGGAGAGATAAATGGGAGGGGGTGGGGCTGGGGAGAAGGTAGTTGAGAGAGCAATAGGTGGATGGAGGAAGGGGTAAAGGTGATAAGGTTGGAAAGGAGGGTGGAGCGGACAGGTGGGAAGGAAGATTGACAGGTCATGAGGATGGTGCTGAGCTGGAAGTTTGGAACTGGGGTAAGGTGGGGGGAGGAGAAATGAGTAAACTGATGAAGTTCACATTGATGTCCTGGGGTTGAAGGGTCCCGAAAGATGAGGCGTTCTTCCTCCAGGCGTCGGAGGGAGGGAGTGCCGGTGGAGGAGGCCCAGGACCTGCATGTCCTCGGCAGAGTGGGAAGAGGAGTTGAAATGTTCGGCCACGGGGCGCTGGGGTTGACTGGTGCATGTGTCCCACAGATGTTCCCTGAAGTGCTCTGCGAGAAGGCGTCCAGTCTCCCCAGTGTAAAGGAGACTATATCTGGAGCAACAGATGCAATAAATGACATGTGAAAGTACAGATGAAACTTTGATGGATGTGGAAGGCTCCTTTGGGGCCTTGGATGGAGGTGAAGGGGGGAGGTGTGGGCACAGGTTTTGCAATTCCTGCGGTGGCAGAAGGTGCCAGGAGGGGAGGGTGGGTTGTTGAGGGGGCGCGGACCTGACCAGGTTGTCACAGAGGGACCGGTCTTTGCGGAAAGCGGATAGGGATGGGGAGGGAAATATATCCCTGGCAGTAGGGTCCATTTGTAGGTGGCGGAAATGTCAACGGATGATGCGATTTGTGTGGATGTTGATGGGGTGGAAGGTGAGGACTGGGGGGGTCTGTCCTTGTTGCGGTTGGAGGGCTGATCTGCCATGACCAGGGCCTCCAAAACTCTGTTTCTTCCCCCCGACATCCCCACTAGTATCCTTCCACTGACACTCTCATTCATTTGGCTGAACTGGTCCTCACCCTCAACAATTTCTCTTTCGAATCCTCCCACTTCCTCCAGCCATTGGACCCCAGCTATGCCTGTCTTTTTGTCGGCTACGTAGAACAGTCCATCTTCCGTAGTTACACCGGCACCACTCCCCACCTTTTCCTCCACTACATTGATGACTGCATCAGCGCCACCTCATGGTCCCACGAGGAGGTTGAGCAGTTCATCAATTTCACCCCAACCTGACACTTCCCTCCCCTTCCTGGACCTCTTCATCTCCATCAATGACAACCGACTCAATACCAACCTTTTTTACAAACCCACCGACTCACACAGCTACCTGGATTACACCTCCTCCCACCATACCTCCTGCAAAAATGGTATCTCGTATTCTCAATTCCTTCACCTCCGCCATATCTGCTTCCAGGAGCACCAGTTCTACCACAGAACACACCAGATGGCCGCCTCCTTTAAAGACCATAATTTACCCTCCCACATGGTTGAATTTGCCCTCCAATCCATCTCATCCATGTCCTGCACCTCGTCCCCAACCCCCACCCCTCCAACCTCAACAAGAACAGAACCCCTCTGGTCCTCCCCTTCCACCCTACCAACTTCCACATAAACCGTATTATCCGCCGACATTTCTGCCACATACAAACGGACCCCACCACCAGGGATATATTTCCCTCCCCACCCTTATCCGCTTTCCACAAAGACCGTTCCCTCCGTGACTACCTGGTCAGGTCCATGCCCCCCAACAACCCACCTTCCCCTCCTGGCATCTTCCCCTGCCACCACAGGAATTGCAAAACCTGAGGCCACACCTCACCCTGCGCCCCCCCCACTCCATCCAAGGCCCAAAAGGAGCCTTCCACATCCATAAAAGTTTCACCTGCACTTCCACAAATGTCATTTATTGCATCCGTTGCTCCAGATGCGGTCTCCTTTACATTAGGGAGACTGGATACCTTCTTGCAAAGTGCTTCAGAAAACATCTCCGGGACATCCGCACAAAGAGGTGTTCTCTGAAACGCTCCACAAGTAGCCGGCCTGTCTCCCCAATATAGAGGAGGCCACATCGGGTGCAGAGGATGAATAGATGATTGTGTGTGGAGGTGCAGGTGAATCTGTGGCGGATATGGAAGGATCCCTTGGGGCCTTGGAGGGAAGTGAGGGGGGAGGTGT